>NC_134718.1:29038796-29341826 GCF_049634645.1 Pelodiscus sinensis | reverse complement strand
TGGAACCACTTTCTAAGCAGGGCAGACTAGATGCTTTAAAATCAAATCTTTTCTTTTAAATACAAATATCCCCTCTCCCTCTTACTGTCCTGCTAATGACCTTGGCCCTCTCTTGCAGGTAGACTGGAATTCACAGGTTCACACCTCAGACTTGCTCAGCACTGGGACTCTAATATAATGTGCAAGTGGCTGCCAGATTTTGGGCCAGTTTGGAGACAGGATCACTGTGAGCGGTGTCAGACCAAACTCAGTGCTCACAATTCCCTCAAGGGGGAAGACCTACCAATTCTGAGGTGAATGGCCAAAGTTTTACATTCCCAGCTCCTCATATGGTGGCTGAGTTCACTAGCACCTCTTTTCTAGTGTCTGAGATATTGCTGGTAGACCAGAGAACGGGGGAAAGACCTGTTTTATGTAAACTATTTGCCATGCCGACTCTACTGCAACTACAAGTGGGACCAGACGAAGCAGTTTCTCTTAGGACCTGGTTATGCAAAGGATTAGTGAAACATCCTGTCCCCTCTGGAGACTTCTGTTCACATCCAGTTTAATTCACAAAGGGAAAGTTTAGCAGGCTTGGGCTCATATTTGTCAGCATCACAAAGCTAATACAGAATGCCATCTCACTGGCAGACTCTGCCCAAAAGAGACCTTGGAATGACAGGAAGCTGCAGGTCAGCACTGAAGGCATGAGGCAGAGCTATGTGGGGTGGTAAGAATGGAATAGTGAGAGACATTCCAAGTTCAAATTGGAAAGTGCTTAGAAATGTGTGTAGGAAAGTTGACTACCCTCTGCTTAAGCATCTGTGTTGAGTTAACTAGCAACTGTGCTAAGACTGTCTTAGGTCAGGAATACCTGTCATAAGACTAAACATTCACCAACAAATATATATATAATTGATCTATTAACTGCATTGACAAGAGACAAGAAAACCGCAGTCTCCAGGAGTGAGCAAAGTGCCAGTATCTCCTCTCTTGTAAGCTGCAGCAGCTCTAAAAACAAAATGAACAAACACGGGGAAATGCTTAGACACTGATACACACAGTGCCTAATAAATAAATAAATAAACTGCATCCTCCACTTCAAATTTTGCTTTGTTTTATTATAAAACTTAATCGTGTCATTTATGTTGTGATCAAAAGAATTTTTCCCACATTCAAACCAGTAACTTAAACAACTGCCTCAGCTCACCTCTGCAGCAAACATATCACACAGTGCCCCCATGGCTCTGTCAGCAGAGTTGTTCTCTTGTGTATGATTTCTGGCCATTGGGAACAAGCATTCACCATAACTAAATTTGCTTATTCTTAACTGCTAAATCAGCATGTAGCTAGTGCCAATGGTGTGGCTCACATCCACTGATGACATGGAACCATTTTTGCCAAGTTTGCAAAGCTTCTGTGTAAGGGAGTAGTGCACAAACCCCACAAGACTTCACACTACCATCATGAACCCTGGACATTGCTCTGAATTTTGCAGACTGAGAAATTGGTTTTAGAATAACTGTTAATGTTTTAAATTCCTTCTATTTTTTTTATTTGTGGCCAGATTTTACGCCTTTACTCATGGTGACAAATGCTTCCTCACACAGGAGGCCTCAATGAAACCAACAGGCTTAACTTGCATGAGGCAGTTCTCCCCAACATGTTTAAAAGTGGAAGAACCTAGCCTTCCAGAGCCTTTTTTCCCCATTGACCCAGTCAATGAGTTTTGTAGACATATTATAAAAGCTAAAAGCAAACAAAAATCCAAACACACCAAAATGGCATTAGAAAAAATAGATGACCTAAAAATCTCCTTCCTGTAACCACCCTATCAGGGTATGTCTACACTACCACCCTAGTTCGAACTAGGGTGGTAATGTAGGCATACCGCACTTGCAAATGAAGCCCGGGATTTGAATTTCCCGGGCTTCATTTGCATAAGCCGGCCGGCGCCATTTTTAAACGAGGTGTACAGATAGTTCGGAATGGCTTGCTAGTTCGAACTATCTAGCCCGTGCCGCGTGTAGTCGCGCGGCACGGGGTTCGAACAAGCCGGCATTTAAAAATGGCGCCGGCCGGCTTATGCAAATGAAGCCCGGGAAATTCAAATCCCGGGCTTCATTTGCAAGTGCGGTATGCCTACATTACCCTGCTAGTTCGAACTAGTGGGATAGTGTAGACATACCCTCAGTTAGTCCTCCCTACCCTTCCCCCGTCTATCCCTTAACTCCAGAAAAGCCTGGGGAAAGAGGTGAATCTTGAAGCATCTCATATAGAACCCCAAATCTGTGCACAAGACCAGATCTTCAGCTGGTGTAGACTGTGTAGTTCCAGTTAAGTCAGTGGAACAATGCACACAACCTGAGTACAGATTTATATGACTTTATGAGAAAACCTCAGAGATAACCATTTTAATAACCACGCTTTTAATAACCATTTATCTCCATAACTTTTCTTCATATTACTGTTTCCAGTGAAGGGTGATAGTGAGCCAGTGTGACATAATATGGAAACGACCACATCCTTACACTATGGAGTGTCATCAGGAAGATAAAAAAGCATTGTTTATTGGAAGTTAATGGGCTTAGAATATTTAGAATATTCATAGGGTTGAGGATAACACTGGGTCCTAGGATTATGGTTCAATTGTGGGCCTGGTGTAGAGTAGAGTTGGGACCAGCTCATGGGTGTAGACTACAGAAAATATTAGAACTGACTGTATAAGGCTGGCGCTGAGGATCACTCGAGGCAGGATTGTTATTAAGGAAATGAATTGGTCCTGTCCGCAGGTAAATTTGGATCTATTTTGTGGGTTCGGGCTAGTAATATATGGGAGTGGGTTCTTAAGGGCTCAGTGGAAACCACCTAATAAACTGAAACAAATTGGATAGGAAGATAGTATGATGTCCCTCTTTCTGATGCTGTAACCTGCTGTCTGGATGCAAAACATCATTGCCAGAGATTATCTGTCCTCAGAGCTTATAGAGATACTTTTACCCAACACATTTTTGGCTTTGGAAGGGACCAGATTTCACTAAATAGCGGGGGCAGGAGGTTTAATAAAAATGTGTCAGGAAAAATACCCATCCCTCCACTTTGATTTCCTAGCAAGTTCTTCATTCCAGCACCTAGCACCTACTTCAACTTCCACCAGCTGGGCACAGTACTTTCCTATGTGTACATACTCTATCTTTCAGGAGCATAATAAAACCATCCCTAGCCAACACAGTTTAAAGAAAGTTTGACCCAGGAAAAAGGGAAAGCCACTTGGCAAACTAGGTCTGAGAAAACATTTCTGTTTAAATAGGGAAAACAAGTGAGTAGATCCCCCTAGTCCCAGGCTCATGGGTACTCCTTCTATCAAGGATGTTAAATATCGGTTAATTTACTAGTCGAGTAGTTGATAGAAATTCCATGGATCACTCAACTAGTTGATAGGCACTTCTGTGTGCCTCCTTTGGAATGTACACGAACCCCAGTGCGGGCTCTTGTTCATTTCAAAGTTGGAACTCTGCATGCAGCCCGAGCCAGCAGGAAGTCCCATTGACTCCGGGCTCCATGCACTTTGAAATGCACAAGAGCCCGAGTCGTGCAGCACTGCCACTTTGAAGTATCCCCCCTCCTCCCCCACCACCACCACTTTTGCTGCCTCTATCCGATAGTGACTAGTTGGCTGGACTATCCGATAAGCATTTGCTTATCAGATAGTCCTTTTGCTTATCAGGTGAACACTCTGGGCATATGGCTTCCAAGTGATAATTGTTTCATGCACTGTACATGTGTTGGGTAGTAACATGAGAGGACTCCATATGTGTAAAACTAAACTGATTCTTTATTAAGAGACCTATGCACAGAGGCACTGCAACTGCAGCTAGCAGTCAATCCATTTGTATACAGCCCAACTTCCTGTTGCCTCTTCCAAACTCTTCTTTTTTGCAACCTCTGCTTCTCCCTCCAAGTTCCATGCAGGTTGCTACACTTTCTTTACAATAATCGTTGTCATCATTCTGTTTCTTTGTACAAGCAGTGCTTTTTTGGTGGTGGTAATGCCCAGAATGGCGTACCAGCACCTATTTTCCCAGCCCACAGAAAAGGAATGGGATTTCCCCTGCGCGTATCATCACCTGTTTTCCTGGGGCGGTTCGGCTCTTGATGTGCTCGGGATGTGCGGTGTGTTTTTTTTTCAGGCTCCCAGCATGGCACTGTGGCTCTTAAAGGAGTCGTGACTGCAATTAGGCCCCCAGCACATTTTTTTTTCTCGATGAGTTTTCCCCAGAGTACCCACACCTTTTTTCTTACAAAAAAGCACTGTGTACAAGCATTTGCGTAGTAACTGGGAGTCATCAGTTATCAGTACATAATCCACTCTAGGGATAAGGCCTTTGCTGCCAGTCAGTTGCATGCCCCATATTTTTCATGTATTCTGGTCTTCTAACCTATCTCCTACTTGTGTTATTGCTATTGGAAGGGAATTGTTTCCATCTGCTGCAGCCTCCAGTATGTTAGTGGTATCCTATTTTGTCCTCTGTATTGCTCATATACCTTGTTTCTGACTCTCCTAAGTCAGGCCAGCTGATGACTCATCCCAGGCCTTCTTTTAGGTCCTGGCCTTGGCCCATCTGTCTGAGTGTGTCTGCCCTTACTCCGCAGTTGTCTTCAGTTTCATCTCCACCATTGTCCTGAATCTGTAGCTATCTGCAGCTTGGATCATTGAATTTCACTATTGTTTTGTGTGACTATTTGATGGTTGGATGCAGACCTGCTCACCTGAGCACGGTGGACTCAGGTCCTTTGCTCCTTTGCTGTAGCAGGCTTTCCACCTATCTGGTCATTCTTTTAACTGCTTCTCTTTCTTGTCTATCTTTGCTCCACTCATACGTAGTACGTAGTCCCTTGCATGGGTGTGTTGTGATGGCCCAACATTGCTAGATCTTCCTGTCTGTTTTGCTTTTGCTGTCAGTCTCTTGGCGATCTTTAATGTTGAGTCTGGCTTCTCATTGCTTTGTGGGTATGACACTCTCAACAGGGGTGCAACAGTGTGAGTAACCAGACACAAACCCCAAATTGGCCTTGAGCTCTAAACATGAGATTTCACCAACCAACTACCATTCCACAGGCACTTTAACAACCTTACATGGAGTCAGAGACAATCTGATTGCCACCCATGTGAGCATATCTCTGTGTTAGATGACCCCTAACCAAGCATCACAGCAATATTCAGGTTACTTCTAGTCCCAAATGAGAAATCACTTCCCCCAGATCAATTGCTCCTTGGATCTTACACCAAGGACAGCAGCTGTGGCTAATCATATAATAAGCTATATGACGATTAATTAAAGGGAATCTAAAGTGTTATTCACAAGGGTAAAGAAAGTAAAGACAGAAAGATACACAATGAGTTACAGTCTTATGTTTTAAAAACTAATAGAGGTTTCTTTAATCAGCAGCTCTATTTGTCCTTTTTAACCCAGGGTAAGTAGCTGGGAAAACTCTGGCTTACATCTAGGAAACTCTTTCCCCCGCCATAGTGCCAGCAATATAGAGATCCTTAGTTCCCCTTGGTTGGTGTTTTTATCCTTCTCCTGCCATGTGCTCTCAGCTGCAAGCTCAGATGGTGGGAGGAGTCCATCTGCATGACTCATCTTCATGGGGAGAAAAGCTAAACAACAAGTGTCTTTCATCTTTTTGTTGACAATTCCTCTATCCAGATGTAGGGGGGTTGTCGTTGTAAGAACCAACCATAGATATATCAATAAGTCTTCTCTTTCAAGAGGGGCATAATACTTTATATAGACGAGCAGCTCTTCACTGCCCTCTTCTGTACAGTGATTCATACAGTTACAAAAATAAACTCACACTACATCCACTCAGATATTACGTTATGATAACACGGTTATTACAAGAAAGATTAAGGCATACCATGACCAGCTAACTAGCATTTGGTAGAGCCCACCAAAAACTTTCTTATTCAAATACCTATGAACCAGACAGATTTCAGTGTCTGTTAGTGTTCAGTTAAGACATGGGGACCTTGGCATGAGATGGTGCCTGGTCTGCCAGAGACACAGTGGATACCCAGGAGAAGATATCTTATGTTCAAATTCTCATTTGCACTGAACTGCATGAGGCATAAGGGATCGGTCGGAGAAGGCTTTCCTTGTCGACCGATCCCCGTATAGACTGCTGCATTTTGCTCTCAAATTGCTGCGTTGGCAAAAAGCAGTGGCCATTTTTATTCTAATGAAGCGTGGGGTATTTAAATCCCCGCTTCATTAGCAATTTTGGTATGTCTAATATACATCCCTCTGATGCCAGCGGGATGTAGTCTAGCCATACCCTGAGGGTTTATCTCCCTGAAACACATCCTTACAGTCTGTTGGAATACTGGGCAGGACCCATGATGACCGTTTCCCCTCCTCTCTCCCCTATTGGGGATAAAATGGTGTTGTACTTCAATCGGTATGAGAGAGAGGTAGAATAATTGTTAGTTTTCTTGTGCAGCGTGCATATATTGAGAGTCTTTGGATCTACTAAAATCACACTAGGACATTGGATGATTCCTTTCCCCACTTTTCTGGCACAATTGCCTATAGGCTGAGCATCTGTCTTTCGGCGTTTCTCACTGCTTTCCATAGTACATACATTGGAGCATGATGCCTGCATTATCAGTGAATCTGTCTCTGCCCTGCCTTCTGGGTTCCTTTAGTTTGAGTTCATATACTTGTTCTGCACTAGTGACTGTCATTGTCTTGATTCTTTCCTAGGACAGTTCAGCTGCCATAGCTATTTGGAGGCATTTCTTTTGGTTGAAATCTGTTTCTCTCAATAATCTGTCCCATAAACTGGACTCACATGTCCCACAAGTGATCCCCTTCTAATTAGTAAGTCTTTTAGAGCTTCAACATTACGTATAGATGCTAGAGTTCTCTGCAATAAATCTATCCCCTCCTTTTGTTTTCTTTAGTTTGGAGTTAAAAATGGTAAAAACTAAATTGGCCTGCTATTAAGAGAAGTATTTACTGACATATTGCAACTGCAGCTGGCATTCTAACCATGTGCATACAGACTGACATACAAGTAAGTACCTCCTGTAAATATTTCCCTCCTGCAACTGTGCTTCTTTCTTCAGGTTGCTGCATTCATATACATGTATAAAATATATGTACCTATCTACACAAGAAAGTGCACACTTGCATAGGGATACATTCAAATACATGTGCATATAACAAACAAATGTCTGCACATTCTATTATACCTAAACACCTTCGCATATGTACATCTGCAGGCATACTGTGGCACACTGGTATGTATATGCTCAGATATGCACTAACACAGGTGCTCAAATGAACACGTGTATACAACCACACATGAGTACTCACGCACAGACCCCATTAGTTAGCATACTCTCTCTTTTAGCATTGCTATAAGATAGTGTAGAGGGTGTGGGATCTGCATGCCTAAAAATAGGCAGCAGGCTGACAGCTGATCTCAGCACAAAAGAAACTCCATATATCAGGAATTTCAGTGGATGACAGGCGGTGGATCAGCCCTGCTTTGTGCTCTCTGCATGCCCTCCCGCTCCTTCCCCCCACCACCACCACCTCTGCCCAGTGTCTGACGCCTCCAGCATCCTCCCAGCAGAGTTTTCTGGAACCTACACAAACAAAGCAATCACCCCTCGGATGTATTTCACAGGAATTCTCTGTATTGGACTTGCACATGAGTGGCAAGAAAGAATTTTAACAGGCAAAGCTCATATGAGCTAATCTCAGGAGACTGGTCATTCCATCACTCACTCATGGGCCACAGGGAATTTAGGCCTTTATTGAGGGAATTGAATTCAGGTGCTTTGGCAAAGACTCTTAAGACTGAAATAGCAGGGGGTACTACAGTTCATTCAGGGGTTCATTAGCAGAAGTTTGCAGGACACTCAGGACTAGACTACCAGCTGGTGCTGCAGATCAGGATCAAGGTGCCTTGGCAGAGCAGTGTAGGGAAGTTTGCATGATGATTACAATTCCCCATGACTGGTTGCTCTGACTCCACTCCGGTCTTTTACTTTCCAAGGTTTAAAAATTCTCTTGAGTATTTGGCGTCTTTGATCTGCATAGAATCAATGTTTATTTTTCTATTACAAAACACAAATCTAGCGGGTGACATTGTCAGGGCATTAACAGCAGGCAGCTCTTTCTCATTCTGATGTGCAGGGAAGTGTTATAGGATGAGGAGGGGGCAAAGTGTGGATGGGTCACAATGTGACTGCTGTGCATTGCAGTGGGGATTGTCTGAGGCTACAACTGGCTTGCTGAAGAGGGCAGAAGGCTTTGTGGTGGGAAAAGTCTGCAGATCTCATCTGCAGAAATGTTCCACGCTTTTTTTTTTCTTGGCCTAAATGCTTATTTTTTGCTTTGCCTTTTCCATTGTTGCTGTGATTTTCTGGAGGTGACTTTACAGATGTGGTACAATTGCATGGCAAGAAGTCTGCACAGCTAGGGAATTGAAACATGATGTTTCTCTCCCACTAAGTCCAAAGGTGATCCCTATGAAATAAACCCAGACGTCACTTCTTGATTAGATATGGATCTGTCTGAAAGGCTTGGGCAAAGTGTTGAGCCCTGGAACTGTAAGTTGTTATGAAGATTATGGAGATTCTGAACATAAGTTGAACTCTTTCAAAGGAATTGTTTCCCATTCATGCTCCACTTCATACCTCTTAAACTAGAGCTTTTGGCATCTATATCTTTGCTTTTTCCCTCTTGCAATGTCAGAACAACTTGCTGGTGATGCTGGTGAATAACTGGCTTGCTTGCATCCATCCTGCAGCCTTTCACTATTGTGACATTTTCATAACTGATATTAGCATTGGTAGAAGAGGGCAGATTGACAATTCTAGAAAGTGATGTTTTCTTTTTCTCTGTAGCCCTGGCAGTAGCAGTGCAAACGTCCCTGTACCACTTAGCCCATGCCACCTCTAAGTAAGAGGGCAGTTCATTCCCCATGTGCATGCTCTCTAGAGCCTGTCTATTTAGGCAGCAACTAAGGGTGCTGTATACGGCAGTGTTTTTAGGATGTATACAGCTGTTTGTTACAAAATGGAGTTAGGCTACTTAGTTCTCACAGGCCAATTAAACAGCTAGCAAATGTGCAAGACTTTAAATCACTGCTGACTTGAGAAATATCAGAACAATTGATGTGGGAGAGAAACGTTATGCACTCTGTTTACCCTCTGCTTCAATTATCCAGTTCTTATTGGGACACCTCTAATTTAAACCTCTATTGGAAGGGAATGGTGTACTACTGCCAAAGGTAACACTAACAATGGAGCAAAAGCTAAAAACTAAGTAGTGAAACAAAAAAATTAGTGTCTGCCCGTTTCTAGGAGGCAGAACAGATCAGTATCCCACAGAGAGGGGAGAGTGTGAATAGATTGGTCAGAGAGAAAATAATGGCAAAGGACGACTTGAGGAATGTGAGGAAGCTAAAGGGCTGGCCACGCTGCAGGAGCAGAGATTGAAGAGAGATTAATAAGGAATGGAGATGAACATATGGCAAATATAACAATAAATTACCAGTGATGTGATTGGGGAGACTAACTGGGGACCATTTTAGGAGCTTTAGGATCTCAAGTAGGGGACAGGGATTAAGGGCTGGAATGGTAGGACCAGAGTGAGCCTTTGCAGTACATAGTGCAAACTGAAGCCGTGTGATGGTGTAGCTTCACACAAAGAAGAGTAGACTGATAAAGAGGCTGGCATGATTCCTGAGATTGCTTCCATAATTAATCTGCACAAGAATAGAATTTCTGTCTCTGCCATTGCTGTCTGGCTTTCATAACTGATGCCATCAAATGTAAGCAAAAAGCTGTGAATCCAGTGCCCGAGAAGACTGTGACCATATCAGACACCTTCATATGGAAAAAGAACCAAATTCTTTTCCAGGTGTCTGGGTGGTGGGTCTTGCTGAAATGCACAGGGTTCAACTGACCACCATATTTAGGGTCAGGAAGGAATTTTCTCCTAGGTAAAATTGGCAGAAATCCTGAAGACTTTTCATCTTATTTTGGGTCACAGGTCACTTTAAGGTTTGAACTTGAGTAAATGGTGGATTCTCTGTGTGAAGTCTTCAGATCATGCTTTCAGAACTTCAGTAACTCAGCTAGAAGTTATGTGTCTGTTGCAAGAGTAGGTTCTGGGTGAAGTTCTGTGGCCTACAATGTGCAGGAGATCAGAGTAGCTGAGCATGATGGTCCCTTCTGGCCTTAAAATCTGTGAGTCTCAGTCCAATGTAGCAGCCAGTCAAGGAGTCACATAGTTGCTTTAACAATTTCCTGTTCCTCCTTCAGATGTAAATAGCCAGTTGTCTTAGCCAATCGGAATGGCTGGACATCTCTTCCAATTAGAATTTTCATGTGTGGTGCCTGTGGTGAGTAGTGTCCAATAGCTCACCTTCCATGCTGTTATGAGCAAACTGCAGGCTGGTGGCTACAGTCTGTGGGTTACCTGAGGAGCCACAGAGCTGGATTAAATACCTATGATCCCTCACATCACCCTTCTCAGGGCAGCCTCTGGGAGTCAGTGGGCTGGATTTTTGGGCTGGTTCTTATGGAAGCTCGTTACCAGGTTAAGCCTTAGATATTTTTTGTGGGCTGTCAGGAGCATTCTTTTGGAGGGTTATAGTCTGACTCAAATACCAGAGCTTACCGCATCTCATTCTGGCATCAAGGATCTCATGCATGACATATCTATTGTGACCTTGAACATGTGTCACGGGGAGAGGGGAGCAGCTGGGAGTGATGAGGAAACATCCTGTGTTAGGAGCTTTAGAAATGATATGTGAAACACTAGCTGGATTCAGAGGGATTGGAGCAGGAGGAGTTCAAAGGTAACCAGACTGATTAGGCAGCAAATTTTATAGGGGCCCAGGAACTGGTAATCCATTTTACGAGATGGTCTGTCCGGGTATGTCTACACTACAGCGCTAATTCGAACTAACTTAGTTCGAATTAGTTAATTCGAACTAAGCTAATTCGAACTAACGCATCCAGACTAAAAAACTAGTTCGAATTAGCGTTTTGCTAATTCGAACCAGCATGTCCACATTAAGTGGACCGTGAACCGGGGTTAAGGATGGCCGGAAGGAGTGCCGGCAGGGCATCAGATGAGGACTTAGAGCACGGAGCTGCTGCCTCAGGCTAGCCGAGGGCTGTGCTTAGAGGGACCCGACCCCCATCCCGGACACGCAGTTCTCAGGGGTGCCCCACTTGCAAAGCAGTCCTGTCTTGGAGTGCCCTGAGTGCCCACACTGGGCACATCACAGCACTCGGCCATCAGACCGGCTGCACTTGCCGCAGGCTGCCATCTGGGGAGAGGGGGCAACTGGGGGGCTGCAGGAGAGCTTCCACCCCCAGAAGCCCGCAGAGCCAGCCCAGGCCTCCCCATCGGGGGCTCGTACCCCATTCCTCCCTCACCTCCTTCCACTTACCCTTCCCTAGCCCCCCTTCCTGATGTACAAAATAAAGAAAAGGTGTGGTCAAAAATAGAATCTCTCTTTGTTGAACAAAACTCAGGGAGACTGGGAAAAGGAGGTGGGAGAGGGGAAGAGAGAGGCTGGGAGAGGGGAGGTCAACTAAAATGATCAGAGGTTTGGAACAGGTCCCATATGAAGAGAGGCTAAAGAGACTGGGACTTCTCAGCTTAGAAAAGAGGAGACTGAGGGGGGATAGGATAGAGGTCTATAAAAACATGAGTGGGGTGGAAAGGGTGCATAAAGAAAAGTTCTTCATTAGTTCCCATAATAGAAGGACTAGAGGACACCAAAGGAAAGGAATGTAGCAGGTTTCAAACTAGTAACAGAAAGTTGTTCTTCACAAAGCAAAGAGTCAACCTGTGGAACTCCTTGCTGCATGAGGCTGTGAAGGCTAGAACTAGAACAGAGTTTAAAGAGAAGTGAGATAAAGTGATGGAGGTTGGGTCCATGGAGTGGTATTAGCCAGGGGGTAGGAGTGGTGTCCCTGCTCAAAGTTTGTGGAAGGCTGGAGAGGGATGGCACGAGACAAATGGCTTGGTCACTGTCTTCGGTCCATCCCCTCCAGGGTCCCTAGGGTTGGCTGCTGTCAGCAGACAGGCTACTGGGCTAGATGGACCTTTGGTCTGACCCAGTACAGCCATTGTAAGCTCAGGGCTCAGGGGTCTCAGTGGACCCCCTTGATTTTCATGCACACCTGCTCCTGGGTGGCCAGGCTGGCAGCTCTCCTGCCCTAGACGGCCACTTTCCTGTGCCTAGTGCGGAGGTCGTGGACAAGGTCCACGATGTCCGCACTAGACCAGGCGGGTGCCCGCCTCTTGCAGTCCCGGCCAAGCTCCCGGGAGCCGCCAGCCTGGTCCCGGGAAGAGGGGGAGGGCTGGGGGGCATCGGGTGGCTGGCTCGAGCCGTGCCAGGTGCAGGGTTTGCTGGCTGGGTGCTGGCAGGCTTGCACCTGGCACGGGCACCGTAGCCAGCCTGTGCCCCTTTAAGGGCTCCGGGGTCGGAAGGGGGGCAATAGAGTTTCCCTGGTGTTGGCCAGAGTAGCCACCAGGGAAAGCTGGGGAGGGCTAGCCTCCCATTAGTTCGAATTAAGGGGCTACACACTCCTTAATTCGAACTAGTAAGTTCGAACTAGGCTTAGTCCTCGTACAATGAGGTTTACCTAGTTCGAACTAAGCGCTCCGCTAGTTCAAATTAAGTTCGAAGTAGCGGAGCACTAGTGTAGCGCCTATCAAAGTTAATTCGAACTAACGTCCGTTAGTTCAAATTAACTTTGTAGTGTAGACATACCCTCCATGTGCAGGTGTATGGTTGATGGCCCATGGAAAAAATGGGCTCTTCTTGTCATTGTTGGTCTGCATTTTTCTTGTTACTTCTCTTGGCATCCTGCTTGTTGGTTTCAAGATCACATTGGGGTTTATGGATCTGCCACACCCAGCCTAAGGCTGTGGGATGGAAGAAGCCATAAGCAGTTTTGTATAAAATCTAAAGTTGTTTCATCATAGTTTGATGAAAAAGAGTTGTGTCTTGTTTGGGAATGTTCCATGTTATTTTATGTAAACACTTCATGGGATAGTTGCAAGGTCCAATTATTTTGGTGGTAGTTTATACAGCAACATAGGTACTGTACCAGAACTTGTTTTGTACTCTTTATTTGACCATTTGACTGTGAGAGATAGAAAAAGGAGAAACAGGAATGAATGTCCCACATCCAGAGGACTTCCCACAAGAAGTGGGAGATAAAGGGCACGTCTACACAGCAGGGCTAAAGCCGAAATAAGCTACACAAGTTGAGCTACATAAATTTCATAGATTAAGTCGAAATAGCTTATTTCGGCTTTTGGCACGATCTACACAGCAGGAAGTCTGAGAAAGATCACTTCCTTCGACTTCCCTTACTCCTCATGAAACGAGGGTTAAGTAAGAAGTCCTCCAGCTCAACATTATTTTGACATTATGTCAAAACAATGGCTTGCAGTGTAGACGCGGACTATGTGAAGATGTACCCAAAATGTGCACTGCTATCAAAGATGATGTGTTCCAGAATCCCAACAACTTGATCCACCCAGAGCCAGTCAGTTTTCTGCATGGCAGTTTTGTATATATTCTGGCAGCCCTTACATGGTCTGATAGTTTAGGGAGGAGAGGTAGGGAATATTATTCCTAATTTGAGCCAATTGGAGACACTATGATCTTTCATGGATGGTGTCTCTGGTGAAGTAGGGTCCAACAGCCCACATACCTTACTGGTGTCAGCAAGCTGCTGTATAGTGGATGTGTTCTGAGGCTTGCTTGGGGACCTGCAAGGCCAGATTTGAGACTAGTGACCTCTCACCCCCGTGCCTGGCAGAAGAAAGTCCCTCAGACTTGTTAACACCCTCTGATTTCTGGAATGGACAGAACAGCCTTGTTTTAACCCGCCAGCCAGTCCTGTTTTATCTGTGCTTTTCCAGATCAGACCACCACTCATCCATTCTAATGGAACCCCTCTCTTCCAGATGCTAGGAGCCCAGGAACAGCAGACATGAATTGTCAGAGAGGAGACATGGCCCCAAGCTAGAGTCAGCTTTATAATCAAAATAAGGAAAAATTTTCTTTGAGTAGTTATGGCAGTCACGATCTACAAGTATTCAAATTGTTCTTCCCAACATGCATTAATTTGACTTCTCTACACTGAATTTTGTCTGCCTCCTTTGATGCCATCTTGCCTATCATTGTTAGGTCTTCACAGCATTTTCTAGATGTGACTAGCCTAAATAATTCTGTCTCCTCAAATTTTGCCATCTCAAGAATTTAGTCCTTCTTTCAGGCCATTAATTAATCCATTAAATAACACCAGTCCTAGACAGTATAGTACAGCACCCCATTCCTGGACTCTCATCATCATCAGGCACCAAATTAACCCAGCATGTTCTAAAGGGCCCATGTATAGTATTGGGAATCTGCTGAATAGGAGTGGTGCAGTATTTAACATTGTACTGCTATATCTCATGATGCACTCCTAACTGTGTACAATCATTTAGAATAAGATACAAAGAGGGGGGACTACATCCCCCGGGTGCGTACTAGAAAATGTCAATTTGCCCTACCCTGGACGCTAGAAATACAAAAGCATGTGTATGTGAGCTAAGAATAGAAGCACCCGTGGGATAATAGGTATGATTACTCTGTACACTCCATTGCTCCTTGGCTATGTTCTCTGCTTCTTACATTATTCATCCAGTTTAATTCCAGAAGCAGACTTCTCTCCTCTCATATCAGCTCCCATGGCCCATCCCAAACACTGCCAGTATCTTCTGTTTCCCTAGTTCACTGTGCTCCACTTTGTGCTTCCTGGGTTTTTAGGATGCATTAAGAGGTGCTTTGGTGAGAGAGGCAAGGAGCCTTGGCAAGTGCTATACTGAAAATGAAACCCTTTGCTGTCTATTTATATCATGCCCTCCAGGAGAGATCTCACTATCATTTGTCACTTGGTACCTTATCTCTTTTTACTTTGTAAACTGTCTCCTTCCTTCTGTGCATTTCCCCAACACCCCTGTCTGGCTATCACCAGATGGAAGATTATCTCTTTTTGTGCCCTAATGTGAGGACTCTATAGTGAAAGGAAAGCTTTAGGGTTCTATTTACTGCTGCCTTAGGTGACTCCAGGAAAACATGTGCTATGAGAATAAGTTATAACTGCAAATGTTTCACAAATCTCCCTTGATGGGACTGGAGCAGCTGTGAAATCCCTGCGGGCTGCCACTTTAATTATAACTCTAGCAGGATCTGCAGTGTGATGACATGTATCAAGGCAGGTAGAAGCCAGAGGCACGAGGTACAGTAGTTTTCCATAGTGCAGTGTGCACCTGACAGGGAAATGCACAGTAAGCAAATCAAACAGCAAAACAAACAAACAAACAAACAAACAAACAAACCCAGAACTTCTCCCGGAAGAGGCGTGGACATCTGGCATCATTCCTTGTGTCACCAGGGGCACCACTGTCCTTCCAGTCTTATTATATGGCCTACGGCTGATAAGTCACCTGTTTCCTAGTTTGTTTTTTCATCTCTAGCTTTTCATCACATAGGGAAAGTTAAAGAAATAATGATTAGTGATTCGGGGTGCGACTAGACTACAGGGTTTTTTTGGAAAAATTTTCATTTTTCCGAAAAAACTTCACCTACATCCACACTGAAATCACGTTCTTCCAAAAGAAAATCGAACAAACAGAGGGGTTTTTCCAACATTGGTAAACCACATTCTAGAAGGAAGAATGCCTTTTCCAAAAGAGCTCTTTCGAAAAAAAGCACAGGTGCCCTCGGGCACACTCCGTCCATACTAATCACAGCTCTATAGTTCCTGTCTCCAGCCAGCTCTTAAAGCTGCAGGCACCCGGAGCAAACCTTGTGGCAGGAAGCTGGCCTCAGAGCAGCACCCTGACCATGCGGCTCTCCCTGCCACATGAAGAAGGAGCCATGGCACAGCCACAAGCCCCCTGAAACCCTCCTGGTCCTTCCAGGGAGCAGCCTCAGGGGTCCCAGTACCTACCCAGGGGCACCAAACACCGGGTGCCATCCTGGTTGGGGGCTGAGATCCGGGCCCTCCTGGAGCTCTGGAGTGAGGAGTCCCTCCAGGAACTTCAGTCGTGCCGCAGAAACATGGACATTTATGGCCAGATGGCTGAGGCTCTCGGCCAGAGAGGACACCACCCCCACAGCCTTGACCAAGTGAGGAGCAAGGTCAAGGAGATGACACAAAGCTACGCATGGACCAGGGAGCGCAGCTCCCGCTCTGGGGCTGGACCCCACTCCTGCCTCTATTACAAAGAGCTCCACCAGATTCTGGGTGGTGGGCAAGCTCTGTCACCAGCTGCTCTGGTGGACTCAGGCCTCGAGTCCCATGGTTGCTCGGCCAGAGCTCCTGGAGGAGGACGAGGAGGGGCAGCAGCTGCAGGACGAGGAGGACACTGACAGTGTCATCATCCTCAGCCTGGAGCCAGTACCCCAGGCCCTGGACATCTCCCAGGCATCATCTGGTGCCAGGGAGGGACCCTCAGGTGAGTGCTGTCAGATTGGCACACACACAGGGTTGGGGAGACGGGAGCACAGGGGATGGGGTGGGATCGTTGCTGGACATGCTCGGCCTGGACAGCGTGCAGCTGGCCGTGCACATTCAAGCACATGTGCACAAGGGTGCACGCATGACCCCACGTAGACCAAGGAGTGCCACACATGACCATGCCTGCACGTACGAGGCATTACCCGCTCCCGCAGAAAGCATTGCCAGGTGCAGGTGTGTGTGTGTGTGAGCCCCAGAAAGAGCCATGCCGCTCCAGGCCCCTCTCCCACCCATGACAGCCCACTCTGGCTGGACACTTCCCTGGCCTGCTTGTCCATGGGAGGGGAAAGCAGGCAGGATGGTCCCCTGGACACCTCAGGGCCCCGTGAAGCGGGGCCTAATGTGCAGGCCACAGGTGGCCTTGCTCTCGGGATATCACCATCTCCTGTTCCAAGAACAGTTGCTCACTGCTCACAGAGGAGGGCACGCCCTCAGGGACAGTGTCTGCAGGGATGACTGACCGCCTTTCCCTCTTGTCCTCCACAGCCAGACCAGCCATCGCTGAGGGGCAAGCCACACCAGCCCAGCCAGCCAGGGGAGCCACAAGCACCATGACCTCATGCGAAAGCACATCACTGTCCTGAGAGACATGCACCAAACACTCGCCCAAAAGTGGCGCAATCGCATGTAGGACCAGCTGGTGTGGCAGGGCGAAAATATGTGTGCCACCATCCAGGAGGTGATGGCATACCCGGGTCCTGTCCCCGCTCCCACTCCCCCCACCCCTGCTCCCACTGGCATCCCTGAGCCCTCTGCAGCCCCCCTTCCTATCCAGCCACCTGTTGTCCCAGGCCGCACCCAATCCCAAGTCCGTCAAGGTCCCCGGACCCAAGGCAGCACTTACAGGTGCTCCATGAGCCACTCCCAGCCCTGAGCCCCCCTCCAGGTTCTCAGCCCCCCTCTGCCCCAGTTACTTTGATTATAAAGAACAAAAAACAAAGTTTATTTTTAAAACAAAACTAGTGTCTTTATTAATTGTCCAGGGAATGGGGGCAGGGATGGGTTGTGGGGGGAAAGGCACAAGCCCCCATTGGGAAGGCTCTGGGGAGAGTTACTAGGCTTCTTCACAGAACCTCTCCGTCAGGGCCTCCTGGATGCATACCACAGCATGATGGGCCTGCAGGATGACAGCTGTCTGCAGATGTTCAAACAGCCTCCCCTCACCACCAGCCTGTGTCCCCCAACCCAGGAGGAAGGCCTCCCCTTTGTTCTCCATGAGGTAGTGGAGCACGCAACACACAAGAGACCACCTCGGGGATGTTGTGCTCCCCCATGTCGAGGGTGTGTCAGCAGGCTCCTGAATCAGGCCTTGAGGTGCCCAAAGGCGCATTCCACCTGCATGCGAGCCCGGTTCAGGTGCGCATTAAATTTTTCCCTGCTCCAGTCAAGGTGGCCAGCGGAGGGCTTCCTGAGCCACAGCATCAGTGTGTAGGCCACATTGCCCACAATGCAAATTGGCATCTGCACGTCCCCAACCACAAAGTCCCACTGGGGGAAGAATGTTCCAGCCTGCAGCCTGCGGTAGAGGCTAGAGTCCCTAAATATGCGGGCATCTTGTGCCCGGCCCGACCACCTCACAAAAATGTCTGAAAACTGTCCCCAGTGGTTGACCAGGGCCTGCAGCACCATGGAGAAGTAGCCCTTTCTGTTTATATATTGGGTGGCTCGGTGCTGTGGTGCACCTATCGGGATTTGGGTCTGATCAATCACTCCTCCACAGTTCAGGAATCCAAGGGCACCAAATCTGGCCACGATGGGGTCCAGGTCTCTCAGGTGGATGATCCTGCACAGCAGGATGGAATTGATGGCCTTCACCACCTGCAGAAGGAGACATAGAAACACACAAAACAGAGAATGAGAGGGGGTGCCCAAGCCCATGGGAGGTGCCCACCCCCCTTCTCTCTCCCCTAAAGACGCCAGGAGCCACCCCCTTTGAGGGCACCCCCCAGCAGCAGGGCTGTGTGAGGGCAGGACTGCACAAACCCCACCCCCTCCGGGGACGGGTCTTGCTCCCACTCCGTCCACCACTGCCCCTCCACTTTCCTGAAGGTCCCCCTTTTCCAGCCCTTCCTCCACCCGCAGGTACTGTACCCCAGGAGTGCCTTACCTCCATAAAGATGACCCCGATGGTGGACTTCCCCACACCCACCGAGCGGTAGCTGTTGGGGGTGGCAAGCTTCCACACAGCTATTGCCACCCTCTTCTCAAGGAGGATGGCAGACCACAGGTGAGTGTGCAGTCTTTGGAGGGCAGGGGCGAGCCAGGCACACAGTGCCAGGAAGGTGGCCTTTCACAAGTGGACGTTTTGGAGCCGCTGCTGGTCATCCCACCGCGCCATGATGAGGTGGTCCTCCCAGTCGGAGCTGGTGTCCAGCCTCCAAAATCGCCTCTCAACCATGGCGTACAGGGGCAAGGGCATTGCTCCTGCATCCAGGCAGAGGTTCTCAATGCTGAGCTTGGATTCAGGCTGGGGCAAAACCATCATGATGGTCTGCTGAAAGTGCTGCAGAAGCTGCAGCATGGCAGTGTGGGGCCTCCTTGGCAAAAAGAGAAAAAAATGCTGTGGCATCCAAGAAAGCTGGGAAACCAGAGCATGCACTGCAAAAGCTTTGCTGTCCCTCAGAGAGGTAGGCAAGCAAGCAGCAGAACCTAAGAAACGGCTGTCCAGGTGGGTTCCTTTAAGCACGCGTCTCACATAGCCTTAAGCAACAGCACCCAGAAGTAACTGCTGACCTAATGCACTGGCTGAAGTGGCTCTGGATGGCCCTTTATGCAAGAGAGCATCCAATGAGTGTGGACGCTCTCTTTCAAAAAAGCAGATCACTTTTTCAATCTGCTTTTGCAGTGTGAACGCTCTTTTTCGAAAGAAGATTTTTTGGAAGTTCTCTTCCGAAAAAGCTTCTTTCGAAAGACACTTGCAGTCTAGATGTACCCTCGGGGCCCATCTCACAAATGCACATGAATATCTTTCTTTATTCATGTGAGTCAGTATGTGGATGAATGCAAAAGAACAACATCTGGCCCATGAACTCTGCAGATTCATTCAGAAAGTTTATTCTCTTGCCATGTACAAAAATACAAAAGAGTCTCTTGTGGTGTAAAATGATGCTATCTATCTAATTGCATTTATAATGGTTCCAGACTTTGCCTTTCATGTTACTGGTTGTTGCTTCTTAAGGATTTCTGTGGCAGGTTTTAATTTACAGTACCTGCTGGAGAAACTCTAAGGAAGAGAGCTGCTGCACTTTACTCTAACGGACACACTGAAGAAGTCAAATAGTTAAGGGGAAAAGGACATTTGCTGGAATAAATGGCCTGGCAGTCCCCTCGCCTCTCTCCAGTACTCTCTGAAGGCTAAAGGAGACACATTAGTCACTCATCACTGACTCCTTTCTCAGTGCCTGGTCACTCAGGAAGAGAAATCTCTCTTCTCTTATCAATAATGAGAGAGAGGAGGAAAGTTTCACATGGAATCGAAGGGTGGGGAGTTCTTCCCCGTTTTTGCCACGAGTGACAGTGGAAGTTGACCTGATTTTGTGAAACTAGCAGGAAAGCTGCGTACAAGTTGGACCTCCCTGGTCCAGCATTCTTGGGACATGAGCAGTCCCAAACAAGGGAATTTGCCAGACCAGAGGAGTCAGGCCTATGGGTTCTCCTGGGGCTCCCCTCCTGGCCACTGCCCTAGTCAGCACGCTACCCCTGGTGCACTTGCCTGCTTCTGCTCCTGACCACCCAACCCTATGGGGTTGCCAGCCCTGCTCCTGGTTGCACAGCCTAGCCACTCCTAGCTGCTGGATCCACAAGCTGCCAGCCAAGCTCTGAGCCCCCAGGCCATTCGCCCTACAGGCTGCCAGCCCATCAGCCCAGCTCCACTCCTAGCCACTATCAGCCTCCGCAGCTGGGGCTCTCTGATTCAGGGGCTGTCTGGTCCAGCAACATTCATGGTCCTACTAGACCAGAGAGTCCCAGAACCAGAGACAATTAACTTGTACCATCTTGTGGTCCTTTGTGGTGGTAACCACTGTTTTCCTAGGTCCCCTCCCACATTTTTGTTTATTGTCCTCCCTAGGTTTGTAATGGCAAATTTTGGTGTCAATCATTCATTCAACTCAATACAGATTTTGCCATTGATTTCTACTGGGGTATTAGAAATCCTTAGTTCACGAGCTTGATGGGGCAGGGGCAACTGTCCATTTCAGGTGTGGATCAAATGCTATGCTGTGATATCGGTGTTTCTTGGTGGTCATTCATTCTGTTCCTCTCCCAGAAAATATCAGCGTACCCCCAAAATTTCAAAAAGTGAAAACCCAGGTTCCATTTATGTACATGGGAGGCTGATCTGCGAGGTGTATTGATGAACAGTGGTCCGGGGCCTGAAAACGTTTGTGCAATCAAGAGTGATTTCCTGCTGTCCTTTGAAGCTTTCCACAAAACAGATGTCAGCTGGTGTGGAGCTGCTGAAGTTCCATGACTGCCTTCTCCTCCTCCTCCTATCTTCACACTGCAAAGAGTCACATGGTTGGGAGGAGGAGGAGGACGATGTACAGGGAGAAAAGCAGGTTGTCGATGCAAAGAGAGCAATAGCAGATGCCCTTCTAGATGTGTTTATTGGGCTGCTAGCAATAATTACAAGCAGGGCAGAGAGACAGGGACATAGAGTGAGGAATGGGGGATCAAGGGAGGACAGAGGAAGATAACAGAGGGTATGTCTACACTGCCACCCTAGTTCGAACTAGGGTGGCTAATGTAGGCATTTGAAGTTGCAAATGAAGCCCGGGATTTAAATATCCCAGGCTTCATTTGAATCTTGCCGGGTGCCGCCATTTTCAAATCCCCGTTAGTGCGTTCCACGAGGAGTAAAGGTAGTTCGAATTAGAGAGCCTAATTTGAACTACCTACTCCATGCCGCATGTAGCCGCGGGCATGGAGTCCGCACTAACGGGGATTTAAAAATGGCGGCGCCCGGCAAGATGCAAATGAAGCCCAGGATATTTAAATCCCGGGCTTCATTTGCAACTTCGAATGCCTACATTAGCCACCCTAGTTTGAACTAGGGTGGCAATGTAGACATACCCAGAGAGAAGAGGGCAGAGAGGGCCTGGGGAACAGAAAAGGGAGAAATGCCTGGCATGGAAGGAATTGAGTGAAAGGGAGAGAATATGAAGTTAAGGAAAAGGTAGAGGGAGTTAAAAAAAGGAAAGGGGGAGAGAGAAGAAATGAGATGGAATGAGGAAGAGGTATTGGCCACTGTTAGAAGACCTGGTAGTGGGCTAGAAGCATAAATAATATGACAGAAAATGTCCTAATGCCACTTTATAATGCCATCATCACAAATATATTAGAATTAGAAAAGTTACAGAGAAAGGCAACAAAAAATGAGTAGGTGTATGGAACAGCTTCCATACAAGGAGAGATTAAAAAGACTGGAACTGTTCAGCTTGGCAAAGACATGACTAAGAAGGGATATGATAGAAATCTATAAAATACTGAATCATGTGGAAAAAGTGAATAGGGAAGTGTTATTTACCTTTTCACATAATTCAAGAATCAGGGGTCAATTAAATTAATAGACAGCAGGATTAAAACTAACATAAGGAAGTACTTCTTCACACAATCAACCTTTGAAACTCATTGCCAGAGAATGTTGTAAAGGCCAAAAGAATTGATTAAAAAAAGAATTAGATATTTTCATTCATTGATGGAGAACAGACCATCAACGATTATTAATCAAGATGATGAAGGATGCAAGCCCATGTTTTAGATGTCCCTGCCTCTAACTACCAGAAGCTGGGACTGCATGGCAGGAGATAGATCACCCAATAATTCCTATATTCTATTCACTCTCTCTGAAGCATAGGATGCTGGGATAGATTGACCTTTGCTCTGATCCGGTATGGCTGTTCTTATGAGCAACTACAAGAAAGCCATGAGTGTGGCTACTTTAATTAATATTTTTTCTATCTCCATTTTATGTAAGTCACACCGACTGAGGGCCCAATCCAAAGTCCACTGAAGTGAATGAAAAAACTCCTCTTGGGTATAAGTATTTTTAAAATACTCTACGTAAGTAGTTGTAAACAATTCTAACCGATTAGTGGACATCATCTGTGAATATGGTGCCGAGTTCAGGCTTCTTCAAGGCTAAGGTCACCAATCCAAGGGAAAGGAGCAATAAGCATCATTTAAGGAAAAATTACCCAGGGGTGATAAACTGGAGTTGATGAGGAAGGAAAGGCAGCAAAAGGCCAGCTTTTACACATTGGCAAGTGACTGCCTTTATCCTTTTCTCTTGACAAATCTGCCAAATTTTGCCATCTATCTCTATCACGGGAGACTGATGCATGAAACCCATAAGACTGGGGCTTCGACAACCAGTTTTGTTGTTTATCCATCTCCTTTCCAAATGTTTCAAGTCTGGCCCGCATTACTTAATGTAGCAAAATATTCCACAGCCCCCTGCCTTCCTGTTTGAAGCCCTACAGTAATGTGAAACATCTGTGGAAAGGGAAGAAAAGCAGCGTTGCCTACAAGGCAAACGAAACGGGGGCAGCAGTTCACTACATGAAGCAATCTGGCAGGCTAGCCCAGTCAGGATTTCAGTAACTGATTCATCAGGAGAGCAGGAAGGACGCAGCCAGAGAAAAGTTTCAGGGACCTGCTTGTAAAAAGAAGAGAGATGCATAAAAACGCAGCAGAAGCAATAAAGCAAAGTGACAGGGCGGAAAACAGACAAAGCAAAGCCAGGGGTCTCCAGCTTTGGCTCGAGCCACGAAGGGCAGTATTGCTGCTGAGGTTCACTTTCTAAAAAGCAGGGAAAGATAGACATCCTGGTATTAAAGGCAAGGTAACTATAGGCTCAAATTAGGTATTACCTTACTCAACGAGCATACCCACTGAAACCACTGGGCTTTATTGCAGAGCAAGATACCACTCCACACGAATAAGGGTGACAGAGCCTGGCCCCCTGTGTTTCATTTTTGTGTGCACCCTCTTATTTACAATACACAGTAGACACGTGACAATAAGCTAGTTCCTTGCCATTCTTGTCCTTTTTTGTTTGGTAGATTTCTTTGTCCGCTTCCTCAACCAGAGCTGAACTACCGTTCCACGAGGAGTAACGGTAGTTTGAATTAGAGAGCCTAATTTGAACTACCTACTCCGTGCCGCGTGTAGCTGCGGGCACGGAGTCCGCACTAAGGGGGATTTTAAAATGGCGGCGCCCGGCAAGATGCAAATGAAGCCTGGGATATTTAAATCCCAGGCTTCATTTGCAACTTCGAATGCCTACATTAGCCACCCTAGTTCAAACTAGGGTGGCAGTGTAGACATATCCTAAGATATCTCAGACTAGATTACAACAATTTTAAGGTGAAACAAATGTTGGCTCAAATTCTAGGCAATATCCCTTTAAGATTTGGGTTCTATTATATAACTTTTCAGACCACTTACTACCCCAAGAGGTAGTTCAATGTTCAAGTCTGTTATGAGAGCTACTTTTTCAGCAAAGCGAGCCTTCCACCCAGGGGGGTGTCTAGACTACAGGGTTTTTTCGAAAAAAGTAGCCTTTTTTCAAAAAAACTTCCCTTGTGTTTAGACTGCTGTCATGTTCTTTCGAAAGTAAATCGAAAGAATGCAGCAATTTTTTCAACTGCGGAAAACCTGGTTTTACGAGGAATAACGCCTTTTTTCGAAGGTGTTCTTTTGAAAAAAGGTGCTATGTAATACAAACTGTGCTTTTTCAAAAGAGAGCATCCAGACTGCCTGGGTGCTCTCTTTTGAAAAAGCGGCTTGCTTTTTCGAAAGTACTGGTTGTAGTCTAGATGCTCTTTTGAAAGAGGCTTGCAGTCTAGACGTAGCCCCAGAGACTAGGAAATTCTGTGCACCATAAAGAATCTGATGACAGAAAATTCAAATAAATATTAAACACGTCAAAAGTGTACAGAGAGGCCCGAGGATTCAGTCAGAAGCATATGGTGTGTTTCTACCTCCCTTGGGACTTCCTGGATATCCTGCCATATCCTTCTGATCCCCAGACCACTTAGCTCCATGGTGTTCTCACCTTCAGAATACGTGGGAAGGTTCTCAGTTGCTTTTCTTTTTTGTTTGTTTGTTTGGTTTTACTTAAAATAAATTTAGTGCTGATGCAAGATATGAAAGTAGCCTTGGAGAGACTGAAGTCTTCTGTTTACCCACAGAACTGGCAATGGACAGACAGCAGCAATGTACTCCTTGCCATGCTCCCCGACCAGTGTACCTCAACCCTGACCTGGCAGCACTATCTCTAGAGACTGGAAGGGAGTTTGGTTTCTAGGCACAGGCAACAATTGAACCTTCTGTTTGAGACTGCAAATAAGGGTGCCAAGTAATATCGGCTGTGATGGTGGCTTTTAGGGATATGATCACATGCTTGCTGCCAGGAACTGGACTGCGTTTACCAACTAATTTCACATTAGGTCACCACACAGCTGTCAGATCATAACTATTTGTGGTCTCTGCAAACTAAGTCTCTGATCTTGCAAGTAACTGCATGCAGGCACACCCCTACTGAAGTCTATGGGACGCCACACAAGCTAATGTGCACCCAAAGTTACTTGCAAGATTGGCATTTGAAAGTACACTGTATATTTTAACCGATGAGTTGGTAAAAGACATTAAGCAGAGAGGCCTAGCAGTATAACTACGTATACACATACACAAACACACTGTATATTAGAACCTTGACCTACAACACCAAAAAACTCTGGAGCCTTTTAGAACAATTTTTGTGTGTTATAAATCCACAGTTTGTCAAAGATCAGAATTTAAATTTGTCAGCATACAGCAATACTTTTTCTTTTCTCTATGTAAACAGATTGCTTAAAAGGTTGGGACGATAAAAATAAATGCACAGCTATGAAATACAGTTGTGTCTTTTTGAGGCCATTAATTTTATTTTATTTTTCCTGAAAGACACTCAGTAGAACAAAAACTTCAGAAAGTTTTTGGCTCTGAACAGCATCCCAGTTGTCCTAAATATTGGGTTCACTGTGCTCCCATAAAAGCCTCATGGCAGGCCTAGACAGGACTATAAGCTGTTTGCTTTCTTGGCTGTAGTACTGTTGGGAGTAATTCCTGGGCAGAGCTCAAGGTTTGGGTCCTGTAGCCATTCTGATATTTGAACAAGATTCTTCTGATTTTTCCACTTAGATGAGAAGTTGTATAAAGCACATTTCCTGCTTTATAGCCGCATGGTCAGACTGACTAGATGCTAAACAGAATGGTATATACTCAGCTCCTTGTCTATAGCTTTTCATTCATACAGGGAAATAACAGATAGAGCAGACCCCTTTGTATGGGATATATGCAAGGATATATGCAAGTGAAGGTCAGGTTTTAAAGGCATTTAGATATCTAAAGATATAGATGCCTTTAAAAATGAGCTGAAATCTAAATGTTATCACAGAATGTTTCATTTTTGGCAAATTGGCATTTTCCAGTGGAAAACATTCTGTCAGAAAATCTTCAAACTTGTCCCAATGAACAAAACGTCACTGAATGTGGCAAGATTCAAGCACAAAACATTCCAAACACTTAAAACACTAACCCTTGATTATCCTGAAGTATTATGGGTAACTGTTCATATGGGGTAAGAGATCCAGATCCACCCACAAGTACTATTACTTACGGAGTAAGATAATATACCTGTGCAAGTGATATATATCTCTTTCTCTCTCTTTCTCTTTCATGCATGCAAGCACAGAACACAAATACACACACTGCATTAAAGCAAAAAGAATAACCTTGTTTTTCTCTGTTTGAAGACAGTTTGACAAAGAGCTTTAGAGAGAGTTTGATGTGACATTTTAGCAATGTGAATTTTTCCACGGGTATTGAAAGAAGATTCCGTTTGTTGCAAGTTGAGATTTGACAGTCTCCACTCAGTTTTAATGCTGGTTTAATGATCAGAAATAGAATCATACTCTTTAACATTAAAATAATATGATTAATACTTAAACATTCTTTCCCCCCCACCCCCCGATAGTTAAGCCAGTGTTCCACCAGAAGGACACTAGTTTACACTCACTGTGTTTGGGCCTCTTCAACTTCTGATGCCACAGATGATGTCACCTTCTATGAGGATGCCCACTGCAGAGAGGAGGAAATTATCAGTGTAATTGTAAAGCTTTCATTTTAAATCCCACATAGATTTTCTACCATTATTGGCTAAAATATACCTAATGATCTTGGGAGAGTGCACTGGCGTTTTGTATAATCTCATAAACTCCTCATTGGTTTTGAGTGGCAGACTTGCACACCCGTTTTTAAATATACACAGATAGTAGGGGGCTGTGCTCCCTGCTCACTGTACTCACCAATGCCCCTCTCGTGAGGGCTAGGCAACCCCAGCTCTCCCCCCAGCCAATGGGGAGGGCTGGGCTGTGGCCAAGCCAGCCTGAGTCCCTTCTCACTGCCCCCCTGCCAGCATGGACCCCTTCTCCCCCCATCGCCAGCCCAGGTCCCTTCTCCTTTCCCCACAGTGCCATCACTCTGTCATCCCTCCAGAAAAACTTTTATAGAGAGAGAGAGAGAGAGAGAGAGAGAGAGAGAGAGAGAGAGCGAATACCATTTTTTTAAAGTTAGAGTTCTAGGAACCACAGATCTTTCTAATAAAACTAAAAACTCTGGGCCAGAGGGGTTACATCAGGGATGAATTTGAGTTCCTGTTTGTTATGACCTAAAAATGTATTTGATGGCAACAGAATAACTCAAGATCAGTATTTGTAATGTAAATATTTAGGTAGACTTGCAAAATCTTTCTCGTGTGAGCTGTGGAGGATCTCCCAATATACAACTCAAAGCCCCACTTGCTTGTAATAATCTGGATGCTACCAAAAGGGCCCAGTGACAGGGTTTGGAGAAGCTTGCAAGAGGACAGCTGATGGTTCTCATTACAGATTGCACACTCTGCTGTCCATAGTGGATTGTGTAAGCTAGCACGTGTGTGTGTCACTACATTATTTATATCCTTTTATTATGCTTTAGACTCCCATGGTGCCGTTGTAGAGAAACAGGTGCAGAGCTGACTGCGAAACAGAGACCAAACATGTTCCCCCAAGCCAAGAACTGAGCAGTGTTGATCAGAGAGAGAGACTCTGCTCTCTGGAGTGACAGGTACTGATGGGATTGGAACAGGCAAAAGTTTCACAGAATGGCAGGGACAAGATAACTGGGGGGTGGGGCTGGGTAGTCTGAGAGTGGGGGGTGGAGCAGAAGCTGCAGGCATTTTGCAATATGTACATAACCTATAAACTTTAGATTAGATAGATAGATAGATAGATAGATAGATAGATAGATAGATAGATAGATAGATAGATAGATAGATAGATAGATAGATAGATAGATAGATAGATTAGATAGATAGATAGATATTACCACATGCATTCATGGGGGGAGGGTCAACTGTTTATAATATCGGAAGAGGACAGATGTAGCTTCTACATCAATATGGGGTTTCTAATTCTTGGATAAAATTCTGGGTAGGTTAAGGGGACACATGCGCCCATCTTCCTCCTATGCCTTTAAGACTGTGCATACATAGCAACACATGGAATCAACCTTGTCTGTCCAGTGTCCCTATAGAGGCTGTGCTGTATTAGAAGAACAAACTATCTGATCTGGGTTGATTTGTTTAATTTAAATAGCATATTTACAATACCTAAGAAAAGCAAACTGTACCTTCTTAAAGGACAGCTCCTCTTTGGCCCCTCATCCTGGTCCCTTGTTCAATGGGATTGCAGGGGAAGAGAAGGGAAAACTTTGCATCACTCAGGAGCAACACTTATGGCTGCTTAAAGATCGAAGTGGACAGGTCCATGAGAAAACAGGTTCTTGAGCGGCAGACGGGCCACAAAGAGATGAGACTCGGAGTGAGAGCAGATTATTTAAATGAAGTGAAAATGAAGAAACATGTGAAGTTCCATAATGACTCAGGATGACCAGGGCCATAAGAAGGGGGAGCAAGCAGGGCACTTGCCCCGAGCGCATCATACTCAGTGGCCCAAAGATGCAATATAATAAGCTGCAAAAGTCAAGAGCATGACATGTGCTAGCCTACGGAAAGGAGGAGCATAATTAATATTTTGTCTTGGGCACAAAAATACCTAGTTACTGTGCTGAGCATGACTGACTCAGGAGTGTTAATGGCAGAGGGGGATTCGTGGCCATGCTTTGTATAAGTCAGAACTTCAAAGGAGAAAGGGCCAAGGAGGGGGAAATAGCAAGAGAGTATCAGAAATCCCTTTCAAGGGCAAAGAAGCCCAGTTAGGGTGGCAGGGGGGAATTATATCATTTTAGGGTGAGATTTTCCAAAACACTCAGTATCTCTGCTCCCTTTGAAATCAGCAGCAGATTCATCATTGTTATCGGTGACACCAACACTGTGTGCATTGGAAAATCACCCCCCCCCCCCCCCAAAACTCTTTCTCATTCCAGTAAGGACTCTTCTTTTTCCAAATATCTGCATTTCATGGAAGTGATTTTGAATATGTAATCAAATGCCCATCCAGGGCACAGCCTAGTGGATATATCTAGCCGAGTTCTCTATCTACAGAGCTACAGGTCAAACGGATTGATCAGAAGGACACTTAAAAGTAGCCCTGCAGAGCTCCACATGCCTTCACACCTTATTTAAGTTTTCAGTGGGAGTTTTTTCTTTGATCTGGAAGCAAGTACTTGTACGTAGTAATTTTTTTCCATCCTCAGTCAGCTTAGTAAAAGGCTGGTCAGTAGATTTGAACCTGAGCATGTAAATTTCTATAACAGTTTTTCAAAGCTTCCTTAAAGTACTGTAGTCTTTTAAGAAAGGGAACAGCCCATTGGAGATGATCCTTATTGCAGGCTCCATTTTATCATGGCCAAAGTTTAAGGTGGGCTGGGTTGCAAAGAGTCACATGCAGTCATGGCCAAATCAAGCAGAATGCTCTGCCTGGGGAGAATTATTCATACATATGAAGAATTTGATTCCTACAATATTATTTCAAGTGAACAAACCCCCCTTGTTGAGCAGCTGGTTGTTCTTGGATTGTCCTGATGGGGATTAACTGCTCCCTGCTAAATTTTCTTCCATATCCCTCTTTAGAAGGCCAGAAGGAGTAGTCCAAACAGTGCACAGGACAGTACTTTTCATGATGATATCACATTGTGGTGGAAAATGCCAGGCAGGAAGCAGTTTATTATATCACCACTAATATGTAGAGTCCTGGAAAACCAGAAGTAGGAGATCTACTCATGCTGTTTGCACAGTGGAACCAGGTACCATCTGAACTCTGATGAGGGACAACGTCTGTAAACTGAAACAAATTGTGCAAAACTGCAGGGACAGAGAATCCTTTTGGGCTACTTTGGCAAATAAATCCTTGTTACTACTCATCTGCCTCTTAAAGGAAAAAGTCATAAGCAAAGTTAATTTTATGGTGCAGCTCTGAGTGGAGATGGGGTCTCTACATTGGCTCAGGGTTACAAGCTGTTACACTATTTAACAAGTCTAAAGAAAGAGTTGCATTTTACAAAATGTTTTCAGATTTTGCCTCCTGTCCTGTTCTCCAGATTTTGTTCTTGGGACTCATTTGCTTAAGATGCAAACATCAAGACTACGTCTAGACTGGCATGATTTTCCGGAAATGCTTTTAACGGAAAAGTTTTCCATTAAAAGCATTTTCAGAAAAGAGCGTCTAGATTGGCACGGACGCTTTTCTACAAAAGCACTTTTTGCGAAAAAGCGTCCGTGCCAATCTAGATGCGCTTTTCCACAAAAAAGCCCCGATCGCCATTTTTGCGATCGGGGCTTTTTTGCGAAAAACAAATCTGAGCTGTCTACACTGGCCCTTCTGCGTAAAAGTTTTGCGCAAAATGACTTTTGCCTGAACGGGAGCAGAATAGTATTTCCGCAAGAAGCACTGATTTCTTACAGTAGGAAGTCAGTGCTTTTGCGGAAATTCAGGCAGCCAGTGTAGACAGCTGCCAAGTTTTTCTGGAAAAGCAGCTGATTTTCCGGAAAAACTGGCCAGTCTAGACACAGCCTAATTGTGTAAAGCTGGAAAGGCTGACTATAGGTAGGAAGAAGGGTCTACTCAGATCAGAGACTTGTTTCTGTCTCACTCAAGGTTACTTGAACTCTGCCAAATTTCCAACTTTCTTTAATGAAGGCAGCTTGGATCAGACTAATTTGTCTTATAGGAGGGAAGTTTCAGCAAGGACCTCTCCTTTTAGGGTACATCTAGACTACATGGCTCCGTCGACGCAGCCATGTAGATTTGTTGTTTTGGAAAAGGGAAATGAAGCCGTGATTTAAATGATCGCGACTTCATTTACATTTACATGGCTGCCGCGCTGAGCCGACAAACAGCTGATCAGCTGTTTGTCGGCTCGCACGCTAGTCTGGACGTTCCCCCTGTCGACATCAAAGCCCTTTGTCAGCAGCCCCGGTAAACCTCATTCCACGAGGAATAATGGGGCTGCCGATAAAGGGCTTTGATGTCGACAGGGGGAACGTCCAGACTAGCCCGAGAGCCGACAAACAGCTGATCAGCTGTTTGTCGGCTCAGCGCGGCAGCCATGTAAATGTAAATGAAGCCGCGATCATTTAAATCGCGGCTTCATTTCCCTTTGCCTACAACCGTAATCTACATGCCTCTGCCGACAGAGGCATGTAGTCTAGACACAGCCTTAGAGTCTGAAGGGTGGCTTTCTCCAGAGACTAGAGGCCCTCATGTCTTGGAGAAGTGGTACTTTGGACCGGACATTTCATGATCCCACCACCATGTGGTATGTCATCCCGGAGGTCTCCACACTGTTGTGATCAGTTGCTATTCAGCCAGCCATGCTGCTGTTAGGTCTTTCATTCACAGTCTAATTTTGAGCTGATGTTAAAGGTGAAGGAGCAGCAAGGGAGAAGTTTTTTATAACCCCAGTAATTGCTACTGCACATTAACAGCATTCCCAGATTACAGTGCCGTCTCAGGACGTGACACTTGCAGTAAAGGTGTCAGAATGAGTCCTGCAGATGACATACCTGTGTTGTTTACAGTACCCATGTGATATTATTCCCAGATATAGCCAGCCAAATTCATGGCTGTTGTAACTCAACGGAAGTCAGTTAACCAGGAATGAATTTGACTTACCATTTCCTCAGGCAAGGGGCTTGGGGAATGACAGGGAAAAATTGTTAGCTAATGAAATGTCCACAAAAGGTGGCAGATTAAAACCACCTTTCTACAGTGGAACAATTTCTAACATGGTTTATGGTGCATTTCTTATCCAAATACATATAACTGTGGATTTGTAACAAAGAGGGAGACTCTAAGGTCCTGAATAGAAATGGAAAGCTCTTCTGTTGAATCACTATAAATTCAGGCATTAAAATTGGAATAATTATTGCTGAGTAATACTGTCAAGTTAGATATAACTGAGCTTTGTTTAATGGGAGCCCTTGTGTGGCTAGCCCCCGCTAACGTGATTATCTTTGCTTAATATTTCACTTTAAAGAGGCAGAGTTCTTTGGGCTTAATTTTGAAGCTTACCTTTTTTTGTTGCATGCTAAATGTTCTGATTGGACATTTCTATATTATACTTAAGCAAGAACAAAATAAAGGCAGGTAGTACTGTGGCAACTGGTATTCAAATGCAGAACCAAAGGTGACCAGTAATTCAGAAGGGATATAAACTGATACTTCATTTAAAGGCAATGAACCTCAAACACAGTCTCTTTTATTGAAAGAGTTCCTTCTTTTTCTTCCCTTTCTTCCTCAGCAGTCATCTAACAGAAGCAATTAACATTTGGCAGTGTCTCCTGGAGTGGAACATCTCATAAATCTCCCGCTACGAAAGCCGAGACAACACAAGTCTCTTACTCCATGCTGCTCTGCGGGAAAGAAAGTGGGTATTGTTCAGCATCCAGGCTCAGGTATACAGTGTCCCATCTGGAGCATCTTTATTGAAACTTGAAATTGTGTGTTTTAGGTAGGCCAGTGTGAAGGTGGTGGGTGAGACAGGATGAATAAAAAGGGTGGAAGAAAGTTTTTTCTTCAGCCAGATTTTGGAGAGGAACACTCCCAATTCTACATTTCCTGCCCTGAAGAATAATGATACACTTAATAAAGTATGAAATCAAAATAACTAGGTCTAGGCCACCTCATCTGTTTTTCCTGACTACTCTTCTTTCCTGGCCTCGATTATAGCCTGTGCTGTTTGTCATGTTTTTGGAGAGATGACCGTCAAGTGATGGTGTCAGGAAGTCACTGAGTCTGATTCCATAGCTGGTTGTTTTGGGACAACGGCTTACCCTACCTAACTCAGGAAAGGTAACCAAATCTTATGCTTTCAGGAGTGACTGGACTCCTGCAGGAGCCGTGGCGGAAACTTTAGCTTTGCCCATTTGGTTAGGTGCACAGTGAAGTTTGCCTCTTCATCTCAAACAAAGTACTGTTCATTGCTGGAGGATAAATGCTGAACAAAATAGGACTGGCTATGGCAGATGAGACTTCTCTGTCACACACAAGCATGTGTCCTATGAACAGAAGGTGACTGACAGACACACATGAGCAGGCACCTGGATTCAGGAGCACTACCTTGTCCTGAAGGGAAATGTTTTCTGGTTTGGTATCTCTGATTGGACACCTCCCCTAGCTCCTTTCTAGAATAAAGATGCATTAAGGACCACAGGTGTGTGGATGCACTTAACTGAGGTGAAATAACAAGGGAAGCAGAAAGAGTGCCTACATGTGAGGGCAGATTGTGACATTGTCAGGACACAGACTGCCTTTTACTCTAGGTTTATGCAGTGCCTGGTATAAAGGGGCTCTAATATTGGTTGGAGCCTCCAGTGGCCAAGGGAGTTCAGATAATTAAGATGGCAATTCATCCTGGGTTCTCCTCCTTTGGGAGGAGAAAAAATGACTGTGGAGACTTACACAGCAAGATTAACTTGTGTTTCATGAGTAACAGCGCTTCACAGGAACAACTCCTGTCTCTGTTCTGCTTGGGTTCTTGTACTGCATCCATGCCCAGTATATCTACAGTACAGACCCTGAGCTTTATGGAACTCAGGGATATACGGTTTGTAGCACTGCTATGTCCCAGCGGCATTTCATTCTTAGCTTCCCTATAGAATGAGGTAGAAAGACACCTTCCTGGCTATTACAATCTTTACAACTAAATATGTCTACTGACCCTTCTCTTTTCCAGGGGAGGAATGTTTACCTTGACCCCAGCTTCTGAGATGGGCCTTGAGCTGCTCTCTCATCCTTCACCTGCATGACGAATCTGTCTTTCCTAACACTCCTTTGCCTGACTTGACTCTTCATGTTAGAACAGATGGGAAAGTGGGGGCCTGGGTGATCATTTTCCTCATGAATGACCTCTGATATCACTAGTACATGAGCCGTGACCATGTGTTTGACTTCTCTCCTGCTCTATTATCTCAGTGTACGCAACAGTAGGCAGTGACAATGGAGCTTCTTCTGCTGAGAGGCTGATGCAGAATACAAGTGCCCCTGCTCTGCCCACTTGTGTTCAGCAGTGAAATCCCATTCTGGGTCTCATTGCGTTCCTAAGCAAAAGGGAAAACCCAAGGCACAGTAAGTCCTTTTAGTGCAGTTAGTGTATAGAGCAAGTTTCAAATGCACTATTCACTGCACACATTTCAAAATGTATCTCAGTCTTGGATTCCTAAAATCATGGTGGCTTCCCCTCCTCCCATCCCCAGTGCAGGCATGTCAATTCAAGGTTTTGCTGGGGGTGTTTTCTCTCCTCTTTTCCCTTTACCATCTCCAGTCCTCCAGAGTGAAATCATACAGAGGGGCCTTTGTATTGAATCTGATTTGAGCCTCCTCCATATTCAGGGCTATGAGCAAGCAGGAATGCACTGTGAAGGAGGTACAGTAGCAGTTCACAAGAGGCTGTTTTTAATCAATCCTCTTTTTCTATTTACATGGTCTTCATCGGAGTGGTATCTGAGCCTCTCCTGGGAGTTTATGCTCCTCTCCAACACTGTGAGAAGTATTATCCCCATTTTACAGATGGGAGCTCAGGCATAGAGAGACTTTGACTGGTACAAGGTCACACTGGAAATCTGTGGTAGCCTAGAGAGTTGAACCCAGATCACCTGGCTCAAAGCTGAATGACTTCACCACAAAAGCATCTTTCCCCACGTGTGCCTCCTCTTTTCACTTTCTTTCCATGTCTTCTCTTTTTGTGTCTTTCTGCCCTTCTTACTCTGTCCATACTGTTCATTCCTCCTCCTTTTTCTGTCCTGCTGTTGACTACCTGCCAGCCTCTGGGTGTCTTTCTGTTTGGCCTCCCTCTGAGGCATATATGCCTTGCTCATTAGAGGAGAACTCTGCTTCTCAAGGGCATAATACTGTCCTACCGCTACTGCCACGACCTCACCCCCCACCCAGCAAACAGAACTGTGTTCTTCTGTCCACGGTATGATGGTGAGCAAAGGCAGAAGGTAGGAAAGAGGAGCAAAATACACTCAGTGGATGGCAGCATATGGAAGGTGCTGGTTGATGAAATGTGTCAAGTAATGAAGAATGTTATTCAGAGCTAGGGTCTCTGACAGCACACTATACTGACATGCTTCATAAGTGACAGCCATAAAGCACAAGCAACATGGCTAGTATCATGCATAGCTTTCCAAAAGAGCAGGCCTTACAAAAGCACACATGTTGCAATTCTGACTAGGGAAGAATGCAGAGAAGCATTTCCTCCCCTAATAATTACTCTTCTCTTGCCTGTGTCCACTGAGCATGCCTAAGGGCTGTGTACAGATGCTGTGTTAGGCCATACCCTTCCATGTGTGCAGAAGAATGGCGATCCCTACAGATGGGATGGTCAGGGCCACTGACATATTGGCTAAGTTCCGTTCTCCATAGCTGGCCTGGAATTAAAGGTGTTGGTGACAAATGAAGACAGTGCAGGCTTCACATGACCCGTGAAAGTTTCCAAGATGCAGGCAGAGTTAACAAGGAAAGTTTGGCCAATAATTCCTAGTGAATTACTTCCTTAACATATGGACAAGTTGCATAATTCTCAAATGTATTTGTTAATATTTGCAGATTTATTTAGTAACTAATTCCTAGCCCGCAGAGCATTTTGCAAAGAGTTTGTTGGGAATATTCACCATTTGAATGCTGGCAATAAGATATAACAGTCAGAGGCTTTGTCTTCACTGCGAGTTCTTCCAGCAGAAAATATGCTAATGAGGACTCACAGTGAAGACATAGCCATATTGTATTCATTCAGTTCCCTGATTGGATGACTTTAGTAACTCATCATTAGCTAAGCAAATTTCGAATTGCACATGCACTGTTCAAATTGTGGAAATTTGCTGTTTAACTCAAAAGTCAAATTTGACCAAAAGTCAGGCTGACTGCTTGTTTACTGTGCCTATTCATTTTGGCAAACCTCCCTCTGTGCAGATCTGGGGAATGTGAACACACAGGGCAACCACACAATCCATGTCAATTCTTTGAAATGCTCAAGTGAATACTCTCAGTTCCATTTTTGTATTATTCACTCAGCTCATTCAGTAGTCCTTTCCGGAGTGTATTTTGGACATGTAAATAGTGTCATATTTAATTGCACATACGAGTGTGGGTTCCACTATCTGTTTGATTACTGCTTTTCCATTCAGATGTTAGTTATTGAGTGGTAGTTTATAGGGAGATTAATGTTTTCCCCTTTGCTGAGCAGAGTAATCAAGTTCCTGACCTCATAGACAGTGTTCAGTTGAGTACACTAGAAAAATGTAGTGCAGAAAGTAATTACTTCGAATGAGTCCTGTGTCTACTGTGAGAGGACTGTAAATATGCTCCACTCACAGTGCATTTGTTTGTCTCTGGCAGTCAGCACCGTACTGCTGAAAAAAATTTTTTGGCATCAGCCATTTGGGAGGCTTGCCTCAGCAAGAGTGAGCCAGTTTTTATCCTGTTTCAATGCTGGTTTGACAATCACGAATAGGGGGGCTGCGACAATCATGCATAGAACATTAACAATTTGTTAAACAGCAGTGGTTATTCTGATGTGCAAACCGGCATTAAGCTTCAAATGGTAGCTGTTAATATCACTTTTCAGCAGCATGGGGCTTACCAGGGGAGAGGTACTGCAGTGCCAATTTTTAATTTATCTTTGCATCTAGAATTCCAAGTTTCGATATTGAGTGTTAGAGGGGATTTTGGTGTTTTGGGAAATCTCAGAACACTGATCTCTGCAGAGTGGAGCGCAAACAGCTTCATTTCAGGAACTTTTGAAACTGGGTCTCATAATCTCAGCTGCTGCCCAGGCTAGAAAGCAGAGCATGGTGCTGGTGCCACCCACAGGAAATCTCCTGTGAGAGAAAGTGAGAGAGATACAGACTACAGCATCTCTGTCACTGTCCAGTTTTAGAGAGCAGGGAGTGGTTCTGGTGCCACCTATAGGAAGTGTCCCCTCAATGGAAGAACAGGGACTTGCTGTTTCTGTCACCATCCAAATGACCAAGCAACGCACTCCGTTCCCTTGAGCAAATACCCGCTCTCTGGGACAACTGGGCCTTAGCACCTTCGCAACAGGTGTGAACTGTCAGTTAGGGGACATAAGAGAACTGTGTGAGGAGTTAACTATTTCTGTTAGTGCTTGAATTCTGATTTTTAAAAGGTGAACTGAGTCCACATATGAAATTCCCACTGCCCCTCTCACGTTCACTCATCTGCTACGGTTTTCCCTGCAAAGCACACCTAACAATCCCAACCTGATAGAAGAAATGCCTGCCTGGCACCCTGCATTTCTCTGATACACACTGCTATAAGTTATCTGGTAATGCTCTCACAATGCTAACTGTCTTCTCTCTTCTACCCTGCACGTCCTGGCTGAAAGGGGCAATGACACAGGAGTGTGGTAGATCCCTGAAATCAATTTCTTTCAGGTTTTCAGCCTGAGGCCACATCTACATTAGGGGACAAAGTCAAACTAAGGCTACGTCTAGACTGCACTGTAAAATCGAAAAAAGATACGCAATTTGCGATACACAAATTGCATTTCTTTTTTTGATTTAATTTTGAAAGAGGCTATTTCAAAATTTGGTGCATCTACATGGTGCCACATTTCAAAATAAAGTGCTCTTTAGAGCCATCCCTTATTCCTTGTAAAACGAGGCTTTTGAGGATGGTGAAAGAGCGTGTCCACTATTTCGAAAAAATTTTTGAAATAGCAGACAGGTTCCATTGCTATTTCGAGATACTTCCGGTATCTGACATAGCAATGCAGTCTAGACATAGCCTAAGATATGCAACTCCAGCTATGTGAATAGCTTAGTTGGAGTTGATGTTCCTTAGTTTGAATTTCCACCGTGTCCCCCGTGCAGAAAATGAAGTCGACGGGTGCTATCAGTGGTCTTTTCTACACCCACTAAATCGAACTCTGGGAGATTGATCTCCATAGCATCAATCTCCCAGTAAGCAGAGACAAGGCTCAAGACACTCTGGAAAACGTGTACATCTGTCTCCTACCCCTCTATGGGCTTAGATGAGGATGAGCACTAAGTGGAGTCCTCTATGAGGGCCAACATTTATCCCATACTTGAGCCCAAACCAAACTTGAACTCAGCTCAGAATCAATCCCAACACTCAAATCAAGATGGCCTGGTGGGTAGCACTGACCCTGGGCTCGCTTGTGTTTTGTCTGTGGTGATCCTCCTCCCATCCTGATCTGGATGCCTCCTCATACCCAGATTCACACACACACACACCCTGAACCTTTCTTTTGAAATGTAAAATCTTTCCTTCACCACAAAAAGAAGCCCCTGGCTTTGCTTTCTGATCCTTTATTTGACCCTTGATCCATCCCTACCTTCTCATCAAAGCTCAGTCTTTCTAACTAGAATATCATTTTCTTCAGTGGAAGGGTTGGGACAAATTGTAAAATTGACAGCACAGGTTTTGTGTATCTTTATAACATCTGCTTTGACAAGGGGAGACCTCCGTCCTACATGTCACTGCCACAGGAAAAATGCTTCCTTTCTCTCCATATGGATCCCCAGGAAAACCAAAGGTCAGGGGGCTAGATGGAGATTTATGAGCTTTTCCCACTAAAAGACTTCTGCAGCTGGTTCTCTTGCATTAGATTTTTTTCCCAGGTGAAGGGATAAGCAAGGGGGAGAGAGTTTGGGGGAGGTTGATACTGTAGGTCATTTTTTTCTTCCTACTGCAACTATGTCAAACCAAAGAACTGGAAGGGTGGTTTCATGCCCGGATTGCTCCTCAGATGCCCTTGGAAGATTTCAGTGAAGCTGCATCATAGAAGCATGCTCTGAGCTGGTAGAAATTCCTCTAAGTGGGAGGTGAGCTCAGTCTATACTCTAAGCTCAAGCCTGACCCACTCTGAAACTGCCAGCTTTGCACTGGACCTCCTGACTGTATCATGCTGGGGTCACCACACTCATTTCATAGCTTTCCTCTGGGCAGGGACTGTCTTTATATTTGTGCCTTATACAGCTCTGAGCATATTGTCAGTGCATAGCAAATCCTAATTGCAGTCAACAATGCAGTAAGTCATAGACTCATAGAATCATAGGGCTGGAAGAGATCTCAGGAGGTCATCAAGTCTAGCCCCCTGCCCAAGGCAGGACCAATCCCAACTAAATCAACCCAGTTAGGGCTTTATCAAGCCGAGACTTAAAAACCTCTAGGGAGGGAGATTCCACCATCTCCCTAGGTAACCCAGTCCAGTGCTTCACCACCCTCTTAGTGAAATAGTTTTTCCTAATATCCAACCTAGACCTCCCCCCTGTAACTTGAGACCATTGTTCCCTGTTCTGCCATCCATCACTACTGAGAACAGCCTTTCTCCATCCTCTTTGGAACCTCCCTTCAGGAAGTTGAAGGCTGCTATCAAATCCCCCCTCACTCTTCTCTTCTGCAGACTAACTAAGCCCAAATCCCTCAGTCGCTACTCACAGGTCATGCACTCCAGCCCCTTAATAATTTTGGTTGCCCTCCACTGGAACCTCTCCAATGTGTTCACATCTTTTCCATAGTGGGGGGCCCAGAACTGGACACAATACTCCAGATGTGGCCTCACCAAGTTCAATAAAGGGGAATAATCACTTCTCTGGATCTGATGGCAATGCGCCTCCTAATGCAACCTAATATGCCATTAGTCTTCTTGGCTACAAGGGCACACTGTTGACTCATATCCAGTTTCTCATCCACTGTAATCCCCAGGACCTTTTCTACAGAACTGCTACTTAGGCAGTTGGTCTCCAGCCTGTAACAATGGCTGGGATTCTTCCGTCCCGAGTGCAGGACTCGACACTTCTCCATGTTGAACCTCATCAGATTTCTTTTGGCCCAATCCTCTAATCTGTCCAGGTCACTCTGGACTCTAGCCCTGCCCTCCGGCCTATCTACCTCTTCCCCTAGCTTAGTGTCATCTGCAAACTTGCTGAGGGTACAATCCATCCCCGCATCCAGGTCATTAATAAAGATGTTGAACAGAACCAATCCTAGAACAGATCCTTGGGGTACTTTGCTAGAAACTGACCGCCAGCCTGACATCAAGCCATTGATCACTACCTGTCGGGCCCAACAGTCTAGCCAGCTTTCTATCCATCTTACAGTCCCTGTATCCAATCCATATGCCCTTAACTTGCTGGCAAGAATATTGTGGGAGACCGTATCAAAAGCTTTGCTAAAGTCAAGGTATATCATACCCACTGACTTCCCCATGTCCACAGAGCGAGTTACCTCATCACAGAAGCTAATCAGATTGGTGAGGCATGACTTGCCCATTGTGAATCCAAGTTGACTATTCCTGATCACTTTCCCCTCTTCCAAGTGCTTCAAAATAGATTCCTTGAGGATTCCCTTCATGATTTTTCCAGGGACTGAGGTAAGGCTGACTGGTCTGTAGTTCCCTGGTTCATCCTTCTTCCCTTTTTTAAAGATGGGCACTACATTTGCCTTTTTCCAAGCATCCGGGATCTTTCCTGATCACCACGAGTTTTCAAAGATAATGGTCAAAGGCTCTGCAATGACATTTGCCAACTCCCTCAGTACCCTCAGATACATTAAATCCAGCCCCATGGATTTGTGTATGTTTAACTTTTCTAAATAGTTCCTAACTTGTTCTTTCCTCACCACAGGCTGTCCACCTCCTTCCCATACTGCATTGCCTAGTGCATATGTCTGGGAGCTGATCTTGTCTGTGAAGACAGAGGCAAAGAAAGCATTGAGTACTTCAGCTTTTCCCACATCATCTGTCACTAGGGGTGTGTCTAAACTACATGGCTCCATCAATGGAGCCATGTAGATTAGGCTGATCGGCAGAGGAAAATAAGCCGCGATTTAAATGATCGCGGCTTCATTTAAATTTAAATAGCTGCCGCGCTCTGCCGACCAGCTGATGATCAGCTGTTTGTCGGCAAATTGGGGCAGTCTGGACGTCCCGCTGTCGACAAGGAAGCCTTTGTCGACCGGTGCAAGTATGCCTCGTGATCTCCTCTCTGATCACCCTCTTATTGCTAACATGCTTGTAGAAACCTTTCTTGTTACCCTTCACATCCCTTGGCAGCTGCAATTCCAATTGCACTTTTGCCTTCCTGATAAGTCTCCTGAATTCTCGAGCAATATATTTATACTCCTCCCTAGTCATCCATCCAAGTTTCTGCTTCTTGTAAGCTTCCTTTTTGTGTATAAGCTCACCAAGGATGTCCCCGGTAAGCCAATCTGGTCACCTGTCATATTTGCTTTTCTTGCTGCGCATCGGGATAGTTTCTTCCTGTGCCTTTAATAAGGCTCCTTTAAAATACTGTCAGCTCTCCTGGACTCCTTTCCCCTTCATGTAAGTATCCCAGGGAATCCTGCCCATCAGTTCTCTGAGGGAGTCAAAGTCTGCTTTTCTGAAGTCCAGGGTATGTATTTTGCTACTTTCCTTTCTTCCTTTGGTCAGGATCCTGAAATCTACCATCTCATGATCACTGCTTCCCAGGTTGTCACCCACCTCTACTTCCCCTACTAGTTCCTCCCTGTTTGTGAGCAGCAGGTCAAGTTGTGCATGGCCCCTGGTCAGTTCCTTCAGCACGTGTACCAAGAAGTTATCCCCAACATTCTCCAAAAACTTCCTGGATTGTCTGTGTACTGCTGTATTGGTCTCCCAACAGATGTCAGGGAGACTAAAGTTCCCCTTGAGAACCAGGGCCTGTGATCTGCAAGCTTCTCTCCATTGTCCAAAGAAAGTCTCATCTACCTCATCCACCTGATCCAGCGGTCTGTAGCAGACACCAACCACAACATCACCCCTGTTGCTTCCACCTCTAAACTTAACCCATAGACTCTCAATAGTCTTTTCTCCCTCTAAATACTGGCGCTCCAAGCAATCATACTGCTCTCTTAGGGTATGTCTACACAGCAAAATTATTTCGAAATAACTTTCCTAGCGTCTACACAGCCATTCTGTTATTTTGAAATTAATTCGAAATAGCGGAGGGCTTATTTTGAAATTGATAAACCTCAGTCAATTTTGAAATTGCTTTTCTATTTCGAAATAGGAGGCCTCCAGCCCTTCCCAGGGTGCCCTGCTGGCCACCCTGGCCACAAAGCTACTCCTGACCTGATGCCCTGGCAGAACTGGTTCCAACCAGCCATAAATGCAATCCAACATCCACTCAGTGAGGACATGCTATTTCAAAATAGAAAAATGCTATTTCAAAATGCATTTTATGTGTAAATGCGTTATTTCGAAATAAGCTATTTCAAATTAGCTATTTCAAAATAGCTTATTTTGAAATAATGCTGTAGTGTAGACATACCCTAACATACAATGCAACTCCTTCTTGCCTGAACAAGAACAACTCCTTCTTACCCTTCCATGACAGTGCTCTAGTCATGCGAGTAATCCCACCAAGTTTCTGTTATTCTGATCAAATCATAGTTCTTTGACTGGGATGGGGCTTCTAATTAAATTAATGGAGATTGCTTATCTCCTAGAACTGGAAGGGACCTTGAAATGCCCAAGTCCAGTCCCTTGCCTTCACAGCAGGACCAAGTACCACCCCTGAGAAATTTTGCCCCAAATTGCCTCCACAAGGATTGAACTCTCAACCCTCCATTTACCCAGCCAATGCTCAAACCACTGAGCTATCCCTCCCTCCTTATATACTGGGCCCGATCTTCCAGCCAGCCTTTAATAAGGCTCCTTTAAAATAATTCTTCCTGTTTGTTTCCCTGGCTTCTTGCATTTGTGTACAAACACCTTAGATAGACAGTTGATTGCCCTACCTTCTCCATTTGAGTCAGGAGTCCTCCTTTGTTGCTCATTCCTCCTTGTGTGTCTAAGGTAAATAAATACTTTCACTTTATCACTTACCTGGCTACACACACACCAAGTTGATGCTTTGTTATTCCTAGACCCTAGCCTAACTCCTACTACCTGCCCAGACATATGCACACATGCACTATGAGCCAGATCCTTAACTAGTGTAACCTGTAATTACCTTATTGAAGTCACAGGGACAGACAAAGCACATGAGCTGAAGGTCTGGACTAGGATCTGCAATGTTCCTGATTATGAAATCCCATGAAAACAACTTCTCAAAACCAATACATTGGAGAATTCTTACCATTTGCAAACACCGAGGCTTGCCTGTCTATGTCTTTCATTCAGTTTCCCCATGCACCAAGGTCTACCTTTGTATCTGCTTGTACTCCATGGATAGACTCATAGAATCATAGAGCTGGAAGAGACCGTAGGAGGCCTTCCTGTGATCTTCCAGCCACCTTGCCGTCCATTTATCCAATCCACATTCCCTTAACTTGCTGGCAAGAATGTGGGAGACAGTATCAAAAGCCTTGCTAAAGTCAAGGTATATCACATCCACTGACTTCCCCATATCCACAGAGCCAGTTACATCATCAAAGAAGCTAATCGGATTGGTCAGGCATGACTTGCCCTTCGTGAATCCATGCTGACTATTCCTGATCACCTTCCTCTCTTCCAAGTGCTTCAAAATGGACTCCTTGAGAATCCCCTCCATGATTTTTCCAGGGACCGAGGTAAGACTGACTGGCCTATAGTTCCCTGGATCGTCCTTCTTCCCTTCCTTAGAGATGGGTACTACATTTGCCTTTTTCCAATCATCCGGGATCTCTCTTGATCTCCACGACTTTTCAAAGATAATGGACAAAGGCTCCTCAATTACATTTGCCAACTCCCTCAGTACCCTGGGATGTATTAAGTCCTGATGCTCTGAGCCCTTCCAGCATGTTCTCTTTTTTGCTGTGTTTCTTTATGGTCTAGTGTTTAAAATATTGCAAATGTATCTTTGAGTCTTTACCAGCATTAAAAGTACACTAGATCTGTCTGTTTAAAAAGATGCAAACTGGTGATTCTGAGATTTCTCCCCTCTACAAATGGAGCTCACTTCACTGATATTGGAGTATTTCAGTGTACGTCATCCAAAAGTTAAACACTAAGCTTCTGGTGATTAGAAATGACAGCTCCAGACAGTTCTGAGACTCACAGCTTTACAAATATTCAAAGGTCTAGCAAGAAAATCATCACAAGTACTATCCAGTGAGCCACCCCTTCCACTCCAAATCCTCACCCATTCTGCATTTGTGTAAATGTAATTACTGAGCTGGTGTCTTCTGAGTTTTCACAGACGACCACCATCCAAAAAAGATCCTGAGATATTTTTCAATACAGGTAGTCCCCGAGTTACGCGGATCCGACTTATGTCGGATCCGCAGTTACGAACGGGGATTTTCTCGCCCCGGAGGACTCGAGCAGCAGGACGCCTGGTCCCGCTGCCCGCCTCCTCCGGGGCGAGAAAAGCTGCTCCCCGTCTCCCTGGTCTGTTGCGGGAGCCAGCAGACCAGGGAGACGGGGAGCAAAGCGGCGGAGGACCCGGGGACGGGCCCGGGTCCTCCGCTGCTTTGCTCCGCGTCTCCCTGGTCTGCTGGGGGGGGACGCAGCTAGTGCCCCCCCAGCAGACCAGGGAGATGTGGAGCAAAGCCCGGGGCCTGTGGTAGAGCAGGTGGGGTGCTGCCGGTTGGTCCCACAGCACCGCTCCTTGGCGCTACTGGACCAACCCGGCAGCACCCCAGCTGCTCAGCCCCAGGAGTCCCGATTCAGCCGCTGCTGATCAGTTTCAGCAGTGGCTGAATCAGGACGCCTGGGGCAGAGCAGCTGGGGTGCTGCTGGGTTGCTCCAGTAGCGCCGAGGAGCGGCCGCGCTACTGGACCAACCCAGCAGCACCCGAGCTGCTCTACCCCAGGCGTCCCCAAGTTAGCCGCTGCTGAAACTGACCAGCGGCTGACTACAGGAAGCCCGAGGCAGAGTTGCTCTGCCCCAGGCTTCCTGGAATCAGCTGCTGATCAGTTTCAGCAGCAGCTGACTTGGGGACGCCTGGGGTTCTTAAGTTGAATCTGTATGTAAGTCAGAACTGGTGTCCAGATTCTGCGGCTGAATCTGGATGCCAGTTCCGACTTACATACAGATTCAACTTAAGAACAAACCTACAGTCCCTATCTTGTACGTAACCCGGGGACTGCCTGTATATAAAAAGTAAAATAGGAGACTCAGCAATTTCCCAGAAAGTGGAATGAGGCCCCCCCCCCCCCCCAGCATCCCCAGCTGAAGCCCAGAGGGTGACATGAACCCAAATTAGTCATATTGTAAGACAGATGTCTGGGATATGAAAAGACACAGAAAATGACATTGTTTGACACTTTAGGATGTCAAAGGGAAGGGGAAACTGCAACCTAAATCAAAATTCCCTAATAATTTAGCACCTTATTCTGGCAGCTCTTTTATGAATGCTTTAAAATAAATTCTGCGTATTGTGGCAGCTGGTCACCAATTTCCATTCAATATAACTCCCATTCGCATACATCTGAGGTGGGGACTTTACTACATGCGATTTATTTTCCTTACCATGAAATAGTATATTTCCCCATCGTGGATTGCACAGCTAACAAAAAAAAAAAAAAAAAAAAAACATTGAACAACTCACAGGATATATTTAAAGCTTCCCCAAGTGGCCTGTGCTATTTGAAGCTCCTGACACAGTAGAACATGCTTTAAATTATTTGTTTCATTTCAGACAGGTACTAGGAGCCAGCAGAGCACGGGAAGTGATTAATTAGTGAATCTCTCTAAAGCACTTGGGAGATGGAAAGGGCTCCATTAATGCTAACTGCTAACAGCAATTACATGAATAATGAATCCTAAATTAATGAGAGAGACTGTTTTATTTCTGGAAGCTAGGGATGAACAAATAGACCAGGAGATGACACTTGCATTGTGCGCAAGCCACCTCATGGCCTGGGTTTGGTGCGTTAGGGTACAGCGCCTCGTACGTACTCACCATATCATCTGACAGGAAGAGGAAATGCCAAACATTTTCCAGCCACTTGTACCTGAGCCAAGTCTAAATGCCAACCCTAAAAATACAGCATGGAAGCTGAGGCATGTTAATAACCCTCCTACACAGCTCCCCCTCCCACTCGCCCCAAACACACACACCCTGCCATCACCACCGGTTTATTTTTGAATGCGGCCACATTGCCTGAGAGTAACCTGAAGCTGCTGAGGAAGCCTGAGCCCTTTTCTTTTATGTCTTCTTTTATTCAGGTTGTTTAGCTCCCTGGGAGGGATTCTTGCTCTGAGGAAGGATCAGTGTCACCTGTTCAAAGGCAGAGGTAAAATACGGACCCCAAAAGGGGAGGCCGAGTGGAGGGAGGTCAGATGCCTTCTACTAGAGAGAGAATAGATACCAGGGCTGGGGAGATCAATGAGACACTTACAAGATGCAGTAGTATTCTGCAGTGATGGCACTAGATTCTGCAGCCACATTATTGTAAGATGGAGTGCATGGTAGAACCCTGTATCCGGTTGCCCTAGTATGTTTACATAGGAATAGAGGGATGTTCTGATGTCTGAGGGAAGCTGAAAGAATAGCTGCCTTTCAACTCTGAAATGCAGGCTGAGCAGTAAAGGTAATTAATGATCTCTCTGAACCTACCTTGCCTTCTCCTGACCAAAAAACCACAAACTGGTCTCAAAACTACTAACAAACAATCCTTCTCAACACCCATCCTTTCTCACTGCAAGGCTTACAAAAAGGTATGCATCTACCACCAGAGGGCACCCGATGCCTCCAAACGTGGGCAGGCAGCCAGAGCAGATGGGTTTCCTGGGAGAAGCTGGAGGTAGGTTTCTGGCATTCTCAGATGGATCTACTGCCAAATGGCCTAATGAAGCAAGATTGCAATAATTTGGTCAATCCTGCCTCCTTTCCCTGAAGATGAGAATAATCTGAAGTGATGCAGCCTCAGCTCTTAGCTCTCTTGACAGAGTGTGTCTAATGACTCCGACCGCATTTTTAATTCTATTAATGCTGCTGTTCCAGGTAGCTCAGCAGATGTTCTCTGACGCTGCTTACGTAGCAGGTAAGGCAGGTAGCTGATGTGCAGTCATAAATTTACAGCCCAGCACATATATGAACTGAGAGCCCTTGGCAAGGACCAATAAAGATAATGCCATATAAAATGAAGATGGCTCCAGTACACTGAAGGGATTTATCCAAACTTAATCAGCCAGGGAGTGCAGGGAGCCAGCAGAACTCAAATGGTTTCTTTCTTTTCACTATCTTTGTAAAGAACTTGGACTTCGCTGGCCCTTTGTTTTTCACTGTGTTGCCAAAGACTGCCCTCCCAGTTCCTTCTTGGGGGATAGAAAAAAAAGTTGAAATGGGGCCTTGTGACAGCCAAAGTCAGCATCCCTCACCTCCATGCCACTCTGTGAAGAAGTGAGGAGGATTTTCCTCTCTTCAGCTCCCTGCTCCCAGCCTCAACAGTAGCAGGTGGATTTCAGAGCAGCTGTCATGGGCACTGGCAGCAGCAGGATTCCTGAGGAAGGGGGACTCTCTCTCTCTCTTTCAGGCTTCCGACTCTCCTCAGCTGTGACACTGTCCCTGAGGCAGCTCATGTAACTATCTCAGGAGGAAGTCTCTTCTTTTAAAATCACTCTGATCCTATCCGTTCCTCCTATACACAGTTTCATCCTCTTCTCTTCCCTCCCCTTCATTCTCCTCACACTAGGGAGGTAAGCGACTACTTGAGTAGTCAACTACCCAATAAGCTTAGGCTTATCAGGTAGTCGAGTCACTACTTGACTACTCGCGTTCCCACCCCCCTTGCTGCCTCTCTATCAGAGGCAGTAAGGGGGGGAAGCAGGAGCCAGCTTAAAAGACAGTTCCCCCCAACACCCTCACCATGGTGCGGGGGAGGAAGGGGAGAGGCAGGGAAGGCAGAGCCACAGCAGTTCCAGAGCCAGCGTGAGTCGGGACTACTCAGTCCGGGATCGCGCCACCCTTGGGAGCTAACCCCACTATGTCTCTGCAGTTTAAATGTAGTAAGAGCCAGGCTGTCTACATGCCCGGCTCCTACTTCTTTTAAACTGCAGAGCTGCAGCGGGGGTAGAGAGTTGACTAATTGAGAGGACAATGGAAATTCCATGGACTACTCGATTAGCTAATTAACTGCTACTTAACATCCCTACCTCACACACGCTTTCTCTTTTATCATTGGCTTTGAACATCTAGTCTTTCCATTCAGCCAAATGAGGATTCATGTTCAGAGTTTAATGTATTTCCTCAGCTGCTATTGCCCCCACTTCAGGAAGTCCTAGCCACTAACCTTCCCATAGCTTGACTTTAGGGTATTGCCAGTGAGGTGGGCTTTGCAATTCCTATTTATTATGCTAAATAATGCATTGTTTCCCCCACTGTCTACATGCCCGGCATTGTTTCCCCCACTGTCTTCCTCATCCTGGTCAGTGACTCTAACCCTCAATCACTGTTTGAGTACAACAGTGTTCAAGGAGGTAACAGAGGGACCACCCACCACGCTCTATGCAGTTGACAAATTTTAATAAGGACGTGAATTGCTCAGTAGACCAGTTAGCTGTAGCCTGCTGCTAAGAGCCTGCCTAGTTTATGCATTGTTCGATGTATGTAAAATAAGAATATGCAAGCTGAATCATATGAAGAGGTTTAGGTAAAAGCACAGGATGTTCATTTTTGATCTACAGTAGAGACAGTGCTTGGTTGTTCAGGTACTCAGTCCTCATTGCTTACAAGGAACACAACTTTCCTGAGTTGTTGTACCTCAATATGATCGTCAACATATACCCAAGTTCTGTATCTAAACCCAGGTCCAATAGCCAGAAGATCCAGTCCACAGGGAATGTACAATGAGGGAGCTGGTGGAATCAGGTGAGGCAGTAAGACAAGGTGAACTGTTTCCACTCCTCAGGCCTGACTCCTTCCCCATCAATGGGGTACCACAACTTCCTTTGATGTATCTGGGAATCTAAGCTCTGGTGGACAAGATATTCTTTTTGTCCCTGAATGTGAATCGGTGGCAGGACTGGGGAGTGAGTTTTGGTTAGGGAAGGGATTGTTTGAGAAGGGTTTCAGGAGGGAAGCATGAAATACAAGATGCACTTTGAGGGTCTGGAGAAGCTGAAGTTTGAAGGTTATTGGGCTGATTTGTCGGTGGATATAAGAAAGGTCCATGTACTGGTGTTCTAGTTTGCAGAGGGGTCAGCTGTCTTGGGGTGCTTGGCCAATAGCCACACCTTCTGTCCCACTACAAAAGTGGGACTCTCCTGTGAGTGAAGGTTAGTATAATGCTGATACATTTCCTTAACTGCATCAACTGAGCTCCTCTTGGCTGTGTTGGAAGTGGGGTATGCAGCCCTGTGAGGGATGCTGGCAAACAGGGAAGTGGTAGAAGCAGCCCAAGAAAGCGGTGAGGGATTGGAAGGAATGGAGGGGCCTGCACCCAAGAGGAGAGGAAGAGCATCAGTTTCCCTACCTCTCCCCAGCAAGAGAGAAAGTCCAAGGGTTAGGATTTAAAGAGACAAAGACAGCTGGGATGCCAATGGGAGCTTCAGACCAAGCATAAAGACTTTGGCTTTGGGCTTTGTTTGTACTTTTTCTGCTACCCCAGAAAGGGCCTGGACTGAACTGAACAGTGAGCTGACTGAAGGGCCAGTCCAGGAAACTGCAGACTCTATAACAGAAGCAACCACCCCTCTCCCTGAGTACTGCAACCTGGCACAAAGGGATGCTGCTGGTAGTGTTGCCTCATGACACCGTTCAGCTTCCAGTAAAATATATTCCCAATGTTCTTGGGTGAACAGAAATATGCAAGGAGAAGGAACTCAGAAATGCTTTGCCGATAGTGATTTGTCACATCTACGCTGTCTAAAAACACTCGTGACACATGAAATACGTAGTTGTCTTTACCAAAGTGGCTGCGGTTTAAATCATCATGCACATCAGGTGAGTGACTGGGTTCCAGGGCCTGTGGCTTGCAGTGCCTTTCCAAGAAAGCTACTCTGGGGAGCTGCACCGCTCTGGGGGGAGTTCAGGAAGACACTGCATTTCAGGAAGCACGGTCCCTGCCCAGCACTGTGCCAGACAGAGGAAGGGAAGCCTGCACATTGCACCACTCCTTGGAATGAGAGAGTTGCCCCCACTGTCAGCACACCTAGCCAGAGGGGTGGGCTAGTGCAGGGGAACAGACAGGGAGGCAGAGGAGTGACTCCTTAGAGGTAACTTGTGTCTGTGAGGTGCTAGAAAGGAGAGGTCCTTGTGCTTTTCCAAATGCTGGGGCTGTCGGTCTCTGGCCTTTGCACACTGGGTGCAACCAGCCGCTGCTTTTGCTTTTATGGTCTTTCTCTGTCTTTTGCCTCCTCTCTCCACCAAACACAGGGATACACTCAAGCTCAAGTGAGCATGAGGAAAATCCAGGAGCTGCTTTCCTGCCTAGGGGACAAACTGCCTCTCACTGGATTCAGTCTACTGACAGGAGGCAGGGAGGGACTTTATTCATTCTCCCAGAATGCGCACATCCTGTCACTACTGAAGGACCTAATTCCTGCCAAAGTCCAGGACACTGGCATTCTTCTGCTACCAGTTTCTGCGGCAACTTTCTTCCACCTGACAGCCAGCCTGCCATTGTACAGTGCTGCTGAGGAGTGCAGGATGGAAAGAAATTTTGAGAGATTTTGAGAGCAGATGATTTCCAAAAGAGTTGTTTTGTTGCTTGATGCAGCTCACTAGAAAGCCCAATCCTTTCTGCAGGAAAGCTGGGATTCAGAAAGTACAGCTCTCTGGCCATGAGGAATCTCTAAATCCAGCACATCCTCTGGAAAGTTCAGTGAGGGGGAAAGTATGTCTTCTCATTGCACGGAATAGACTGGTATTATAATAGAGTGACTAATTAAGAGGGACCTTTCTGTGCCTCCTGCTGATAGGCACCTGCTAAAAAGAGACATTTTGCATCAGGAAGCAGCATTCAAAGGACTTAAATTCAGATATTGTTGAGTTTCCATCCTGCAATTACACTGGTAAAAATACAAAGGAGCATTTTACCCCCATGTGTGAAATCCTAGGCATTGAGCTCAATGAAGCACAGGGTTTCACTGAGACCCAAATTAGTCTACCAAATCCACTGCCACACTACAGCATGTAGGTCTGAATTCCCTGCCTCAAGTTCATCTCAAACATAAACACAAAATGCTTACTGGCGTGCCCCAGCTTAACTATTAAGAAGTCCTGCAGCAACTAGGGTCTTCACTCAGGGCCAGAGGTTCATTAGTCTGGATGTTGTTCAGTCAGACAACAAAAGGTTCTTCTAGTTCTTCAGGTGAGGCATGATGTCCTCTTAGCTATTCATGAAGCACCTTGTGCACCTTTGGGTGCCTGCATAATAACCATTTTGTGCTAAATATATAGACATTACATATTCATTGAGGTTTAATGAATTTCATTTTTCTTACATTATGTACTGTTGCTTTGCACTGTTCAACAGCTACCATGTGCCACCACAGCAGTGGCTACATTTAGGATTGAATGAGTTGTCTTTATTTATGTATGTGCATGCATACACGGGGATGTGGGGGAAGGGGAAGGGGGAGAGGGCGGGGACAGAGAGAGAAGGAGCAAGAGAGAGACAGAGAGAGAGAGAATTATTAAAGCTCTTTGGGATCGCTTTCACACAAAAAATACTGATCCTAATTTTGTAATCCTCGTGCAAGTCATCCCACTGAGGTCAATGGTACCACTGAGATAAACGTTAGTCATCTTGAGTAAAAGTTATAGAGTCCATCTCTAGCTAAGTATAAGATAACCAGCCATAATTATTATTTCTCTACCAGTCTTTTACACAGTCCTCTTAAACTAGGTTCATTGAGGAGAACTACACCATAGCTTCAAAAAACCCTGACGACATTTCATTCAGTGTTTAGAGAGCTTTTCTTAAAGTCTGTCCCAAGCCCTGTCTGGGGGTCTGGACAGTGCAAACCCAGCTTGGAACACTGCCTGATGCCTGCAAGAACAAAATAATGGACTTCTGTGAATGAGTTTAATGTATAGTGTAAGGTTTGGGGGCTACCAGCAGCACATGTACAGCAGCTGGGTCCAAAAAGAAGACCAGAAGCTGAGGAAAAATTAATGATGATGAGGGGACTCCATCACTCTGCATACTGGGCCAGCAGATTAATGCTTCCTAGATGAGAAGAGCATAATGGACCAGTTCAGGCTGAGATGGCAATAAGCTGAAAAGGAAGAGCCATAAATAAGCCAGCAAAAGTAACAAGAAAGCAGGCTGGCAGGGATAAATAAATACCTGCTCTCAGACAGTGACACAGACTGGCCTGGGGGAGGGGCAGGGAGTCAGATGGGCTGTAGTCTAGGAGCAGGGTTATACTACATGGGATGCATACTGGAGGACTGGGAATCCTGCCAGCCGTGAGAAGAGGGTTGGTAAAAAGAAAGTGACAGTAGGACATGGATCAGTGGAGCACATGTGCCCCTGGAGAAGCAGGCACTAAGCACAGGGACCAGCCTGCTTTTGGAGAGTGGGTGACTGTAATCGTTTTGGTACATTTGCATTCATCACTGAGAGAATTGGGCTTTTTAGCAAAGGGGTCAGTGGAACCTGCTGATCTTGTTGCACTGGAAACTCCCCGCTCTTGCTTGTGGCCTGACAAATGGACCCATGATATTGTCCCAGGCCAGCTGTCAACTCCTGTAAAGTTCCTTTCTTTTATTCGCTCCACCCCCACACTCTTCTCCCCGTCCCTCCGGGGGTAGGCCTTGACTCGTTGAAACACGTATCAGAGTCTGAGCTAACACTGGAGAGGGATGAAGCTTTAAAAGTTTGTATAAGCTCCCAAATTTTCATATACTTCTCTGAATCTTAGCCAACCTACCAGACTCCTTGAATTGCACAACTAGTGCTTCCTCAGGAGATTTCTGGTTCTTCCTGCTTCTGGTTGAGCTGGAAATGCCATAAAAGTAGGAGCTCTTCCCTCCAAAAATATGTAGCCAAGGCTGCCAAGGCTGCTCTCTCTTCCTCAAAGAGCAATATTCCTTGGTGTCTTGTTACTTGAATTATCTTTCTGAGAGTGTGATCAAACAAACAGCCATGAGCAAAAAGTCTTGAAAGCTGATTTGAGAGTTAAAAGCTTGGGGTGTAAGTGAGTTGGGAGATATGAGGTGCAGGGATCCTCCTCCCCCCCCCCCCCCCCCCCACACACACACCCCAACCAGCTGGCATTTGATGCCAGCCATCAATTAGGCTTGCAGGGCTGAGGGTGCACAGGGGGTGGCTGGCTGGTGCTGCCAATAATGCTATTAGCCCCAGAGAATAGGTTCCTAAATGAGGTGGGATTGAAGCTATGATTCTACTCCCCATCCTCCCCTGGCCTCTGGAGGTACCACATCTCTCAACAGCATATTCTCTGTAGGTTCTGCTTCTCAGGAAATGACTCTCCTCTTTCTCAGGCTCATGCTCATAAGAGCTGGGTCTGAAGTGTGCCTGCCATGATTACTGTCTGGTCTAGATCACCTCACACAGCCATCACGCCAGGATGCAATGTTCACAGGGAGCAAGGACTTGATTGCACACTCTTCACTTCACTTGTAACACGGGGATGTTCCCAAGTCTCCTGAGGTACAAAGCCAGTATGATACCCACCAGTGGCTCTTGGCCCCACTGCCGTATGTGTTTTCATGAGAACTAGTGGATAAAAAGAGGCCAAAGTGATAAAAGACCACATTTCTGCCTGGCGAAATCTGTAAAGCTCCCATTCCCTGGATGTCTCTCCAAAAGGCTGTCAGGGAGCCTTCACTTTGTCTGCAAAAGGGAAGAAGTTTGAACTTGAATCTTTGTTTCATCAGCTACAGCAGTGGTCACCAACCAGTAGATTGGGATCTACCAGTAGATCTTGAGCCTCTGACAGATGATCCTGACTGGTCTGGCCAGGAAGCTATCAAACGCTGGCACTTCAATTGCCCCTCCACCCACTGTCATGTTGCTCCTGTCCTCTGTCTTGGAGCTGCCCCTTGGGAGCCTCCTGCTTGCTGTGCAGAGTGTAAGAGGGAGAAGGGGGGGTGCTGATGCCAGTGTAGACAACGTGGTATTGTTTTGCGCAAAAAAAGCCCCGATGGCGAAAATGGCGATCGGGGCTTTCTGGTGCAAAACTGCGTCTAGATTGGCACGGACGCTTTTCCGCAAAAAGTGCTTTTGCGGAAAAGCATCCGTGCCAATCTAGACGCTCTTTTCTGAAAATGCTTTTAACGGAAAAATGTTTCCATTAAAAGCATTTGTGGAAAATCATGCCAGTCCAGATGTAGCCTCTGTGTTTGGTTGCCCAGCCCCTGCCTAAGATAGAGCCCACTACCTTGTGCTCCAGAGGCTGAGGTTCTGTCTCCCAGTTCACTGGAAATCCTACTCCATCCCCCTTCTTTCAGCCGGTCCCTTATCCTACCTTCCCAATGCAGGAACCAGCTCCATCTCTGGGGGTACGTCTACACTACAGCGCTTATTCGAACTAACTTAGTCCGAATTAGTTAATTCGAACTAAGCTAATTCGAACTAACGAATCTAGAACTAAAAACTAGTTCAAATTAGCGTTTTGCTAATTCGAACTAGCACGTCCACACTGATTGGACGTAGGGGCGCATTTAAGGGCAGCTGAAACCAGTTCTGGCAGGGCATCAGGTCAGTAGTTGCTTTGTGTGGCTGATGTCTGAGGCTATCTGAGGCTCGTGCTTAAAGGGACCCCCCCGGACAGCCGGTTCTCAGCTTTTCCTGCTTGCTTGCCAACCTCGCCGAGGGACAGCAAAGCGTTGGTCTCTGTGCCCGTCTGTGTCGGTGCTTCCCTTCGGGGGGGCCGCCACAGGTGGCAACATGGAGCCAGAGCTCACCCTGCACCTTCTGGTGCACTTTCTGGACTTGCTGCTGCAAGCCTGCCAGCAATGGCTCGAGGCTGCCTGGCACCATCTGGTGCACGTCAGCCCCCTGCCTCTCCGCCTGGCCGCCCTGGGGGCCGTGGAGGAGCCGCGGCGGCGCCCCGGCACCGGCGTGCCCCGCCACGTCTGACGTCTGGACACCAGCAGCGACTGGTGGGACCGCATCGTCCTGGAGCGCTGGGAGGACCGACAGTGGACCCAGAACTTCAGGATGAGGAGGGACACCTTCCTGGAGCTCTGCAAGTGGCTCGCCCCTGCTCTGCGCAGAAGGGACACTCGCATGAGGCCCGCCATCCCCCTCCAGAAGCGGGTGGCCATCGCCCTCTGGAAGCTCTCCACGCCGGACAGCTACCGATCCGTCGGGAACCAGTTCGGTGTGGGGAGATCCACCGTCGGAGCGGTGCTCATGCAGGTATGGCACTCTTCGGCCACTGTGCCGGGGGGGAGGGGGGTTGCAAGGAGGGGATGGGCCGCCCCAGGAACAAAGGGGGGCAGGGAGAAGGCGAAAGCGCCCCGCACCGGAGGGGTCGGTCTGTCCCAGCCGTACTACGCGCCACCAGGGGGGTTGCTTCCGGGAGTGGGGCGTGGGGCACTGCCAGGGCACAAATGCTCCCAGCCACCAGGGCACCCCACTGATTGGCGCTTTGCTGTGTCTCTCTCCGCAGGTGGTCAAGGCCATCAACCGGGTGCTGCTCCGCAGGGTGGTCCGCCTCGCCGACCCGGATGCCGTCATCCGGGGATTTGGCACCCTTGGCTTCCCCAACTGCGGGGGGGCCATCGACGGGACGCACATCCCCATCCGTGCCCCGGAACACCAGGCGTCCCGGTACGTGAACCGCAAGGGGTACTTCTCCGTGATCCTGCAGGCCGTGTGTGACCACCGGGGACAGTTCACGGACATTAATGTGGGCTGGTCCGGCAAAGCACACGACACCCGGGTGTACCGCAACTCCTCCGTGTGCCAGCGGCTGCAGGACGGGACCTTCTTCCCCGACCGCCACATCAGGGTCGGGGACGTGGACATGTCCGTGTGCCTGGTGGGGGATGCCGCCTACCCACTGCAGCCGTGGCTGATGAAGCCCTACACGGGGCACCTCAATCCCTCCCACCAGGCCTTCAATGCCAGGCTGACCAGGGCCCGCATCGTGGTGGAGGGGGGCCTTCGGGCGACTGAAAGCCCGCTTTCGATGCCTCCTCACCCGTCTGGACCTGGCCGAGCACAACATCCCTCCCGTGGTGGCAGCATGTTGTGTGCTCCACAATTTATGTGAGAGAAAGGGGGAGGCTTTCCTGCCAGCCTGGATGGCTGAGGCTGACCGCATGGCTGGCCACTACGGTCAGCCCCGCACCGCCGCCGTCCGGGAAGCCCAGCGGGGGGCCGTCCGGATCCGGGAAGCCTTGCGGGAGAGCTTTCTGGTGGAGGAGGAGGACTGACCTCTCCCTGCATGCCCCACTGGGGCCTTCTTCCACCCTACCCCCTTCCCCTTTCCCCTCCCTACCTACTGTCAAATAAAGACACCTGTTTTTCAAACAAAAACGTCTTTTTATTTTACATAACTGGGGTGGGGGGAGGGAGGGAGGAAGGAGGGTGAGAGAGGAGAGGGGGAAACCTGAGACGAGGGAGCTGGAAGGGGAGGGAAGGGAGGAAGGGAAAGGAAAGCTCAGGGGTGGGGGTCCGGCTGCCTCTCCTGTCTCGCAAAGCTGCGGGTCCGGGGGCGTTGGTGGGGAATGGTTGTGGAGGGTGGGGCAGGAGGGACGGGGGGTGTGGAGGAAGCAGGAGTGGGAGCAGGAGGGCGATTGGGGGGGCAGGGGGAGGAGGAGGAGGAGCAGCGGGAGCAGGGGGAGCAGGAGGAATTGGGAAGCGGTCGAGCAGGCTCTGGAGGTGGCCTCGCAGGGGGTCCAGAGCCTGGAAGTGGGGGCAGGCCTCCGGGTCGGGAGTAGGACTGCCGCAGGTCCTTGATTTTGCAGCGCACCTGCTCCCGGCTGCGCTGGTGGCCCCTGGCGGCCAGGCTGGCAGCCATGCGGCCATAGATTGCCGCGTTCCTGTGGCTAGTGCGGAGATCGTGGACATTGGAGGCTTCCCCCCAAACCTTGATGAGGTCCATGATCTCCGCACTAGACCACCCGGGCAGGGTCCTGGGAGCCGCCAGGCTGGTCCCGGGAAGAGGGGGAGGGCTGGGTGTCATTGGGTGGCTGGCTCATGGGTGTCAGGTGCAGGGTGTGCTGGCAGCCTTGCAACTGGCACAAACTGTGTAGCCAGCCCGTGGCCCTTTAAGGGCTCCGGGGCCGGGAGGGGGGCAATAGAGTTTGCCTGGTGTTGGCCAGAGTGGCCATCAGGGCAAGCTGGGAAGGGCTAGCCTCCCACTAGTTCGAATTAAGGGTCTACACAGCCCTTAATTCGAACTAGTAAGTTCGAACTAGGCTTAATCCTCGTGGAATGAGGTTTACCTAGTTCGAACTAAGCGCTCCGTTAGTTCGATTTAAATTCGAACTAACAGAGCGCTAGTGTAGTGCCTGTGAAAGTTAGTTTGAACTAACGGATGTTAGTTTGAACTAACTTTGTAGTGTAGACATACCCTGGGGAAGCCCCTGTTGGCTATTCTGCTGCGGGCAGTACTTGAATCTACCACTTTGTGCTCCCTAGTCAAGTGATCTAGCCCCTAGTGCACCCAATAACTCATTCCGACCTTCTGAGGGTCTTTTATCTTCTGTTGGCTGTCTGGTCACTCCCAGGATGGGTAGCTGTGGGGGTAGGGATGGGACTCAAGCCCCTAACCCTGTGTTCCCCAGGGAAATGTCATATAACCTAGGCCTCTCCTGAACCCTCACCACCTCCCTACCTTCACAGCATCATTTATCCTGCTTTCCTAATGCAGTAGTCAGCTCCATTCCTGGGGTAGCCTGTGTTGTCTGTCCAGCTGCTCCCCAGGTGGGCAGAGGGTGGGGAGAGACTTGAGCTCCCACTCCTGCACTCCCCAGGCAAATGCCCTATCCCCTAGGCCATTCCAGGACCCTCCCCACCTCCCTACTGTCAGGGTGTCCCCTCCCACACGCTGAATCCCTTTGCCCAAGACCAGAGCCTGCACCCCAACCTCCTACCCCAGCCTGGTGAAAGTGAATGAGACTCAGGAAGGAAGGGGGATGGAGTGAGCAGGGTGAGGCCTTGGAGAAGGGGTGGAGCAGGGGCGGGGCCTCAGAGAAGAGGGGGAAGGAAGTCAGACAAGGGTATTTGGGTTTGAGGTAGATCTTACATTGCACTTAAATTGAAAATGTGATCTTGTGGTAAAAAGGTTGGAGACCCCTGATTGGCTGCATTTGATCTCTTCAGCAGCTGGCTGAGATGTCCTGGTGCTCTGCTCCTTGTGGTGTCATGAGGAACAACATACAACTTTATCCAACCATGTACGCAAAAACAAGCCCACTGAAGCCAGTAGAGTTTACATCTGCTTACAGCCGGGCTAAACTGGTCCCTTTTTTCTTCATGCCCTCATATTCTTGGTCTCCGTTATCCTGTCTCTTGCCTCACCACCCTAAAATGTGACTATGAAAAGCTGGCCCCATTGAAACCAATGGCAAAACTCCCACTGATTCCAGTGAGGCCATTTCACCTGAAATGTTTTTAAAAGGAAGCGAGAGAAGAGAACTATGACTGCTGTGGTTTTGTTTGTATTGAACAATAGTGCACAAGAGACTCCCCTTTGGCTGTGTGGAAGGTGTTCAACATCCAAGCTATTCTCCCCCCCATAACTTGCATTTTCTCTCTGGAAACCTGATCTGAAGCTGAAGCTACTGTTAGGCCTTCCGGCTAAATGGACCATATTACATCTTTCCCCCAACTCTTCCTGGATGGAAGATGGGTACATGCAAAGAGTTTTTTTCCCAGTCAGGATTATGCAGTTACTGAAGCATCACCCCAAACTGATACTTTTTGCTAGATCCTTTAGATTTCAGCGAGTTACCATGAAATAGCCAAACCATCTCTATTTTTGTCACATCTCCATTCAAAAAGAAATACAAATCTAAAGCCTTTTCCTAAATGTTTGAGCTATTGGACACTGATGGATAATAGATTTTCTGCAGCATCTTTCCCTCTCCATTGTCTCCCATCTGTCTCTGCTTTCAGTCCAGTTATTCCTCCTTGGGTTAAATAAGCCATTTGTTGTGGTGTTGTGGGTTCCTTTTTTTCTTTGGCTGTTTTGTCATGAAAAATGTCCCCAAAGAGTCTCTGTGATTTACTGCAATGTTAACAAATGTCAGAGCTTGGGAGCATTGCGGGAATGGTGGCTGGCAGCCTGCCTGGACAAACACACTAAAAGTCAGTTCTGGCTTGGATACTTGAGGAATTAGTGTCTGTACAAAGATGCATTAAATACGGAGAGAAAGATGTCGATTTTTACAAGTGAGGCTTGAAAGGTTCCTTGGGGCCATTTAACATATGTCGCTTGCGCTGTTGAATTCAACACTGCACCTGCCTTTCCTGTTCATTGGAAGCCAAGTTCCTGCTCCTGCTTAGTAGGCTCTTCCTCCTTCCCCAGCCTCCCATTTTGGGAGACACACAGACCTGTTGTCTGGACTGAACTTGGGAGGTTGCAAGTCAGCTTTTAGCCAGCTGAAAATGAAATAGCAACACCTCCATGTCTGCACCCACCACTACTGTGTACTATCACCTCAGGCTCAATTCAGGCTCTCTTATCCAAGGCTTGTATCTGCAGGTGGAAAAATGACTTTGACTTAAACCTGGTAGCTGAAGAATTAGTCCCCCTCTGTCTCTCGTTACGGGAGATGAGAATAAATGGGAGTGGGCAAATGAATCCAAACACTGTTCATCTCAGGCTTAACCAACACTTTCCATGAGAGCAATTGTAGTGGAATTTATTCCTATCCAAACCTTACATGTTGTTTTAGTAATCTGCATACAAAGGGTGCCTTATGTGGCATCATCTAAAAACTCATAATTTGCTAGCCAGATTTGGCCTGATAAAAGATTTGTGGCAATGTTGTACATGAAGTTACAAGTTTTCTCTGTTGGCTGTTGCGGACACATGTTCAAAACACAGCAGAAGCAGGCAAGCAGGTCTTTTTCCTGTGTGCTCTGTTTAATGTGTCTTTAAACATTAAATGGAGTCATCAAGAGGAAGGGAAGCAAAGGCACTCCAATAGGGGAGGGAAAGCAATGGGGAAGATCTTTTCCTATAGCCCCTGTCTACAACATCTCAGCTGGAAATGTTTTCCAAAGCAAGAGCCCAACCCTACAAAAAGGGGAACAAACACCGAAAGGTCCTTCTCCTTGCTGTGTCTGTCCGTTGATTCACCACATGAGAAGGGACAAAGGAAGCAGCCATTAAACAGAAGAAGTGATCCTGGCCTAAGAAACTGGGGGAGTAAGATTGTTGAGAGCGTGTGGTGAGAGAAGCTTTACTTTGAATTTAGGTTTGAATATAGTTTGTCAGGCACTAGTTGCATTTTACTTTTATTTTTTTCTTGTAACCATTTCTGACATTTATGCAGGGCTGCTGGTGGGGTGGGGGGGCCTGGAGATTAAAAAGGTCCCGGGCCATTGCTACTGCTATCAGAGCAGCAGCACCTGGAAACCCAGGCCCTTTAAATCACTGACAGAGTCCAGCGTGGCACTCTCTAGGTGGCACTGAGGGCAGGCTAGTCCCACCCCTAGTGCCTGAAGCCCTGCCCCTTCCACAGGCCCCAGAACCAAGGCCCCCCCTCCATCTTCCCCACACACATACATTGCCCAGGGCACAGCAAAGTCTGTCACCAGCCCTGAATTTATGCCTCATTACTTGTGTTCACTTAAAATCTATCTCTTGGTGGTTAATAAATGTGTTTTACTATTTTATCTAATGTAGCGTGTTTAAATTGAAGTGTCTTAGAAATGCCATTTGGGGTAATAAAAACGTGTTTATTTCTATTAAAGAAATAGACTTCATATGAATGTGTATTTCCCAAAAGACAGCAATACAGGACTTAAATTTCGGGAGGGAAATCTAGAACAAGGATGTATTAGAGTCCCCCTGCAATATAAAGCTATGTCTAGACTGCAGGCTTCTTTTGGAAGAACCTTCTTTCAGAAGAGACCCTCTGAAAAAAAGTCTTCCAAAAGAGAGTGTCCACATCGAAAAAGTGATCTGCTTTTTCGAAAGATAGTGTCCACGCTGAACGGACGCTATCTCACATTTAAGCTATAATTGCTATGGACGGAGTGGCCACCTGCGCACCTGTGCTTTTTCCTCTTTCCTCTTCTTTCTAAAGAACTCCCACTTCCCCATCCACACACGCCTTTTTCCAAAAGAACTCTTTCGGAAAAAGGTTTCTTCCTCGCAGAAAGAGGATTACCAATGTCAGAAAAACCCCTCTGTTCTTTCGATTTACTTTCAGAAGAACATGATTGCAGTGTGGACGTAACTCAGGTTTTGTCAGAAAAATGGCCGTTTTTCTGACAAAACTGTAGTGTAACATACCCTGACATGCAGCTGGCTGGCTAGCTGGCTGCAGCACACCCACAAAAATAGCTGGGAGTGACTAGTATGCTGGAGACTGTGAGCAGTCCAGACGACCACAACAAGCCATTGTAAAAGGCACCCCAAGGTAGAGGACAGCTACTTATTCATCTGGATTGTAGGCTGGATATATCACAGCAATACCTCCAACTAAACACTGTAGTAGTTCTCTAGGCTGGATTCTGCGATGGGGGAGGTCTTTGTTCTACTTAATGAGGTAGCAAGATCTATGCCCATCGCAGAGATGCAGGCCTCTTCCATTGTGGTCAAAGGACTTTTAGAACCTACTTTTTATAAATCTGCTAAGCGAAGGCTGCTCACTCAGGCTAAGTCTACACTGCGGAGCTATTTCAGGATACCGGAACTATCCCGAAATAGCTATTCTGAGTCTTTTCAGCAATCCCACTATTTCAAAATATAATGGGTTTGCTATTCCTATGTTCCTGTAAACCTCATTCCATGAGAAGTAAGGGACGTTTCAGAATAACACTCTATTTCGAACTTGAAATAAGCTACTCAATTTCCTTAGCTCAAATTGCGTAGCTCAAATTGTGTAGCTTATTTCGAGCTCCAGGAGCAGTGTAGATGAACCCGTACTGTGGTAAATGCATCTTGTTCACTAGAGAGATGTGCGAGGTTGGTAGCTAGAGAAAAACAGGGGCCACAACAGGCAAATTCTACAGCAAATCCTAGGAGCAGCTGAACTCAGTAAGAAAGCCTGTGCTGAGATGTATGGTATAATTAGATACTAGCAAAGACAAGCCCACAAAGGGGATATGTTTTGACCTTATGCAGCATGTGCCGTACCTGGAGCAGAGTGGGAACAGCACTCACGCACCAGCTCATCATCTAATAAACCATCTTGTTAGTCTTTAAAGTGCTACATTGTCCTGCATTTTGCTTCAACTACCCCAGACTAACACGGCTACATTTCTACCCCTATCATGGGGCACTGAGGCGTGAGTGCAGTCAGGTTCCTGGACAATCACTGCTCCTTGTTTCTCAGGGTCACCCAGAGGTCAGCTACACATGCTTCTGTGCGGGATTCAGCGTGTTAGGCAGTGAGCCGCAGCTCTTTGAGTAGCAGGGCTTGTGCAGGGTGCCAAATGAGAAAAGCAGCAGGTGCTGTAGGTCACGACTGAGGTGAACTGGTAGAGCTGCCAGTGGTGACTTTTTATGCAAAAATGGCTCTGAACATGCACAGCAGCAGCCCCTACAGAGATAGAGGAAGCAAACCAGAGAAATGTTGGTCTGCATAATTAGTTTAAAAAATGCACAGTATTTCCTCCTCTGCAGCCATCTTCTCCCCAGCCTTCATTACCAGAATACTTCTTCCATGCAGGAGTAAACGTTTGTCCATCCTGCTGTTCTCCTGCGTTCTGGTATTGTCATTTGCAGATATCCCAGATGCCAAATTCTGAAACTCCATTTTGCATGTGTGTTTTCAAAGGTTAATTTCTCCTCTGACAGTTTCTGCTGTACAGATTTCTCTGGGGGTGTCCACTTGGACGCACTGCACAGAGCTGTCCTGTGTCAAGCTTGGCATTCTCAGGCTGACCTCCAGGCAATGTTCCCATTCCACTGCCAGGTAATACTATTGAGCCCAAAGGGAGCCCCAGGGAACCTGATGAAGCAGAACTTCTTTCCAAAGCAGACAAGTTCCCATGAACTCCCAAGATTTAATGCGAGGGTGGTTCTAAAAGAAAGTCACAACCCTGAGAATTCTGGGTACAGGTAACGCAAACTGATTCTACGTAAATGCAGGTCATCATGAGGAGAGACTCTTAGCTGGCATATTACATTGCAACCTAATAAAGTTATCAAGGTTCTGATCAACCAACTTAGAGATAATGTTACCTTATCATTGTGTGTTCCTTGTGTAACTGCCACCAGGCGGATTTGAACCTGGGACCTGGAACGTACATCTCACAATTTTGGCATGTTGTGGGTTTCCCCATTAGAAGAACTGAAGGGAGATGACTGCAGAGACCAAAGGTCAGTTTTCATTTTAAAGGATGCCGGGGGCATTTATCAGGGGTACATCAGACTGGTTGGTTGTAGCTTCCTGCAGGATTTCATTGATGTGTTAATGTAATGTAAAATACATACCTTAATGGTTAAATACAAGGTGTTTGTGCCTAAAGAACAACGCACCCTAATTTCTTCCAGCAGGAAGTGCTAAAAGCATATCTGCAATTACATTACTTACATAAGTCTCTTGGTTGGTCTACGTCTTTGTCTTTCCCAAGGATTACAGAGACAAAATGGTTGGGGTAATACTTTTACTGGACTAACTTCTGTTGGTGATACAGACATGCTTTTGAGCCACACAGAGCTCTTATTAGTAGAAACCTTGGACTACAGGGCAATTGCACTTCCAAAGGATCTTTTTATATGACCTATTATTGTCCAGTGCTAGAAGAAAACATGAACAGAGATAGTTAGCACTTGGCCAGACAACCTATCCACCTGCCTAGACGTAACAAGAGAACAGTTGACTGTAACCACATGGTTTTTGTGCCCAACAGGAATCATTTGTCTGGTTAATGGATTATCCACACAGACAAGGCAAACCTCAAGAAGAGAAAGTGCATTTGTGTAAGAATCACACTCAGACAACAAGAAGCATTATTGCTGATTTTCTTAAGAAAAGGGCTAGTGAGAGAAATGTATCTGCTCCAAATAAACACATACAGCCAGCTCCTCCGGTGTAATGCAGCTGCTTGGCACCATACTGGGAGGATCAGACCACAAAATTAGTTCAAGGGGGATCACTGTCTCAGATTGACCCTCCAGTGATAAGAGCCCCAAAATCAGCTCTACAGCCCACACCCCCAGACTGCTGCTGGCTTCGCAAAGGAAATCCCTTGTGATGAGATGAAAAGAGGCATGGTTAGGATTCCCTAGCTATGCTGATATTCAGCCTCCTTTTCAGGTTCTTGTAGCTAGGGATCTATAGACAGACCCCAGGCCAAATCCAGACCACCAGACACTTTTGAACAGATTCCAAAATCTTTTTTATTTTCTTTTTTTAAACATTTTCTCTAGAGTCTGGACCTTGACTAAGATATTTGGACCTTGACAAAAAAAATTAACTGCCCTGCATGTAGCCTTTCTAGTGTACTGTAAATTGCCTCCCCTCCACCCTCCCCCCCCCCCCCGAACTCTTAACTCTTTCCTGTGCTGTAGTCACCATTTGAAAAGAAAACAGTTGAATTATTGTTTAGAAATGGTTCAAGTATTGACATTGTCACACAGACCTCTTCATAATAGCAGTAGGGTACTATTGACTATTTAATTTAAAGCAAATTCCCTCCATCCCTAGCTTAGGTCCCAATATTGATTTATCTTTTTATACTCTTATGAGCAAACTCTTCCAGATTATATAGCTGCTTTAAAAAAAACCATCTGCAAGAAATGCAAAATAGCATCTCTTGGGCTTTCCTCAATGGCTTCAGCAGGAAACTAACAGTACTGCCCAGGCTGTGCTGACAGCAGTTGTTAGTGCCACGTTGAGAGCTTGGCCCTACCTGAGGTGCCCTACAAGGTGATTAGGGTTGCCAGATGGTTTAACAAAAATACCGAAACCCCCTCTCCCCCAAAGAAAAAATACTGGGGAAAAATTCTGTTTAGGAAAAAAGGGGGGGGGAGACCAAAAAAAAAAAAAAGGACTCTGAGACCCTGAGAGTTTTTAAGCAAAAAAAAAAAAAAAACCAGTGTGGTCCCTTTAAGAAACACTTCTTTGCTTTTGAGGCTTTTTGTCCCTAACAGGCTGCTGGCAGCTGCCTACAATCTTGTCTTCCTGCGCCGGGAAGGACAGCTCCCCTGTGGAACCTGATAAGCACCTGGGATTTTCGCCTCCTGGCTGGGAAAAAATCAGAAAATACTGGACATTTTAGGTGTCCGGTATTTTCTGAATTTTTTTACCGGACAGGAGGTGAAAATACCAAACTGTCCAGTTCAATACTGGACACCCGGCAACCCTAAAGGTGATGTTGTTCTAACTGGGTTCTAATTTGTGGTGAATTTTGTTTTCTAAGCTCCTGGACATTGCTGAATTGGCAGCCAGAGAGCGTGAAATGGTTTAATTATGCAGAGAACAAAGGCAGGACAGGCAGGGGCCTTGCACCCATCCCCACTTAGTGTATCAATTCTGATAAAGCAGGGCCACTTGTGAGGGTGACACGGATGGTCAATTCCCATGTCCATTCAACCTGTGGACCCTGTCACCATGGTGACAACCTGTCATGGCACAAATGTCTGTCTGCAGCAAAATTGACTGAGACCATCATACTCATTTCTTTTAGGCCACTCAGCAACATTCAGAGTAGGGTACATTTTGGTCACTAGCAGTCCGGGCTGGATTCCATTGGGTGTCTAGACATCAAGGTCATGCAATACCAGACCCTACGCTCAGCCATCCCAGGCTAAACTTCCTTCTGTGCACTAAAGGCAGCTACCTTCATTCCACAGCCATTTGAAACATGAGGAAGAATAAATATCTTGCCAAATGAAAAGGTCAAAAATCAAACAAAGATTCTATCCATGCTTGTCAGAGCTACAAAGAATGGAGATTTCAGACTCAATTGTAAAGCCATTTGATTAAGATAACTCTTTTATTATAGCGATATTAAAAAAATCCACAGAGTCTGGTTTCTACATTTAAACTGAAGACAACACAGGAGATAAAGATAAATTGCCACTCCCTGCTACTATAGCACCAGTAGCAATACCTAGGGAATTTCTAACACAGTTCATTTTATCAGCAAAGCCATAGAGAGGCTGGAGGGCTGACTACTGTTCTGTGGTTCAGTCCAAGATTCCACATATCCTACCCCTGCTGCCGACAATCTGCTATTCCCACTATGAAGGAACTATAGCCCAGATGTCCTGCTGTATTTAAAGTGATTTAAAAATCTCAGGTCAGCAGTGCATCTTTGTAGTAAGTGACCAGAAAAGGCTGAGATGGGAATGATTCTTCTTGGCAAAGAAGAAACTTGTGTTTATCCAATGATTCCTCAGTGGTTGCCCTCAGTGACAGTACAGTGCAACAGAAATAGACTTTGGAGATTTTCTTTGTGTGTACAGGCAGATGCCCTTTAAAAGAATCATGGAACAAATCTGTTAAAAAATATGTTTTCCATTCCCTAAACCAAAAGGATGGCAAAGTAGTGAAGTCCTTCCAGTTATATAACAGGTAAATGATTTAAGTAACTAAACTTCCTGTGCACTTCAAAGGAAAATGTGACAGAACTAGTGAGCTGATAAAAGAATCATTCTGTTGAGAATATATGTTTTTCAATACACAGAACTGAAGTGTAGTCCATAAAAACAGATGAACCCTCTGGAACAGAATCCTGCTAAAGGGGAATAACCCGTCAAAAAGAGTTTCCAGGGAAAAAAATGTTAGAGCTAAGCAGCAGCATCCTGATGTGTGTAAGTTCTGGGAGGATCCATCTCTGCTATCCCATTGGTACATAAGTATGGATGATCCTGGGCATGCCAACAGGCAGATCACTTGTTTGAGGGAAGCTTGGCTGACCCCTTCATCAGTACAATGTGCTTTGTAAGCAGTGAGGAATGTGTTGGTCTCGACAGCTTAGAAACATTGTCTAAAGTGTCAGTGCTCAGCAACTAGCAGGTCCTGCTCCCATTGTAAATGGAAGCTCTTGGATACTAAACACTTTGAACACTTGATTTAATTGAGAAATTGTTGATCCTTCTTTGCTCAATCCCAGGTCAGGTCTACACTAGACCTGGAAGGTCATCTTAAGATACACAATTCCAGTTCCGTAGAATACGTATCTGGAGTTGGCCTATCTTAAGCCGAGCTTGGTGCCTTCCTCACAGAGGAAGGCCGATGGGAGCAAATGCTCCTGTTGGCTTCCCTTTCTCCTTGCGACCGTGAGGAGTACAGGCACCGGCCAGAGCTTTCCTCAGCATTCAATTAGACCTGCTAACTTGAATGCCAGACCATCGATCTCCAGTGTGGCGAGTGAAGACATGCCCCCAGATTCCATACAGTAAATCTAGAGATAACATATGGCCAAGTGTCTTGATTTGTAGAATCACGGCTCCATTTAAATCTTTGGCAAAATATCTCTGTAAACAACCAGTCTGGTTACCTTGCAGTCTCTTCCATCAGACTCTCTCCCTCCCGACGCCATAGCCAGGAAATACATTCTGTGGGTACGTATCATCTCCCCCCCTCTACTGCCGCCTACATGATTATTCCACACATGTGGAATTTAAGTGCTGAAAGGCAACTCCTACTTCAAGCTGCTTGCTGACAACTCAGGAGGGTTATTAATCTCTGAAACAGTCAGGATGGAGGAGGAGAGTGATCCATATGGAATAGACGTTAGGAGCTGGGTCAGAGGCTGAATACACCTTTAGACAAAGGGGATCAAGAGAGTTCTTGGCTTCCTCAATAGCGGTTGCAAAGTTTTCTAGCTGTCACAGAAAGCATTTTGGGAGAACAAGTGTTTAAATACGCTTTTTAAATTACTCTACATAGTAGAACAACACAGTGCAGTTCTAGACAATAGCATGGGGAAATTATTTTAAAAGTCACTGCTGCTTTTAATGATTTCACTTCATTCATTTATCAATTTACTTTCTAAGACATTGAGAAGAACTAATGTTATGAGTTACACTGTAGATATTCTCCAAATACAAGAAACTACCAGATTTATCCGGCATTGCTTGGGTCGGTTATTCAGGAATTCCATTAAGTGTATTTTATTTCTTCATTCCTGTCAACTCTTATCATTAGCTATGTTTTAACAAAACAGGGCTATAGTCAATTTGGCTTCCAGTAACGTTTTCTTCTCGTTTTCAAACCTTATGCATTCATTTAGCTGTGCCCAAACAGAGCACTTCTCCAAATTGGGGTGACCAGATGTCCCATTTTTAAAGAAACAGCCCTGTATTTAAGCCCTCCTGCATGTGTCCCTACTTTTTTTAAAAAATTTGGCCAGTTGTTCCATATTTTCTGTCTCTCACCTCCCGTCAGTGCTGGTGGGTCCTGCTACTGGATGGATCCTTGCTCGCCAGTTGCCCACCCACCAGTGGTGAATGTGTGGGGGAGGGGTGTTTCCAGTGGCTGATGATGGGGTGGGAGTGCAAGGTTGGTGGTGAGGAGTTGGTGTTGTTACGCCAACAGAAAAACTTTTGTGTGTGTCAGCTGCATCTAAGCTAGGGGGCTATTCTGGCACAGATATGTCAACGTAGGCTCCGTAGTGTACACGGGCCCTCTGCTTTCATGTAAAACGTGTTTCAAGTTTGCAGAGAAAAGGCTGAAAACATGACCTGAATGTGTCCTCGTGGCTCAAAAAGCCATCCGAGCTGAACACCTTGCCAGAGACCATTGCTCTGAGGCCCCTAGCTCAGAAGGAAGTCCCACCACCAGCAGCAGTGCAGAAGGAAACCTAGAAATAACATGTCATGCCACCCTTCTTTCTTTGTTACTGCTGGCAGCTGCATTGACTTCTAACTGGGTGTCCTGCCAGCAGCCACCACTCTCTAGCTGCTCAGCGTGGAAAGCAATGCTGCCCCAAGCAGTGGCACAGAAGGAAGGGTAGCAGTAGCAGACCATGCCACCTTATTTCTGAACTGCTTCTGGTGGCAGGGTTGCCATCTAAGCCAATGCTTGCCCAGCTGCCTCCAATTCCCAGCCAACGCCCCTTAGAAGGCAATGGCACACAAAGTGGGAGGCAATAGCATAGCATGCCACCTTCCCTTGTCTGCTCCTACTGAGTTACAGCACTGACTTTCCATCTGTCAAGCTTGAAAGGTAGAGCTGCCACCAGCAATGGTGGAGAAGGAAGAGTGTCAATATTATACAGTGTCACCCTTTCTTTCGCATTGCTATTGGCAGAGCACTGCCATCTGAGATAGGCACCTGCCCAGTGACACCCTCTTTCTGGCCACCCACTTTGGAAGGCAGTGTTGCAGAAGGAAACATTGCAATTCCATACCATGCATTTCCTTCTGGACTGCTGTTGGTAGCAGCCACTGTTCTCAAGCCACCCAGCTCAGCAGGCAGCCCCACCTAGCAGTGCAGAAGGAAGGGAGGCAATATCATATCATTCCAACCTTCTGTGATGTTGCTAGTAGTGGCTATACCATAACATGCCACCATTGCTTCCATGCTGTTGCTGGCAGGGGTACTGTCCAGACAGTGGCCACTGCTTTTTCCACCCAGCTTGGAAGGCCAGGAAAAATCACAAACATTTTTTAATATTTCCAAAATCTGCCTGGAGTAAGATCTGAGGACCAAAAAAGAGGTCATGGGAAAACTTTGGTGGCTAGTGACCATACTCACAACCCCTCTACACTAGCCTTGTAACCCCCTTTTGGGTTGGGACCTCCAGTTGGAGAAAGGCTGCATTTAGGGATTTCCCCAATGACCTTGAGTCCAACACGACCAAAAGTTTCTCGCAAACCACTTCCCACAACGTTCACTGAATATGTCATAGACTGGGCCCTATCAAATTCACCATGCATTGTCATCAGTTTCACAGCCAGAGGCTTTCCAAATTGGACAATTTCACGTGTTTACATCTGAAATATTATGATGTTCTAACCATCTGTGTCCTGACCCACTGTAGGATTGTGAGCAGTGGGAGGGGAGTTTGCAAAGTTGTTGTGTGGAGGGTGTCCCAAGAATGCTCTGAGATCACCACCAAGAGTGGTCATGTAAAGGAAGGACAACCAGTGCCCCTCTCTTTAGGTTAGCACGTGCCATGCTCTTTATTTTTTGCAGCTTCTTATTTTTACTTTGCGTTTTTTTATCCAATTTTAATGCGCCCGGGATGAGCACCCACTTTTCCCACCCTTGTTACCTTGCCATTTTTATGCAAATTAGGCACAGGATATTTAAATCCCTGCCTCATTTGCAATGTCAACCTGCCTAATCTGTATCCGTCCGCCGACAGAACACACATTGTACCACATTGGATGTTCCTGAGCCTGGATCCTCCCATGCCTTGTGGAAAAGATCTAGGATCCTATGGGGCTGCCTCCCATATAGCAACTTCAATGGGAGTAAGAGAAGATGTGGGTTCAGCGGGGATGAGTGATGGGGATCTGAGGCCTTGGCCCTCTGGCTGGTTTGCCAGTTGAGTTCCAGATTAACATAGTGCAACAAAATCTACAGTCCAACGTCCCTATAAAAGAAAGGGTCTGCCCCTCTCCCCTCTGGTTCCTGGCTCAGGGATTCTCATGTCTCATGTCTCTCCTCCACTCCAGCACAGGGAAAAGAGGTCTGGGTTCCCTCCATGAAATGAGTGGTTAGTGTGGGAGCCTGGGCCCTTCCTCTTCACTGGGCATTTGGCCATGTGTGACACCCAGGATCCTCTACTTGTTAGAGCAAAGGGGTCTGCAGTTTTAGGAAAAGGCTGGCCCCTGCTCTCAGGCCTTTGGCAGTAGCTGCCAGCAGAATCTCTCCTGCAGCCAGAACTCTGCTGCACCTTTCTTCAGCATCTCCCCAGGTCAGTCTCTGTTCTCTGTTGTTGCTCCCCTTTTGGAGCTGTCTGGCGTGGTGAGGTGTTGCATCAGTGAGAAGTTGCATCCCCTGGCCACACAGTGCGGGGAGTGAGAAGGATGTGGCTCTGGCTCACTCAGCTCAGTTGGGCTGTCAATCAACTTCTCATGTCCAGGAATCTGGAAATCCACTCTGTTCTCAGGCCAGTCAGGGGCTTGAGCTGTTGGCCTCTTTGCCCCTTGCTGGGGCCCATCCCTTGATGGCGCTTTAGCAGTCTGCTGACTGGAGTCCCTTTCTCTTGCCTGCTCACTCCTCTTTAGTAGCCCTGCCCATCTGCTTTCCAGCCCCTTGATCCTTCACGCAACTGTTAGCCTGACAACCAGCAGTGGCTGGCAGCACCTGTATTAGCCCTTTGGTTTCTGAGCTAGCATGCTGGAATGTACACCCTTTGAAGCTCCTCCTCCAGCTGCAGCAGGTTCTTCAGAGGCAGAGGGATGGGATCCCAGCAACCCAGGCCTGCTTTCAAAACTCTCCTGCCCCAGTGTGGGGTTCTGTACCCCATCAGAGGCATCCTAAAAGATGCCTTCCCTACAGAGCCTCAGGCACCTGGTGATAAGACCAGATGGAGTGGAATTGATGCACCACTGTGGCCATGATGTTTTCCTGTCTCAAGAGAATAAGGGCATGTCAGAGACTTTGATGGTCTCAGGAATCAGGGAGGATTAATGGTAATTGGTATTCTGGGATTACTCATCTTCCTCTCTAGTGACCTCCAGGGCCAGACCCACACACAGACACACACACAGTAGTACACTGTAGGAGGACTCCTGCCTCCATCCCCTCCATTTCCCTATGACAGCTGTTCCTTAGCAGCTTCTTATTGTCAGACGTCCCTGTCTGGTTTTGGTAGCTGTATTCTTCCCTTCTTATTGGGTTGCATCTCTGGCCCTACCCTCTGGTGGGTGGAACATCCTTGGTGCCTAGGGAAGAAAGCTGATCCTAAATGGAGAAGAGGGAGAAGGAGTGAGACAGACTCATCCTCCATCTGGGGCCAATTTCAAAGGATTTGGTGAGTTTCAGCAGGGCTCCCGATGGGGGACAATCTCAGATGGAAAGTGGATCATTTTCAGGGGTCCCATTGCCTGGCTTCTGTCTGTGCTGCTTTTCTATTGGGTCCCATTTCCCGGCTGGGTTTCCTTACCTCTGGCATGGCAGCAGCTTGTAGAGCTGGTAAATCCCCTCCCTGTACAGCCAGACGATGTCCTTGGCTGGGTCACTGATTGACAGTTTCAGCTAAGCCACCAAGTTCCCTAGTGTGGGCAATTGTTCTGAGTTCTAATGGGAGGGAAGGAGAGGGGGCTTCATCAGTATTCCACTGTCAGCTCCCAGTCTCCCCAGGGTCAGGAGTCTTTCTCCCCTAAGTCTCTCTGCTGGAGACACTGGGAGTATGTCTACACTGCCACCGTAGTTCGAACTAGGGTGGCTAATGTAGTCATTTGAACTTCCAAATGAAGCCTGGGATTTAAATATCCCGGGCTTTATTTGCATGTTTCTGGGCGCCGCCATTTTTAAATGCCCCGTAGTTCGAACTACCTGCTACACGCGGCATGGGCTAGGTAGTTTGAATTAAAGCTCCTAATTCGAACTACCGTTACTCCTCCTGCAATGAGTTCGAACTAGGGTGGCTGTGTAGACATACCCTGGGGGAGAGGAGCTAAAGTGGTAGGAGGAGAGCTGCCATTTGCACTGCCAATATTTATCCCACCCCAGAGTGTGCACACCCCTGGATTCAGAGTCCCAAACTCTTGCTTGTGTGGGCGCTTGAAGAACTGCAGCTGTAATGGAGATTCTCTGTAGTTAGTGTGTCTGTGGGTCCAAGCTATGCAGCAGCTCTGGTTCACTAGGTTGGCCTCTCTGCCTCTCTTTGAACCCAGAGTTAGTCTGTATCTCTGAGGTCTGTCCCAGGCAGCATTTTCCCAAAGACGTCCAGCTACTCACAGTCTCCTTCTGTGTGTTGGACTCAGAATAGCTTCTAGCCTCAACTATAGCCAAAGGGCCTCCCCTCTAGGGTAATCAGAAGCAGCCTGCTAGATCCCAGTTCCAAAGGCTCTCTGTCCCAGTCTGGAACTGCAACATACCAGCTCCTGAACTGGATCAAACTCCTCCACAGCAGCTTGGCTCCCTTTCTGCTCCAAAAACAGAGGGAAGAGTCCACAGACTCCCCACATGGAGAGACTCAGCTCTCCCAAAGAAAAGATCCTTCCTTCCTGGATTCCTCCAGGGCTCATGGGAATTGTAGTCTCGGGGGTAGACTGCAGCACACAGGATTTTCCCAGAGAATCATAGAATGCTAGGATAGAATCATAGAATGCTAGGACTGGAAGGGACCTCGAGAGGTCATCGAGTCCAGTCTCCTGCCCTCATGGCAGGACCAAATACTGTCTAGACCATCCCTGATAGACATTTATCTAACCTGCTCTTAAATATCTCCAGAGATGGAGATTCCACAACCTGAGCAATTTATTCCAGTGTTTGACCACCCTGACAGTTAGGAACTTTTTTCTAATGTCCAACCTAAACCTTCCTTGCTGCAGTTTAAGCCCATTGCTTCTTGTTCTATTCTCAGAGGCCAAGATGAACAAGTTTTCTCCCTCCTCCTTATGACACCCTTTTAGATACCTGAAACCTACTATCATGTCCCCCCTCAATCTTCTCTTTTCTAAACTAAACAAACCCAATTCTTTCAGCCTTCCTTCATAGGTCATGTTCTCTAGACCTTTAATCATTCTTGTTGCTCTTCTATGGACCCTCTCCAATTTCTCCATAACTTTCTTGAAATGCGGTGCCCAGAATAAGCAGAGGCACCCAGTGGTGGACTGGCCCAGTGGGATTCCGGAAATTTCCTGGTACCGAACATGTACGGGGCATGGTAGTGGGGCCGAGGGAGCAGATGTGCGGTGTGCTCAAACGCCATGCAACAGCTGAGAGGGGAGACACCCGGGCACGGCGTGGCATGATGTCACGGTCCGGGATTTTAAAACCGCCTGGCCCAGAGTTGCACCATGTGATCCAGCTCCAGGCTCGGCAAGTGGTCTGGAGCCCCAGAAGCAGCTGGGGCCAGGGCTGCGGGGACTTCTGGGGCCCAATCACAGACTCCAGCACCGCAAACTGGAAGGCAGAAGGTGGGGGAAGGAGGAAAAATAGGGTGAAGGGGTGGGAGAGGAAGGGGCTTGTGCTGAGGGGAAGGGGGCAGGTCAGGAGAAGAAAGGGGAAGGCACCAAGGGACAGGGTGGAGGAGAGACAAATGCCAGGGGGCCAAGTGGAGACAATGAGGAAAAGGGCAGGAGGGGAGGTGTCAGTGGGGGGGGGACAGGGTTACGCTGGGAGAGGAGAGAGTAAGGGCATTGGGATCTGGGGAGGAAGGGGGAGGTGCTGGGAGAAGGTTGAAAGAAGGGGTGGGCATGAGGAAGGTGTGGATGGAGCAAGTCATGTGTGAGTGCACAGGGGCGTGAGGGGAATGGGGGCAGAGGGTGGTGAGGGGATGGGCATCAGGGAAAAAGAGGGCAAGGGGGCAGGGGCAGTGAGGGAGGGGGGGCACCAGGAGGGTGCAGGGCTAAGGGAAGGTGCAAGTGCCAGGGGATTCTGGGGGTGAAGCAGAAGGGCAGACACCTGCAGAGGAAGGACCAGCACCAGAGGAGAGAGGCAGGGCAAGTGTGTAGAGGGAGGTGTTAGGAGAGGGGATGAGGAGGGGTAGCTCACATGTTCAGAGTGGGGCTACTGGAGGAGTGGTCCCAGCGGGGAGAGAAGGGCTGGTGGAGGGGGGCAGGTCTCAGGAAGGCTGAGGGGAGTTAGAAGGGCTGGAGTCAGGACAGCAGAGGAGGGTGAGGGGTTGGGGGGCAGCAGGCACCAGGGGAGCTGATGGAGCAAGGGGAAGAGACAGGGCAGCAGAGGGGAAAGGTGGAGGTTTATAAGATATTTATTAATAACTTGGGTGCCACAGTGGCACATCCAAACAAGCCCCATGAACTCAGTACTGGTGCACAACACAAAATTCATTCTGCTCATGGGAGGAAACTCTTAGAGAGAACACTTCCTCCAGCCTCTCCGCCCCCGAGTTAATGTCACACACATTGGGTTAATGCAATTGCAGGATAGTTGCATGAGAGGGGTTTGGTGGGGGCCAGACTAATCCCTGTTGGTAAGAGGATGGTGGGTAAAGTCTTTAGAGAGGGGTCACATGACACCTTTTACTTCTGGTCATGTGTCCATCTTGCCCCGAGAGTGTTACCTCCAGAGGCCTGGCTAATGGGAGTCAGGGGGTGTGGCTAATGGGGGTCAGGGGCATGGTTAACAGGGGTCAGGGGTGTGGCTAATGGGGTCAAAGAGTAAATTTTTAAAAAATTCTTTGATATGAAAAGGTGGGCCATCCTCAACCCATTTCCCAGGCCTATTTTGATTGCCAGTCTGCCCCTAGAGGCACCTTTAGTAAGGGGACTACACCCCTTTCCCAAATCTCAGTGCAGTAGGAGAGAAAAGCTGATTCCCTTAGGGCCCATCTGGTGCTCTAGGAAGGCATCTGTGACTCTTCTGTGAGCATCAACTCTTGGATCTCATGAAGGGAGAGGGGGATGTTGGACTGGGCAGGGGGTTTGAGGCTCTCACTGCCAAAGCCAGCCAGGGACCTGACTTGAGGATCCATCTCCTCCTGTTTCTGAAGGAGGAAGGGCCCAACATAACACTGTTCTGACCAAGGATGCTCACTGGGGTGCAGGCTAGGAGGACAGTGTGGAAACTGGATTTCCAGTTTCTCCTTTCCAGTTGTCCCCAGTGTTAAGGTTAAACAGCCCCCAGCCCTTCCTGACCATGCTCACCTCCTAGATGTATTGGAGCCTGTCTGTGTCTGGGGACTCTACTAGCAAGTTCCCCAGCATATCATGCCTGAGGTCAGACAAGAGGCTTGTGCAGAGCCTGCAAAAGAAGGAACAGCCATGGGTCAGAGATGGGAAATTGGGAAAGCTTCTCCTTCCTGTCAATAGCCCGCTACTGGCCAATCAGTATTGAGATGCTGAGATGTGGTAGGATGAGAGGACTCAACAGATGTCCCAGAGGATGGATCAGGTCACCACCAGAAGGGATCAGTCTCAGAGCAATTCCAGGCACACTTGTTTGTGAAGACTTCCCACAAGGCCTGAAGGGCGCGAGTCTGTCTGAGGTTGCCCCTGACTTGCACCTCTGTCCTGTCTGGCTGATGTCAGGTTTTCTCTGTAAGGTCACCACCTCCCCACAACTCTCTCAGTAGGCTCCATTCCAAGGAACCTTAATAATTCATCACCACCTTGGCTCCATTTGCCTCAAGTCCCAATTACAAGGCCACAAACATGGACATTTCTACTCCCAGTAAATTCTTTAAAAACCTCCTCCAAGTCAGAGTAATAGATCACATTTTCCCTCGGGGCCTTCTCCAAATTATCAGAATTGTCTTCTCATCGAATGGTAACATCCACCACCACTGCAGTTTCCTCTTTAATAAAAACAATATCGGGCTTATGCAAATAGCCATCTTTATCTTTTAAATATGCTTCTGCTATCATTCTCCATCTTAAATTACCTATTTTATCAATAGCAGCAGCTACTATCCTATTATGTCTTTTTATCTGAGCATCTTTCATTTTAAAACATTGCCCAGATACAGTCAGGATTGTTTCCCTAACCTTCCCATACCATCTACACATAGCCTGTATTGCATTTCTCTCTAGCTAGTGTCTCTGGTAGGGAAAACATCAGCTCTTAATTGTAGTGCAGTGATAAATGAAAAGTATTTAACCAGATTGGGACTAATAAAAAAAGAATTACTAATTGGATCATTTTTTAAATTCTTAATGCCTATTCCCTGAGGGTATGTTTACACTTGCAGCCTATTTTGGAATAGGGCTGCAAATGTAGGCGTTCGAAATTGCAAATCAAGCCCAGGATTTAAATATCCCGCGCTTGATTTGCATCTTCCCAGTCGGGCGCCATTTTTTGAAATGTACAAGTCAGGAATAATTGCCCGCGGCAGTGAAACAAGCGTTCGAGGTTTAACAGGTAGCTCGAAATAGGGCTTTATTTCGAACACCTGTTTCACTGCCGCGTGTAGACACAGGCAGTTATTCCGGGCTTATAAATTTCAGAAATGGCGCCCGGCCGGGAAGATGCAAATCAAGCGCAGGATATTTAAATCCCGGGCTTGATCTGCAATTCTGAATGCCTACATTTGCAGCCCTATTCCGAAATAGGCTGCAAGTGTAGACATACCCTGACATTTTAAGATGCACCACCTTTCAAATGCCACCTCCCTCCACTTTTTCGCATTTGGGATAACCGCACTATACATTATAATCTTATCAACTAAATTTTCCCCTGTACGTGTAAATGATAAATCTATCCAACCATCTCATGAAACAATATGCTTTCTCCACTTCTGAACTAGCATATTTGGGATTTGAATACTAAATTTAGTAAAGCATAGCCCTGGTCTCTTCCTCTAGCATAAAACAGCCCATTAGTTGTCCACTAAGCGATATGTAAAATCTTCTTTTCCTCACTATAACATCCAAATCATCTAAAACATAAAAAGGAGGGTCAATTAAAAACAAATTATAAAACAGCCTGGGTAAAACATACATCCATAAAATCATCAGTCTGGGGGCAGGTTTCAAAGGTTCTTCACATAATCCATTGCACCATTCAGTCAATTTCTCCTTTAGCAATCTATCACCCACCCCTGTCCAAGGGTCTAACTCTGCAGCCAAATATTTTTCAAAGGGTACATCTACACTGCAGAGGAAGATTGAAGCTGCTGCTGTCGATTTTCCAGGGTTCAAATTGTGGTCTAGTTAAGACAGATGATTCAAAGTGAAAGGCGCACTCTGGTCAATGCTGATAACCCTGTTTTCATGAGGAGTAAGGGAAGTCGAAGGAAGAGTGTTCTCCCTTCGACTTCCTGCAGTGTAGGAGGATGAATGGTGCCTCCTAGGGCATCAAGTTCCCATCCCAAGGGCGGGAGGCAGCATGCGTGCAGCCAGTCACGCACAGCAAGTCCTGGACAAAAACCACCTGGCAGAAAGTCCCAGTCCCGCAGTGGGCCTGATCCTTACTTTTCTTATCTTTTTTTCTTTTTTCTCCCCCAGGGCTCCATGCCTGGCCAAGGGCAGAGCAGCGGGGCAGAAGCTGCCTTTAGTCATGAGAGCCCCCTCGCTGTATCCTTCATGGATGGGTAGGGGACAGAGGGGGCGGGAACTGAAGAAATAGCGCGAGCCAAGGGAAGTGCTGGCCGCTGCTTCCCACTGTTCCCCTTGACCCAGAACAGTGAACGGCAACTATTTAACTGCCTGGAAACTATTTAAAAATACCATAATAGAGTTTCAGACTAAATATATATCCCTAATTAAAACAAAACCAAAAAATACCATCATGATAACCAGCAGGTTAAGAGGCCGTTAAAGGCAAAAGGCATCCTTTCAAAATTAGACGACATGGATTCATAGAAAATTAGGGTTGGAAGAGACCTCAGGATGTCAGCTCTTTCAACCCCCAACTCAAAGCAGGACCAACCCCAAAAATCATCCCAGCCAGGGCTTTGTCAACCCTGATGTTAGGACATAGATATTCAGGCTTGCCTGTTAAGGCCTATATAAGAGCAAAGCCAAACCAGTAAAGAAGGTACATTCCAAACCAGTAAGGATGGTACATTCCAAACCAAAGCAAGGGAAAAAACAAGAGAACAGGGGAAGAAAGGAAAGGAAACTGGATTCATGCTTTCTGGAAGCTAACCCCAATAAACATTGAATTGTTTTTATCTCTGGACTGTGGGTATTGCTGTTTTCTGCTCACGTGAGAAGGACCAGGAAAGTGGGAGGGTGAAGGGTTAAGCCCTCTACCACCTGGCCTAAAAAATCTCCGTAAGAATGGAGAGTCTGCCACCTCCCTAGGCAACTCATTCTGGTGTTTCGCCACACTCCTAGTGGTTTTTCTAATATCCACCCTAGACCTCCCCCACTGCAACTTGAGGCCATTGCTCCTCATTCTGTCATCTGTCACTGAGAACAGCCTACTTCCATCTTGGGAACCACCCCCGTTAGGGCAGTTGAAGGCTGCTATCAAATAGCCCTCACTCTTCTCTTCTGCAGATTAAATAAGCCCAAATCCCTCAGCTTCTCCTCATAAGTCACTTGCCCCAGCCCCCTAATAATTTGTGTAGCCTTCTGTTGTACTCTGTCCAACTTGTCCACATCCTTTCTGGGGAGGGGAGGCAAAACGGGACACAGTGCTCCGGATGTGGCCTCACCAGTGCTGAATAGAGGGGGAAAATCACTTCCCTTGATCTGCTGACAATGTTCCTACAGATGCAGCCCAATATGCTACAAGGGCACACTGTTGACTCATATCTAGCTTCTCATCCACTGTAATCCCCAGGTCCCTTTCTGCAGAACTGCTGCTTCGCCTGTCAGTCACCAGCCTACAGCAGTGCATAGACAAGGCCATTGCAAAGAAGCTAAATGAATTCTTTGCATTGGTCTTCAATGCAGAGGTTGTGAAGGAAGTTCCCACACCTGAGCCATAATTTTTAGGTGACTAATATAAGGAATTGTCCCACATTGATGTGACAATAAAGGAGGTTTGGGAACAAATTGAAAAACAAGAAAGAACTCCAGATATGAAGTTGCAGAACTGTTAACTGTGTTATGTAACCTATTGCTTGAATCGGGCTCTGTACCAGAAGACTGGAAGATGGCTAATGTAAAAACAACCTTTAAAAAAAAGCTACCGAGGTGATCCTTGCTACCAGGCTACCAGGCCAATTGATTGAAACTACAGTAAAAACAACAGAATTATCAGATACATAGATGAGTGTGATATTTTGGGGGAGAGGCAACACAACTTTTGTGAAGGGAAATCATGCCACACTAATCTATTGGAATTTTTGAGGGTGTCAAGAAGCATACACACAAGGGAGATCCAGCTGGCAGAGCACTCTTAAACTTTCAGAAAGCCTTTAACAAGGTCCAAACACCAAAACTCTTAAGCAGAGTAAGCAGCGATGGATTAAGAGGGAAAGTCCTCTCATGGATCAATAACTGATTGAAAAACAGGAAGCAAAGGGTAGGAATTAATGGTCAGTTTTCACAATAGAAAGAGATAATAGCAAGGTCCCCAAAGGCTCAGAACTGGGGCCTGTGCTGCTGTCCAACATATGCATACATGATCTGGGAAGGGGGGACGGGGGACAGTGAAATAGTGAAGTTTGCAGATGATACAAAATTACTCAAGATAAGTCTAAAGCAGACTGTGACGAGTTACAAAAGGGGCTCATAAAGATGGATTACTGGGCCACAAAATGGGAGATGAAATTCAATATTGGTAAGGGCAAAGTAATGCACAGTGAAATACACACAAAATGGTGGGGGGTCTAAATTAAGTGTTACTTCTCAAGAAAGAGATCTTGCAGTTATCATAGGTAGGTCTCTGAAAACATCCACTCAATGTACTGTGTCAGCCAAAAAAGCTAACAGAGCCTTAGGAACCATTAGGAAAGAGAGAAATAATAAGACAGTGTAACACAGAGGCCAAATAGTGGTTCATTACTTATGTCAGCAACTCTTCTCAGGCATGACCTGATACTTTTAACACATGGTTGTCATCAGACCACCCATGGGGTGGGGAGCTTTGGGAGCAGTTGCCTCTGGGACCAGAGATTCAAAAGGGCCCACCCAACACTGCCACTACCGCAGGATCTGTAGTGACCAGAGCCTTGGACCCTTTAAATTGCAACTGGAGCACTGCACAGCATGCTCTGGGTGGCTTTGAGGGTCGGGGGAGGCCTTGAGGTTTACAGGAAGGTATTATCCCCAACTCCACCCTTTTGACCTGAGGCCTTGTCCCTTTTGGGAACACGGAGCCAGCTCCCATACCTTGACCAGGGGCCTGGCAAGTCTGTTAGCTCCCTAGTTTGTCATGATAATACCAAAAAGGTATTATGTAATATATCATTGGAAAACTAATAAGACACTAATTATTAATACTGTTGTGTAAAGGTTGTATACAAAGATGTATAAACAGGTACTAGAATTATGTTCTTAAACTGTGTTTGGCAAACAATGCATAAGCACAATCTGCCTTAGGCAAAAGCGTGTGCATTTATTTGTCTGAGCAGCCTGGTTGTCAGGCAGAGACAATGAAGGTACCTTTACATAAAAGATAAACAAAGCCATCAGATTAACATGGAGAAGGTAGTCTCCTAAATATAAAGACAGCGGGTCTGAACTTCAAATGATAAGAAATTAAATCAACTGATTTTATAGTGTACACAAGTGAATCAAGTGAGGTATTTTTATGAAAGCTAGTGATACACTGGGGGTTAATATCATTGTATAGTGTGTGCCTTAACACTGCGTGAGGAATTATGGATCCTCACTGCTATTATGCTTTACAGTTTGTGACTAAAGATGGGGGAGAAAAGCAGAAGGGAAGGTAGCTGTTTACTTGCCTCTAGGATAAATTAAGCAGCATGGAATCAAAACGATGGAAGCATGACTTCCATGTACAAACAGCAGGAAACCTTCCTGTTCTTGAAAGAGACAGTGAAATTAGGGCTGATATAAGAGGAGCAAAATGATATTTGAGTGGCCTACCACTTGGAGGAGTCAAGGAGCTAGAGTCCTTGAAATCATGGAAAATTGGGTCTTTTTACTAAGGGGGCTGCAGTCTTTGAGAGTTAAGTTTAGGCAAGAATCTGATTTAGGGAAATATAGTAATTTACTGACATTAATGTTTAGCTTTATCAGTGGGTAGAGGGTTTTTTTTAAAAAACTTTTGTAAATGATAGCGATTCCACAATCTCCCTAGGCAGTTTGTTCCAGTGCTTAATCTCCCTGACAGAATGTTTTGCCTAATGTCTAATCTAAATCTCCTTTGCTTCAATTTAATCCATTGCTTCTTGTCCTGTCCTCGGGGGTGAAGGAAGCTGAGAGGCCACTTCTAAAAATTTGACCCTACCCTCTTTGTGTTTCAATTTCCTCCTCTCCAAAATGGATATTGTAATGCCTTCTCCAAAGAGGTTTTGTGAGGCTTCATTCATTCAGATGGGTAAATCCCATTGAGATCCCGGCTGGCTCTGTTTAAGTGTGTAGAATGATGTTTCCTGGTGGCGAGACATCAGCATACACAGTGTAATACCACCACAGAACATAAGTGACCCCTGTGGCACTCCCGACTGGCTGCTTCTGTGATATCGGAAACCACTGTGTGAGAGGAATGTCAATCATGTAATAAAGGATGAAGCAAAGAGGTTTATTGTTAAAGGTGTTGCAGCCACTGACGTCAGCTGCAGGATTTGTCTGGTTTATGGCCTCTGTTTACGGTCTGCATTTCTCAATTAAAGCCTCTGGCCGCCCCTCTCCTTCTCTCCTTCCATCCCTGCCAAATCCCTGAATTGAAATGGTTTAGCATGCGTGGTGGCTGAGGCAGTGAATAGTGCTCAGCTAAGCTAATTCCACTTTAAAACCTTCCTGCTTACAGTCTGCCCTGTAAGCACAGGCATCTTGGATGGTAGGAGAATGGCAAATATTCATCTATGTTCTTTCAGACTTAGACTATCATAGATCTTTGGTACTAATAATGAAATTTAATCCTTTACCTTGACCCTTTAAATGTCCACCCCATTTCTCACATATTTTTAGTCCTCCTGGGATTTGGTTCTGCTAGAGCCCTCAAAGGGCAGCACCAAAAGCTGAATTAAACTCCGCAACTTCAGCTGCATCAATTGTGTAGCTGAAGTTGAAATAGCTTAACTCGGTTTTGGTGCTGTCTACACAGCACGAAGTCGAAGGACGAACACTCTGCCTTCCACTTCCCTTACACCTTGTGAAATGAGAGTTACAGGAGTTGGAGTAAGAAGTCTTCCAGCTTGCCATTATTTCAAAATGTTCCAGCTGCATAGACTTGCTGTTTGTTATTTTGGAAGAACATCAGTTGTTCTGAAATAACGCTGCTGTGTAGGCTTACCCTATGAATGCAAAGTTTCTCCTTGCTGCTCCACTAATCTAATCTGTCCACCATATGGACAAACCACTCAATTGTGCTTTGCAATTTCATTTTCTATTTTCATTTCATTCTGTGTTTCTTAATATGGGATTGCTGCTAGACATCAAACCTGATCTGAGTTGGGCTGAGGGGAGGGGTCCTTTCCTGAAATGAGAACTCAGTCTCAGACTTTTTCAATCTTAGATATGGTCCCTGTTTTCTCTCTTTTAGCTTGGACCTCCCGTTTTCCTCATCTGTCCATGACTTTGATGACATCCTTGCCACTGAACTCTTCTTGTCCTCCTAGTTTTATTTTTAGCTTTAAAAAATCGGCAGTTTCCTATTTCTGTGCTCACATCTCACAACTTACCTGAATTTTATAGGGATTCTTGGAAGTGCCTCATTATTCTGGAAGCATTTAGATTCCTGGATGGTAGGTAGCAATGTAGGGTATGCACCAATGCTATATTTTTAAGAGACTTCCCTTATTTGGTACCTAATGTCTCACATTCTACTTCACTATGAAACTTTGTCCTGTACTTCTGCGAGTGATACTGTACAAATGTATGACTTTGCTTTGATCTAGCCAGAAAATGCTACACAGAACAAAATGGAATCCTCTCAAAATAAGCTTTGTCCCATATTTGTGCAGTTTACAGTTGTCCCTTGCTTATCTGTAAGCTAGGAGGGCACCTATTGCTGCTTTCTCATGCCTTCCCCTATGCCAACTACTGTTCTTTTTGGTGCTGCATCTCTCCTCTTCCCAAGGTGATACTTTGTAGCTCTCCTAGCTGCAGTGAGAAATGCTGCTGGGCATTAGAAAGGGAGACAGAAGATGAGGTGATTGGTGACAGCAAAGAGAAAATCCTGTCCTGGCACAGAGATCCCTGTAAGAAAGTAAATTCTGTGAGGAGAAGAGTGCAGACAGGGATATCTGGGAGAAAGGAGCAAAAGGGAAATTCAGGTGATAAGGAGTGAGCAGCTCTTGTCTAGCTCTTGTATCCATAGCTATCTTTACAAAGGAAAGTCAGTATGGTTAAAATTGTTTTACAGATTGGGAAACTTGAGGAACATACATGACATAACTTACACAACGTAACACAGCAGGTGATTGGCAGATCCAAGACAGAATTCAAGATCTCCTCATTCCACTGCCCAAACCACTGGAAGAAAGTGGGGAGGGGGGAATATAGGTCTGATGTTTCTAAAGCTGTCATTGAACATAATTATTGTAATTTATCATTTGGATACTTTTCCATCTGGTATTGCCACATGTTGACAGCCTCAACGGTTGAGAGGTGCATTTATGCCACTGCCTTGATTCTGCTTCTCAAATCTGTATCATGATTTCATTTCCTCTCAACTCAGTTGTTTGAACTCCACTCTCAGGGACCTCACTGGCTGCTAGGTTTCCTGTCCTTTCATACATGCAAAAATGTGCAGCCAATCACCCCATTCTCCAAGACTACTCCACGAGTCCTTCTTTATCCAAGATTCAATTCAAAATTACCCTGATGAGTTTTTTTCCATGAAAACTCCTATGCACAATATTGTCTCCTGGATCTTGTATATATTTATGCTTATTTAGTGCTGGTCTCTACATCTCTTCCCTTCTGCAGCTCTTTCCAGCTGGTAATATCTCCCTGTTAACCTCTGCCTCGCTGATTCTCAATCTCATTTCAAATCTTAGCTCAAAACACTAGTTTTTGCCTCTTGCCCATATCTCTGCATTCTTCACAATTTGTATCAAAAGAAAAAAAACTGCAATTTGTCCCCATCCTTTGACAACCCTTTCAAGGCCACTCACAGATGCTGGGATGACTCCTTCTGAGCCGTGATCCTGCCAAACTTATTTATGTGCTTAACTTTACTGTGCATACGCAAATTATTTGGACTTAAGCATGTGTTTAAAGTTAAATGCGTCAATGAATCAAGGAAAGCTCAAATCCTGCTGGGTACTAAACAACTGTAATTTTCATTCATTTTACTCGGACTGTCTCATAAAAGGACTCTCCCACTAAGTGAAATCCTGGCCCCATTGAAGTCAATGACAAAACTCCCACTCTCCTCAATGGAATGAGGATTTCACCCATTATTTTCAGACTACTAAAGCAAATTATATTCTATTGGATTACCCTAATGGCTGGTCCTGCACCCACTGAAGTTTTGCCATTAACTCAAGTGAGAGTAGGCATGGATCCAAAATATAGATCCTTTGATCTTCAGGCTGTCAAATGTTTGTCTGGAAAATTTATAAATGACATACAGTTGCAATATAAGTGCATACAAAATTAATTTAAAGCAAAACAAAACATTAATTTTCACAATATGTTTTGAAATTCAAAGGAAGAAACAGATCCCTGATGTAACTTCATTGAATTGAGTGGAGCTGCACCTAGAATTAATTTGCCCCAATGTCTTCTAAAATTACTGTAAATTCTATGTATTCTGTATTTTTCTTACATACCATGAAAGTTGGTCTGTTTTGCAGTGTTTTAGATACTGTTACATATACCAACATGTTTTACAAAAGAAGTCATGTAATGTATATATGGAAAGTTTCTCTATTTTTCCATATGACATTGTCCAGTTCAGAATGAATTTCTGTTTTGGTGTTGAAGGAAATTGTTTCAAACTCCATGGCACTTCATAACCTGAACTTTATTAGACTCAGTTGCTATGATTCTGAACTTTAAAGAGAGATTTTGATTTTCAGTGTATGTTTTTCTTTTCTTTTCCCTGTTTTAATCTTAAACATGGTAATAAAAATTGTCATCCTCTTTCAAGATGAAGAGTACATATCTCCTAGTCTTTAGAGACTTGCTGAAATACCTCCAAATAGACACAAGGTAGAAATTTCAGTGTGGGAGATTCCTCCTTAGATTTCTAGTCCAATCAAGTGTAAGATATTCAAACTTTGGAGACTGGCTGCCAGAATAAGGCAGTTTGTCAGTCTGAATTTGGGATGGATCTTGGATCTTGTAGGCCAGAAACTGTAGGGATTTGGGACAACATAGCCAAGCAGAGTTGGCCCTGGCAAGGGAAATTAAAACCAATAGTAAAAGGTTCTATAGTCATATAAATAAACTGAGAATGGGTTAGAGATTAAAGATAATCTAGACATGGCCCAACACCTAAACAAATACTTTACCTTAGTTTTTAGTAAGAGTAACGAGAAGCTGAGGGGTAGAGTCAGAGTGGCAAATAGAAAAGAGGATATGAAAGGAGAATTATCACACCCAAGGTGAAGTCAAACTCAATTTAAACTGTGTGGCCCGGATATTCTCTATCCAAGAATGTTAAAGGAACTGGCACATGAAATTGTAAGCCCAATAGCAGGGATTTAATGAATCTGTAAACTCAGGGCTACGTCTACACTGGCATGATTTTCCGGTAATGCTTTTAAAGGAAAAGTTTTCCGTTAAAAGCATTTTCGGAAAAGCGTGTCTAGATTGGCAGGACGCTTTTCCGCAAAAGCACTTTTTGCGGAAAAGCGACCATGGCCAATCTAGACGCGCTTTTCCGCAAAAAAGCCCCGATCGCCATTTTCGCAATCGGGACTTTTTTGTGGAAAACAAATCTCTGCTGTCTACACTGGCCCTTTTGCACAAAAGTTTTTCGGAAAAAGACTTTTTCCCGAATGGGAGCAGCGTAGTATTTCCGCAAAAGCACTGATAATCTTACATGAGATCATCAGTGCTTTTACGGAAATTCAAGCGGCCAGTGTAGACAGCTGGCAAGTGCTTTTCCGGAAAAAGTGGCCAGTCTAGACACAGCGAAGGGTTGTACCCTATGACTAGAGGATTGCCAATATAGTACCTATTTTATTAAAGTGATCCAGGAAACTACCAGCCTGTTAGTTTAACTTCAGTTGTTTGCAAGATCTTGGAACAAATTTTGAAAGAGAAAGTAGTTAAGGACATAGGCTATGTCTAGACTGCAGAGCTTTTCCAAGGACCGCGGCCTCTTTTTCGGAACAATTTCCAAAAAAGCGGACGCGTTCTTTCACCATTCCTGTAATTCTCATTGTATGAGGAAGAAGGGATGCACCGAAAGAGAAGGTTTTTCTGAAATTTATCCCCATGTAGATGGACCAAATTTCAGAAAATCCTCTTTTGAAAGAAAAGCAGAAAAAGATACCTCAATTTGCATATCTTTTTCGGACTTTTCTTTGTAGTGTAGACCTAGCCATAGAGGCAAACAGTAATTGGAAGCAGAACATGGTTTTACAAAAGTTATGTCATATGAGCAGGGCCATTCCTATGGGGATGCTGGAGTCTGGGGTAACCTCCCCTCTGTGCTGCAGGTGCAGGGCCTGAGGCAACCCCCCCTCTCTCCATCACAGACCCCACCTCACCTCTGCTCTGTCCCACCCTGCCCCCACTCCACCTCTTTTTATGTCCTGCTCACAACACTTCTATTGATGCATCCCAGAATCATGTTTGCTTTTTTTGTAACAGTGTCACACTGTCGACTCATATTTAGCCTGAGGTCCACTATGACCCCTAGATCCCTTTCTGCAGTACTCCTTCCTAGACAGTCACTTCTCATTCTATGTGTGCAACTAAGTGAAGTAGTTTGCATTGTATTTTTTAAACTTCATTCTATTTACCTTAGACCTTTTCTCTAGTTTGTCCAGATCATTTTGAATTATGACCCTATCCTCCAAAGCACTTGCAACCCCTCCCAGCTTGGTGTCATCTGCAAACTTAATAATTGTATTCTCTATGCCATCATCTAAATCATTGATAAAGATATTGAACAGAACCGGTCCCAAAATAGACCCCTGTGGAACTGCATTTGTTATGTCCTTCCAGCAGGATTGTGAACCATAAATTACTCTCTGAGAATGGTCACCCAGCCAGTTATACACCCACCTTATAATAGTCCTATCTAAATTGTATTTCCCTAGTTTATTGATAAGAAGGTCATGCGAGATTGTGTAAATGCCTTACTAAAGTCTAGGTCACAGGGAGTTGAGTCACTCAGCACCTTGCAAGGTGTACTCAGAGTGAGGTCCTAACAGTTCCAGTTCTGTCAACCTTCGAATGAACATTACAGTCAGGAAGATAGATGGACTTAAGTACTGCCACCTCAAATCTTTTCTTTCTTTTCTTCTAGCTCATCTGCTGATACCTCTCCAGCTTTTCATTTATAGGCCAATCATGGAGATCGAAGATGTAACCAAGAATCAAGAGGGATGAAATGTGGCAAGAGGTATACCAGAACCATTTAGTAATCCAACAATTCATTCCAAGGTCCATGGGCCAACCTTTCAAACTGCAGATGCTTATGGAGCTCTTCTCTTCAGTAGTGTTTGTTGATATTCATTCTCACAGATAACACTTAGAAAACAACTAATAGTCCTGAAGCACCTTAGAGACTAACAAAAAATATAGATGGTATCATGAACTTTCATGGGCACAACCCAATTCTTCAGATGAATGGAGTTAAGAGGTCCAGGGTACAAATAAATAGCCGAGAAAGGGCATAGATTCATTCTCACCGATGCTGGACAATTATTGTGAGCCTCTCATGGAGAAGTTATTCAAAGATCATAAACCAGTTTCCATTCAACTTTATGACTGATGGAACTTCAGATGAAAAAATGAAATTGTTAAACACAGAGGGGTTTCCCACATTGTCCATTCAGTATTAACACTGGATGGTGGAAATTAATTTATCTGCAACAATGAGCCCCTGTGCTGCCAGGAACTGCAGATTAGTCATTTTCGAGAAGTAAACTTGATGCCAGCAGAAAAGGCCCCCCAAGTCCAATTAAGTTATTTAAAACACAGTTTAAAGATCAACCAGCAATTTATAATGTCAAGAAACCTTCTTGCCTTATGAAATTGTATCATGCTATGTGAACCAAAACACTGGGGTGGCTTTTTTTTTAAAAAAAAGAACACTTTTCATCAAAAAGAAAAAGGCATGTTCCTAGGCAAAAATGCACTTTACAAAGAATAGTTAAAGGTGCAATTAACTAATTATGTAGGGGGGTAAAAACTGTATTAGAATATTTTAGGCACAAAATAATCATTTAATTCTGGCTTGGTATTGATCTGGAATTTACTTGCAGGTGTACAGAATTATTTGTTGTTTTTTGTAGAGTTCATATAGTAGGTGTACATAGAGTTTAAAATGTATATAATAACTAAAGCTATTTTATAGTGTGGTTTCTGGATAATTATCAAGAAGGTGATTAGGGAATAGTCTCTTATTGTTGACTATCTGCACCATATATGAAAAGGTGCTGTAGTGCACTACAACCGCAGCAATATGGTGGATTTAAAATCTCTTCTGGAAAGTATTCAGGATAAGAAAAGAGATAGCGATGTTTTTTTCTGTCAAAGTGTGGCTGATTGAAGTTAAGGAAGGACTGTTTTGGGGTCAGTATTCCATATATAATGGGTTGGACATGGCTTATATATCTGGACTTACAATATGGTAGGTGAGAATTTGGTAAGGCCAAAGGTTATTACTGTATATCATTGTACCCATCTGTCTGGATTTAATGAGCAAGTGGGAGTTCAGATGGGTGTTGATACAGGCCCAGAATGCACAGGAACATAGGCATTACTATACCAAATCAGTCCATGAGATCTAGTAGTCTGTCTTTGTGTTTTCTTTTGTTCTTATATTTTCCAATCTGGAAATATGTGGTGTAAATTAATATAACACCACTGACTTCTTACAACAAGCAATCTGGGCAAGAGGATTGAACATTTTTGCATCATCCTGAATAGCAGGATGTACCCCAAATAAGTGTATTGGGCATTTTAGATATCTTACACAATACGTAATCAATTGGGGAATATTATTAGAACAACCAAGTCTCGCTTTGCTATAAAATGGGCTTAGTAAGAAGAGTTGTTTGGAGGGAGTGAGCAGGATTGACCCACAGGTCCTGCTCATTGTAACTAGAAGTAAATGGACCCTTCACACTGGCTACATCAGTGCATGGTGTCCTGATGGGTGGGAATCAAAGGGACCACAACCTCTTGCCTGGGCGCTGCTGGCCTGGGTACTCGATGATGATGTCACAGGGTGCCCCGTGATGACGTCACGGCCATTGACAGCGCCGCCCCACCTAGAGCGCTAGCTGCTGCAGCTGACCTTGGGCCCCTCCTGCCTGGTATTGTAGGTAGTATAAGGGTGAAGTGTAAGTGAACTAGGCTTTATTATTGTATAGTAATTGTTTTTAAGGCTTGTGAAATTTATACAACTATTTTAATTGCTTAAAGCTTGCAATGAATAAGAAAGTGGTTGTCTCTCTGACGTATCCTGGTTTCCCTTGGATCTAAAATCAATCATACCACAAGACACATCCCTTCTTCTGACTTTCATAAGGAAGGTGCATCCAAAGATCAGAATGATGAAGTTACAGTGCCTATTATAATCTAGGAACAGATTGACTGAAATCAAAGGGATTATACAAGCCTAAAGCCCGTATAAGTAACATCAGAATTAAAGCCCTAATCTTTTGAATGGGTTAAGAAATGACCATCAATAAATGACTATCAATATTATTTCTTTCTATTTGACTCTCAGTACTCTATGGATAATAAAATTAGCAACTTTTGAATCTAAAATGCAGCATCCATTGCATTGTAGGCATTTGGTTATGATACTCTAGTATTTTGAAGGAGAAAAATTTAGTGAAAGAATTCACATTTTAATTAAAAGTGACTCAAAGGACAGGGCTGGATGAAATGGAAAAAGGCACTTACACCGTCTGAGACTTAGGGGTACATCTAGACATCGGCGCTATTTCAATATCCTGGAATAGCTATTCCATCTTTTGAGCAAGCCCATTATTTTGAAATAGATTTTGAAATACAGTAACAGGCTCACCATTCCAAAATCCCTGCAACTCTCATGAGGGTTAAGGGACATTTTGGAATAGCAGTTTATTTTGAAATTTGGTGCTGTGCAGCTATTAAGCATTTAACCCTTCCATTTTGTTTGCTAAGCTGCAAGCAGAGTGAACTGTCTCCTGAATTTACAATAGCCACCAACAAGAAGTCCTTTGCTAAGCACACAGCTGCTTGATCGAGGAACTACAGTCAGATTGTGATACATCTGTGGTGGGAGGAGAGCACAACATTCAACTTCAGTCAGAGTACAGAACGACATTCAGCTTCAGTCAGAGTACTTTCTACAGGCCGTCCTTGCTACAAGTCCAAAATATGTTCCAAAAAACATGGACTTAAAGCAAAACAACTTAAAGTGGGGAGTTTTTTCCCACAGCTGACTTCCATTTGACAAATTGGGGTAGGTGTTTTCTTGTGTGTGACTTAAAAGCGGGGAATGGGAGGATTTATAACATCAGTTCCTACAAGCATCAACAACTTTAGTATAGAACGGATGTATACCGGGGCAACTTATAGCAGGGATGCCTTGTACCAAGAAGTAACAGACAACATTGCTGTGGCCCAGATTCACCAGACCAGTGACCAGTTCAGGGAATGGATTGTGTGTGAATGTATCTCTGTGATAATGGCCCTTAAGACCAAGAATCACAACTACATTCAGGTTACTCCTAGTCCCAAAGGACCAGTTACTTATCACAGGTCAATGGCACCTTAGATTTCCCACCAAGAACAACGCTTGTATCCAGCCCTATAACAATCTGAAGATTTGCTAAATGGGAAAAGGAAGATAGAGAATTATTTACCAAGTTAAAGCAAGCAAATAAAGACACACAAATGAGTCACAGTTTTAGGCTTTAAAGAGTAACATAGGCTTATGTACCCAGCAAGCTCTATTGCTCCTTCAGAGCTAAGCTAACCCAGGCTGAGCATCTGGGAGAGCTCTTTCTTAGGAAGAGTTCCAGCAACATGAGATCTTTCGATTTTTATCCTCTTCGTGCCATGTGCTCACATCACTGCAACAGCAAACTCAGCTGGTGGGAGGAGTCCATTCACAGGGAGGAAACAGAACAATCACCAGAGTCTTTAGTCCTTTCACTGACAATGCCTCAGTTTGGATGCAGAGAGTTGCCGGTTGTGAGATCCAAACAGAGGCTGTCAGGTATCACTAGGTCTCCTCATTCGAGAGGGGCATAAACTTTTCTGCAGAGGAGAAGCTCCTCACACTAATTGATGTCCTGCCCCTGTGTGTGAGGGCACTGGAACAACTGTAGTTGTAGGGGCCGCACCTGTGGCCCACTTTTAATATGCAATTAGTAGGGTGGAGCAAAGGGCCATGTTGATAATGGTGATCCATTCCCCTGCTGGCACCATTTTGTGCTTATCCAAGGCTTGCAGTTTAGGGGGCAGGGAAGCAGCACTCCCCAAACTATTCTCATGTTAAAAAATGGGGGGCATGTCCCCCTTGTCCTTTCCGTTCTGGTGCCAGTGCCTGTGTGGCAATTCATAGTTATAGAGGCTCATACTACACCCACTCAAATATTACATTGCAGCGGTGGCTCCCAACCTTTCCAGACGACTGCACCTCTTTCAGGAGTCTGATTTGCCTTGTACACCCTCCGCTCCCAAGTTTCACCTTTCTTAAAAACTACTTGCTTTCAAAATCAGACATAGAAAAACAAATGTGTCACAGCACATGGTTACTGAACTATTGCTTCCTTTCTCATTTTACCAATTATAATAGAAATCAGTTGGATTATAAATATTGTATTTACATTTCCACATGCAATATATCCACAATATAAACAAGTCATTGAATGGAATTTTAGTTTGTACTGACTTTCCTAGTGCTTTTTATATAGTCTGTTATAAAACTAGCCAAATATCTACATGAGTTGACGTACCCCCTGGAAGATCTCTGAGTACTCCTGGTTGAGAACCACTGTGTTACAGTATGGAACGTGGATGTTACAAGTAAGATTAATGCATGCAGAAACGCACTCACATTCAAGGGAGTCTAAACCCAAAACACTGTCTCACTATTCTAATACAGTAGAACCTCAGAGTTACAGACACCTGAGGAATGGAGGCAGAGCTGGATTATCCAATAGGCAGACTAAGCACGTGCTTAGGGCACCAGCAAAGCAGGGGCACCAAAAAAAAATGAGATTTTACGGTATAGTATTGTTTTTATTTTAAATTACATTTGGGGGGGCACCATAATCTTTTCAGTGCTTAGGGCCTCTAAAGATCTTAATCCGGCCCTGAATGGAGGTTATCAGTAACTCTGAAATGTCCATAACTCTCAAGCAAGCTGTTATGCTCCTCAAGGCAGACTGCTCAGAGCAGGGACTCACAGCTCTACAGGGGAGGCCTGGAGAATGGAGGTGGGGACAGGTAACTGGTTCTAGCCCCCCACTAGCAAAGGTGATGTGTGAGGCACCGTAGGGCACTGCAGTGTCAGTGGGCGCATGGTGCAGGCTGTAGCCCTTCAAAACTGAGCTGCTGTTCCACAGCACAACATGCAGGCAGGAGCTAGGCTCTGGCTCCAGCAGCTTATGCTTTGGGCTAGGTCCCAGTAGCAGCTCCACAAGGTTTTTTCCTAGGCTCTGAGCTTGCAAGCTGGGCCACTTCCCAGCCAGAAGGGGGACAGAGGGGAAAACAACATGTGCCACCTCCTGTCTGTAAGTAGCTACCCTGCACCATGGCGGGGGATGGGGATAGGCAGCCCAGATGCGTCTACTTTTGACTTACAGTACAGGCACAGCACAGTATCTGCACGTCTTTTTGTCTCTGCTGCTGCCTGATTGATTACTTCCGGTTCCCCATGGTGTCCAGTTGGCCAGTCAGTCTGTAACGCTTCTGTTCATATTTTTGAGGTTCTACGGTAGCTATCTTATAAATGAGCCAAATTTTAGTTACGTATCTATTACTGTTCATTTGAGTCATGGAGATCTTGCCATAAGCTGGCACCTAGTTTGATAATGTGACAGCAGTGCCTGCTGGCAAACAGCCTGGCCAGTCCAGGACATTGTCAAAGCTCAATCACACACTGGCCTTTGTCTTACTACTGTGTTCAGTGGCTTTGCAGGGTTTCTTTGACAGCGGAGATTATGTCATCTGAGAAGGGGAGCAGAGAAAAACTTTTTTCATCAGTGTCATGGGGAAGAGATGGGCCACCGGGAGAAACTTAGAAGTTCCCAACTGATCCATTTGGGGTTCTAGGAGGGCATCAGAAAACCTACATTAAATCTTCAGCCTAATTTTGGCCATCTTTCGGCAAAACAAATGCTTGATATAGAACATGCATTGTTTTAGAGGGCAAGAAGCCATGGAACCAGACTAATTCATGTCTATCCAGTTAGATTTCTAAGATTCTACCTTCCCTGCGACCATTTTTCCTTCTAAGAGTGTGTCTGAATCTTTTGAATGTGGTTCTGCTCACAGCTTGCACTGTTGTCTTTGCTAGTGTCTGCTCTATGTATTAATGGCCCTCTGGGTAAAGGGGCTTCTCTTAACTGAATGACCTGTGTGCAGGTTCTTTCTTAGATACAGTTTGTGTTCTTTTGTAATTTATCATTACTCTGCCTAATAGAGGAAAGTTTAATGACTTAAACATGAGGTTTGAAATGCCTAGATTCCCAGTTACTTCAGGATCAAATCCAGATAGAGCCTACTCAATTCTTTCTCCTTCCAAGGTACCTTAGTTCAATCCATCTGGTGTGGCCTCTGGATCTGGCCACTAGGCCACACTGCCCTGTCCTTAGGCGCTGAAGTATGGGCTCTAACTGCTAGTGGGTTTACCAACTTTCTAATGGCAGAAAACTGAACACCCCTGCCCCATCACCTGTCTCTTCATCGCTCAACTGCCCCACACAAACACTCACCCATTTGCTCATTTTCACTGCAAGGCCCAAGAAAACACCAGGAGCTGCAACAATTGGAATGTGGGAAATGGATTGTGAGATTCAAACACCCTTCACCTCACCAATTATTTGCCCCCCAAGAAAGATCCTCTGGCTCACAATGAGTGAGATTAAAGAGACAATTGCAGGAGCTTGATTTTTTAAGCTGTCACCCAAATGTCCTGGTATTAGGGGATCCAGAATTGCTGCAACCACTAGCCAAGTCCTTCCCTACCTGACAATGAACTGTATAGCGGGAGGGGGAGTTATACTGTTCCATGTTCCAGAGGCTCCAGACTGAAACTGTAGTGTCAGTTTCAATGTAGAATAGCGATGTCAGTTTCAATGTAGGCTTTAATGGACATCCTGCTACCCAACACATTTTCAAGTGTTCAAGTTTTTTCACCTGTACTGTGTCCCAGATTTGTCCTAAAGCAGGTTGAGAGGAAATATGTTGGCTAGGTGGACACACTGACACATTCTATTACACTTAAAGCTAGCTGCACCTTGTCCCCTGACTTTGGCAGCCTCATCAGCAGTGTTCACCAGAAATGACAGGGTCCCTTTTCAACTGGACATTCCAGACTGTAAGTGTGTGATCAGCACTCCTACTATCTACCCGGACAGGAAGCAGGTGTGCGTACAGTGCCGCAAGCAATTTGTGGCTTTCAGTTAGATGACTATTTGCAAACACTCTTTCACAGTACCTGCCCTTCACTACTGATGACATATATTTGACTAAATAACTGGAAAATACACTATCGGGCACACCACAGTGAATGGGCAAGCTCTGAGTTGCCAGTGATTTGTCACTGTGCCAAATATAAGATGTACTGGAAGAAGGTGTTTCCAAGAGACCAACATGGGCAACGGGAAGAAATTAACATTTTCCTGCTTATCACCTCCAAACTTCAACTAATAAGAAGGATCTGATGGAAAAATACCATCTATACCAGGAGGAATGCTCCAGGGGCAACTCTACAACTCACTTACAAGTGAAGTGAGGGTTGCGGCAACCTGCCCAGGCTGGGAACAGCCAAGCTGAAAGAGGCACCATTGTCATGGAAACCACATCATAACTGCAGATTTCCAATAATAATCCCAATTAGTATCCGCAGATGTGGGAGTGACGAGGCATTTGGGAGAAGCTCTCTGGCGTTCATTTATTGCAGGGCTGTGCTGGGAAGAGGGTGAATAACTGAAACAGTGTGTTTACGTTCTCGAACCAGCACTGACGGTTTGAGACGCTAAGAACAAAGGGCCGGTTGTGTCACTGAATTGCCCGCTGAGACCCTACTTTATGGTTAGCTCTCCTTTCTCATTTCCTGGCATTACTTATTAACTATGAGAGAGAAATCCTGCCTGCCTCCTGCTTGGCCAGCGGTATCACATGGCCTCTGTCTGGTCATGCCAACACATACAAAAGCAAGGGTTTGATCATTAAGAGTGAAGCAAGGATGTGGTGGGGGGGAAGTAACCTCTACAAGTTACTGCACATTAACAAAATAGCTGTTCTTGTGCAGTGAAGATACAGTGAACCAGCTTCTCTCCGCTTAATACATTTCTACTAGGTGTGACTCCCCTGACTTCAGGTGAAATACAGCTGGTTTATGCTGCCATATGTAGACAGCGACTCCAGCCCTGTAGCTCTGTCATACACCTGGCCAACACTTCTGAGAGAGCATCAGCCATTAGCTTGAGAAATGTGGGCTTAGCCTTGCATTCTTGGTGGCTGTAATGGCCATTGGCAGTCACTACCACTGACTAAACCTTGTCCCACAAACACTAAAAGCATCAGCTCTACAGTGGCTGCTAAAAGACTAACCACTTTAGCCAGTAGCCATAGTGGATGTCTATAATTTGTGGACCAGCCATTAGAAGCTGGATACACAAACCACATGGGTTAGGCTTGGCAACCTCTGGCATTGTCTGAAGAGACACAGGGACCAGCTTGGAAGTGATCCGGCATCATTCCTCCCAACACTTCATTTTCCATATCATGGGGCAAATAAATTTGTGCATAAAAAAGACACAAGATTGCCACTGTCCCATCCAAAAGCAAACCATGAGCAATGGTTTCCCTCTCTCCCACTATGGAGGGGACAAGGAAACTTTCCATTGACCTTTAATGGACATCCAGCTCATTTTTGCAGAATGTAAACTCATCGTGGCAGACACCCCCAGTCTTCATGTGCGTCTGTCTGGTCCAATGGGTCTTTGATACTGACTATTGCAGGGGTGGTCAACCTGCAGCTCACGAGCTGCATGCAGCTCTTCACCCCTGAAAGCGTGGCTCCATGAGCCCCTACAAATGGCCCCCGGTCTCCGGCTCTCTGGGCTCACTTGGTTCAGGGGAGCTGTCCAGCATGGCAAAATGGCATCAGCAAGATGGTGGGAGCCTGGTATGGCCAAAAAGCCAAACCTGTGGTTTTTAAAGGGGCAGCTTCTTTTTTTTTTTCCACCACTGTTTTGGCTCTCTTCGTTTAATGGGTTGGCCATCCCTAGACTAGTGCCTCTGGGTGCATCCCAGATTGATATGGCTATTTGGGTGACTCAGTGCTGCTTGAGCTCAGCCTGTCCTTTCCCATGCTAGCTCTAAAACGCTGTGATAATGGAGGAGAAAAACATCATCTGTTTTCATAGGTGACTGGTAAACTACAGGAATCCAAATCCAACTGAATTATTCCTTTCTTACTCTGTTTCTCCAGCATACCTAGGTGGTATAGAGAGCAAGACCTGACCCTGGCTGAGGGAGGAGTTTGCATTCTAAGGGTATGCCTACAGTGTGCAGATAAATGGGCATGCACATGCTGTACTCAAGCTAATGCATTTAAAATAGGAGCACAGCACTGGCTCAGGCTAGAGGCCTACCTCTGAGCCCCCACCTGTAGCCTGTGGGTGTGTGTTCATGTGGCTAGCCTGAACTGCTGCTACTATACTGGCATTCTTAGTGCTCCAGCAGAGCTACCACCTGTCTGTCTACCACACTGGGAAACACCCTCCCAGCTGCAGTGTAGACACACCCTAATTGAGTTATGCTGCTCCGTTTGGATGCTTCTCTTTTGTCTCCTTTATTTTCCAAGTCTCATCCATTTCCATCCTCCCTCTAAGTTGAATGAGTTTCTTTTACCTTCCCTAATTCTATTCTTCACTTCCCTTGACATCATCATCATCTTCTCACCTTCCTAGCAAATCTTGCTGGTAGCTCATTGAGGATACAGGTCTTGCCCTCTGCCTCTAAGCCAGTTGCTTTATTCAACTCTCCAGTGTGCTAGGGCTGCCCTAGATCTGAGGCACCCTGGGATTCATTGTCATGCCATCCCCCACATCAGATGCAAAAATGCAGGTCTGGCTTCAAAGCAGAGCCAGCCAGACAGGCTGCAGCTCCAGACAGATTTCACCAAAGAACCAAGGGTCAGTGGGAGAGGAAACCTACCATGAAAATGTTCTGGGCCCAGGTTATTGCAGTTTAAGGTTTGGACAGAGGTTCATGACCAGTCAATTATGTTTAGTTTCCAACTCAGCCACCATGGAAATGTTTTATGCCATGTCTCCTGCTGCCTCATCCCAGAAAACAAGGAAAATGGAAGAGAACGCAAGAAACACAAAAGAATGGACCTCAAGACAAGAGCGAAGAATGGAGAAAATGTTGGCGAAGTTCAGACCTGTGTGCTCAGGTCTGTCTCTCTGGTTCAACCTGTATCTTACTTTTCAGTGATAACTCAGCCCTGGAACCTGCAGAAACTCCTGTAAGTGCTACATTTTGCATATACCATCCCTCGTCACAGAGACCAGCAGGTTAGTACTGGGGCATTGCTCAAGCTCCAGTCAGAAAAAGAAAGGGCTGAGGCTGCTGCTCCTGGCTCAGAGAGATGGTAGCACCTTACACCTCTTGGCTTCAGTCCCACTCCAAGAGGCAGCTGGAAGGCATGGAAGGAGCCCTTGTGACAGAAACATGGAAGGAGCCCTTGTGACAGAAACAAGCCAGCGGAGGAATTTTATTCTTGCTGTAGTTTCTTTTGATCACTAAAGTGATAGTGAAACAGGCTGTGAGGCATCTTACAGTCTCTAGCACTGGACCCCGATCCTCCTGGCACCATAAACCATCACTTTTCAGCAGCAAAACCACATCAAGAAGAAGGTTGATGAATGTTCCAAGGTGCTTAGGTCACCTCAACAACACTTGAATCCCAAGGGAAACATATTCTACGCAGGACTGTATGGGCACATCTACACAGCAGGGCTAAAGCCGAACTAAGTTACGCAACTTGAGCTGTGTCAATTTTGTAGCTCTAGTGGAATTAACTTATTTCAGCTTTTGGTGCTGTTTACACAGCAGGAAGTCTGAGAGAGCACTCTTCCTCTGACTTCCCTGACTCTTCGTACAATGAGGGTTACAGGAGTCGGAGTAAGAAGTCCTCCAACTCGCCATTATTTTGACATTATATCGAAATGACTACTTGTAGTGTAGATGCGGACTCTCTTGTTATTCTGAAATAACACTGCTCTGTAGACATGCCCTATGATCATATGAGGGCCCCATTTGTCACGGCTTTATTTATGAATGTTGCATGGGGGCCAATCTGAGGGTCCCCTTTCTTGCTCTGAAATTGCATCCGCACTGAACAAGCAGAAGTCAGCAGCTGGGAGACTAGCACCACCTTCTGATAGTAAATGGAAAATGCATGCTCAACAGCCCTCTAAAAATTAACACAGATAAGTCACTTGTATTCATAATGAACACAAATCAATGGATCACTGCCAGTCTACAGCATCTGAGGATCCAGCCCAGTGCATCATCTAAAGTGATCATAAGACACATGGTGAAAAAAGACACAAAAACAGAAATAAATTGTGAACAAACTAGATATTTCTATGACCTCTATGATTGTAGAATCAGCACCTCCTAGTCTAATGTATTTATCCTCTGAAGGAAATGAAGATATTCTGAACATTCTGCTATGGTCTCTATGCTGCACAGCATTTATGTGCAACAAGACGACAGGATTCTCTTTGACGTGAAAAGCAGACTGCACCGAAGGTGCACCAGTCTGCCCTAAATCCATGCCTGTGTCTCATATTGATCGACTATGTCAGCAGGAAGACCCCAATGGGAAAAGGTAAGAAAATCCTATATGCAGATGACATAGCAACATGGCATCCTCAAAAGAAGAAGTAGATAACATGGTAAATCAGCAGTATGACTGACTAAACTGGGGTGGGTTGAAAGTGAGCATGACTAGGACTACATGGGTCAGAAGAAGTGTCACAAGGAAAGTGAACAGAGATTAATGGAGTGAGACTAAACCAGCCTGACCAGTTCAAGTACCTTGGTGTCTGGGTCATGGCAAACAGCAAGTCTGAATGTAAGATACAGTCCATATTGAAGCATGCTGGAAAATTGTGGAATAAAATTTCAAGGACTGTGTATGACAACCAGATGTCACTAAAAGCCAACTGCATAGCACTGTGGTGCTCCCCACAAAGCTGTATGGAGCAGAAGCCTGGATAATAAAGAGTGTGCAGACTCAAGGCCTATACGTATTTGAGGTGAGATGTCTTTGTCCCGTAATCGGAGTTAAACTAAGACAGCTGTTGTAATAAAAGTATTAGGATGAAGGTTAAATTCTGTGATATGGCTGACAAAAATCCATGAACCTCAACTTCAGTCACTCGGACACCTGAAGAGGACATGGTGATGATAGCATGGCAGGAGAGGGTGGCTAGGAAAGAGAACCGAGGAAAGCCAAGGGAGTGATGGATGTGTTGCATCAAAGATAAGGAAATAGAACATAGTGCCACTTTAGACAGAGGAAGGTGTCATATACTCGCACAATGACCTGATCCCAGTTGCTGGGATAAGAAGAAGGAGATGCAACTCTATATTAAATCTATTTTAAAGGGACAGAATAGTCACAGTTTTGCAATTATTTCATTCAACGTATACAACAAACTGCATACAATGTACTGTATTGACATCTCCACGATCCACCAGATGGCGCTCTGACTCAATATTTCCTGTCAGCCATCCCCTTACCCTGGGCTCATTATACTCCAAAGGACAGTGATTCAGAAACCCATGTGAGTTCTGTTCTAGCGTATATAGCAGTTCTTATATTGTGCCCATCCTCACAGGGTTGCCATCTCTCATAATTCAAGGGTCATCTCTTATTTAAATAACATGGCCTGTTCCATTCTAAATCAGGATGGGACACCTTTTATCCCATGTTCCAGCCAGGACTCGGAGTGTAGTGCTGTCGGAGCAGGCTGGGTTGTCACACTAGAGACTGAAATCCAGGACAGAGCTGTTGTCTGGCGCTTGGCTTTGTAACATGCTTCTAGTTGGCAGCATGAGCTGGTGCACTGGATGGCAATGCCACTGAAATCTGGCCTGGCTGCTCCTCTGACAGTTGAACCTGTCATTGAAATCTGAAATGTTGACACTGGTAATTGCCACAAAGCTTCCTCCAGTTACTGTCTTCCTCCAGGCTACACCCTTCTTTAAGCCCCGACCCTTGGTGGTGCACAGCTGTGTCAGCCTCTGAGTCAGCTTCCAGCGCCCACACTGAACTTGAACAGGCTCCACAGGCCTGAGGCCTGGGTTCTGGAGAGAGCAGCCTTTGGAAGGGACCAGAGAAAGGACCCACTCCCAGAGGCTCATGTCAAGACTGGGAACATTTGAAACGTACCCCATAATTCTGAAATACACTGCCAGCAACCCTTTACTTACAGAAGTATGCCAGCAATGTAACTACATGTCAGTCATGTGGTGCTTGTTCTCTCGTCATCTCTCCAAAGAGATAGTTACATGCTTAAAACTCTTTGAGAATCTGGGCCTCACTACTTTACTGTTCTTTCTTTTTCCCTGACTCTTGATCCACAAAGAATGACTCATGAGTGCTCCTTTCCTCCCAGGTTACCAACGTCACATGACTCCTCAGGGGCCATCTCCCATGGCCAGAATCAAGTCAGAATCTGATTTTTTTCATTTCCATTTTCTTCACACTTCTTTCTAGCCTTGTGAGTGAGCAAGTACAGTCTCAATTTACAAGCTCATACATCGTGGCTAACATTTTCAAAAGTAACTAAGGAGACTGAATCCTGCTTTTCAAAGTGACTCAGACAAAAAAAAATCCCTGTGTGATTTTATAGGTACCATCTGCACTGGATCTGGATTGTGTATTCAGATCTGTCCCAAATCCAGAAAGAAGGATGCCAATTTTCCCAACTCTTCTCCACTCATATCCAATTCTGGTTTCTACTCTCCTTCTGCTAGGCTCCAGACAAAGGTGTTCCCCATCCAACCATCCCTATGCATCTGGAGGACCAGTATTTTTTGGAAAGTTATGGGGGAAATCCACAGATCTCCAGTGATTCTTTAATATTCCTGTTTTTATTCAGGGTCCAATCATTGCAACCACCCCCCAACCCTGAAATGTTCAGGATTAGGCTAGCAGAAGTCATTGCAGGTAAAGCCTGAGGTGCATTGGCAAGAACTGAGAGAAGGGTAGGCTTGCACCAAACCTGCTGCACTAAGCTTTGTTCTCACACTGCTTCTTGTCCTTAACTCTTATGGGGGGCAAATTTGCATCTACCTCTGTGTGTTGGATCTCATATCTCTTCAGCCTTTAAGGGCAAAAGGGACCACTGTGATCACTGGCTGGGTGACTGAAATCCTCAAATCATGATTTAAAGTCTTCAAGTTACAGAGTATTTACTTTAGTTTAAACAGGCTAGTGTCCTGTGCCCCATACTGGAGAAGAAGGTGAAGAAATATAGGGTCTCTGCCAATCTGATATGGGGGGAAATTCCTTCCCAAATATGGAGATTAGTTATACACGAGCATGGTGTCAAGATCCACCAGTCAGACACCTGGGAAACAATTCACTGTAGTGACTCAGTCTCTTTCCTATTTATTGTCCCATTTCCAGTCATTGGGGGTATTTGCTACTAGCAGTTGCCAATAGGCCACTTGTCATTGTAGACAATCCCATAATATCATCTCACCATAAACTTCTTGGTCTTGAAGCCAGTTAGGTTTTTTGTCTGCATTGCTCCCCTTAAAGAGCTGTCCCAGAACTTCACTCCTCTGGTGGTTAAAAACCGTCTACTTTCGAGACTAAACTTGTTGATGATCAGTTTTCATTCGTTTGTTCTTTTGGTGCTTAACATAAATAACTCCTCTCCCTGCACGGTATTTATCACTCTGGTGTATGTATGGAGAAATAGCTAAAGAAGCCAAGCTTCTTGAATCACCACTAGTAAGATAGGCTTTCCATTCCTCTTTACATCCTAGTAGCCCTTCTCTGTACCTCTTCCAGTTTGTATTTTCTTAAACATGGGAAACCAGAACTGCACACAGTATTCCATATGGGGTTTCACCAATTCCCTGTCTCTGCTGGAAATACTGCACCTGATGCATCCTAGGACTGCATTAGCCTTTTTCATAGCTGCATCACATTGGTTGCTCATAGTTATCCTGTGGTCAACCAATACACCCAGATCTTTCTCCTTCTCTGTCGCTTTCAACTGATATTTCCTCAGCTCATAGCAAAATTTCCTGGTTTTATCCTTGGACTTTACATGCATCTTGGAAGTTAATGAATATGTAAAATCTTTCATTATCTGTGGACAAGAACAGGCTATAGTGTTGCAGTTAGAGTCGTTGTGCAATAGCCAAAATCTGTCTCTTATGTTGCGTTTATCCTTTTATTTCAGTGATCTAGCACCAGGTATTTTTAGCTTGCTGACAAAAGCTGAGTGTGGGGTTACGGATTTTGCTGCAAGCATGGAGCACAGAAGAGGAGGAGTACATATGATGGGGATGGGTGCAGTATATTACACTCAGACTAGTATAAAGGAGAGAGAAAGATTCTTGGGGAAGGTGGAGGAAGAGTGAAAGTGAAACATGAAGGAAGGGTGAAGGAAGAAGAAAGAAACCAAAGGCCAGATGCAATCATGGTATAAACAGATGCAGCTCCTTGGCCTTCCGTTCAGTCCTGGATGCTGGCAGGAAGATTCCTATCGCTCAATTGAGAGAGAAGGGAAGGAAGAAACTTAAGAGCAAAAGGAGGGGGAGTTTAAGAGCCTGGATTCCTGAATCCCACACTTAAGGGCTCACAAAGTCTTGTTGTTCAATCAACAACTAAAATGTAAACACACACTTGCATGCGCACAAAGTGTTTGGTTGGAAAGGCTGCTTTAAATCCCTTCCCCGCTAAAGGCTGTTCACTCTGTTTCTGTGTCTCTTGGACTTTCGAATGATGCTCTTTTAGTCCCGCACACACAAAGGTTGGGTGAGTGTTTCTCTCTCCAGGCTTTGTGTGGCTGATGGATGGCTTGCATGGCTTCCCTCTGCAATGGATTGTTGTGGCAGAGAAGCCTCTAGCCCCACCACACACACAAGCTGCATGGCCTATTAGGGAGCCCCTTTGTGATGTAATTGGATTTCTCCCTTTGTTAGTTTGCAATGAAAATGTCATCTATATTGGGGAGGCGCCCATTCATCTCGAATTAAATTCAGTCGTCTCTTCGGTGAGCTGTGAAACTATTCACTCTGCAACAGGCAGCTGCAACTGGAGGCTTCCTTGACAATACCCCACACTGCTCTCTGTAAGCCCAGCTCCCATCCCACAGGGCTGGCGTGCTCCCTCTGTTACCCACATCCATTACACTTCCCAGCCCACCCCTTAACCCCTGAAAAATAGCAACCCTCTAAACTCTGCGGAGTAGCAGGGAAGCTGAAGGCCATGGCTGAAGCAGTGCGTTCATAAGAGCACCCCAGAAGAGAAAGCTCAGCTAAAAGATTCAGCAGAAAAGGAGCCTTTATGTGAAAGGGGTGCAAATTCCAAAAACTCGTTCAATAGCCTCCTGAGTGTTTCAGACTTCCCACCTCTCTCCTGAGTGTTTCAGGCCTACTTATAGTCAGAGCTTAACAGAGTTTGTTAACTAATCAGCTAATTAATTTCATGTTCAATAACTATATTAACATATTAATACATTCAAAATTGGTGGTGAGAGCTCCAACGTGAAGGCATAGGTGTCTGGCCAGCACCAGCAAAAACGTGCACGACTGACATACCTTCACATATAGGAAAGGTCTTCTTCAAGGTCACTCAGCTATGTAGAATTAGCACATAGCAGACATGCATGAAAATAGTCCTGTGGAATGTATATGCCTGAGACATGTACCAGAGGTGTGCTTCACACACACACACACACACACACACACACACACACACACTCCCTCGACATGCACATTCACCAACATCCACTTACTTTCTCTTGAAAGGGGTGACTTCCATGTTTTAAGACTGACATGACCAACAACCCCTTTGTTTTTAATACTCTAGGGGCATATCTAGACTACATGGCTCTGTCGATGGAGCCATGTAGATGAGTTTACTAGACATAGGAAAATGAATCGGCAATTTAAATAATCGCCGCTTCATTTACATCAAAATGGCCACCGCACTGTGCCAATCAGCTGTTTGGCGGCACAGCGGGGCAGTCTGCACGTGCCACGGTCGACAAGGGAAGCCTTTGTCGACCGCTCCAGTATGCCTCATAAAATGAGGTTTACCAGAATGGTCGACAAAGGCTCCCCTTGTCAACCACGGTACGTCTAGACTGCCCCACTGTGCCGCCAAACAGCTGATCGGCACAGTGCGGTGGCCATTTTGATGGAAATGAAGCGGCAATTATTTAAATCACCGCTTCATTTTCCTACGTCTAGTAAACTCATCTACATGGCTCCATCGACGGAGCCACGTAGTCTAGACGTAGCCTAGGTGAATCAAAAAAATCAATCCTCAAGACATTGGAAGATCCTTAAAATATTTCTCTACCGATTTTGTACAATGTCCATTTTGGCTTTGTGTTCTGTTAAATATGTTGAGGCTCTGACCTAAGTCTAGGAGCTTACTTTCACAAACTCTTACCCATATAAATCCTTACAAAATTATCACACTCATTAACCTACCTGCAATAAGCCCAATATCTCTTAAAATTGTGTTAGCATATGGTTTGCAAAAAAATCAGCTACATAATGTCTTGTCGCACTTGACTAAGACATTGGAGTGCAGAGACTAGCCATGTTAAAATGGACAGCACCTCCTCTAGCACAGTATGCCTTAACATAATTCGTGGGTGCTGGGGAAAGATATACGTCCAGGTTATAAAGCACAGCACCCTTGGCAGCAACACACCCTTGATGCCTATTGAGGTAGAAGAGACCTTACATTAAGAATAACACAGCAGCTGAGTATTGTGAGGAGCTTAGGACTGGAGCTGCTATGGAACAGTAACAAAAAAACAGTAAGAGCAACCAGGCTGGAGCAGGTATTAACAGGGTTGAATTCTTTTTAATTCATCAGTTTTTCGGATACATTAAGTTCCTGACTGAATGGAGCCCACTGCACAAGCCCTCAAACTCACTCTGAGCATTCAGGCTTCAAATTCAACCTGACACAAGAACACAGTCGTTTAGGAGATTAGGTCTAGTGATTAACACGTCTGTTGTAGAAGCACCCAAATCCCTTATGCTCACCCTTATTGTTTCTTTTCACAAGAAGCTTCTCTTCTGTGGAACAAGCAGGCACGATTTACTAACAGGATTAGTTCCGTCACTCGAGCTCACAATGGGAGGCCGCCAGCGTTGAAGTCCCATCTCTGTCAGAGTCCCTCTCAGAGGCTCTGCCTTCCTATGGAGGAAGAGCTGGTGATGCAGACAGGAAGAAATCCCATGGGATTAGTCCCTTATGTTGGTTTTCCACCAGGGAGACTGGCTTTGGTTCAAGGGGGTTCTGGAAGCCAGTCAGCCTCTGCCATCTCTACACAATATAACAACCTGGCTTCCCAAATTAGCCCACTCTCCATGCAAAACCCACAACCCAGCATTAACCTGCTAATATGCCTCCTTGGGTTAGCTTTGGAGGGATTCTCCACAGGGGTGCATGGTTTAGTCCCAGAATGCCATTCAGTCCTTGCCCTCTACATGAAACTCTTATAGCAATTGACATGTATGCTGAATGTAGACAGTTTTTCATTAGGAACTAAGCTGAGATCATCGCATCATGTTTTATAAGCCACCAAATGACCATCAGAAGGTAACAAATTTCAGTTAATGCCAGAACTCTGCAATTAAAGAGGGCATCAGTTTTAGAAGGGCGGGGGGCTGAGACTCTCATCTTAAAAGCAGCAGCCTTTCGAAATATCAGCCCAGCCCTATAAAGCGAGCCTGTGAGATTCTTAGACTCCATTGGCGTGACAGGCTCACTATTCCAATCACTTAAGCTAGTCAGTTCATTTCTAGGGTTGCATTTAATCAGTTAACTGGTAAAACCATTGCTGTGTCTTCCCAGACTTCCTAGTATTTAGCATTTGTAGGGGCCCTGCTTGGGAAACTATCACCAACTTTCACCAGCTCTGGCATGCTCACCACAGGCCCAAGAGCAAACAAAAAAATCAGAGAACAGGAAGTTTGGAAAGAAGTTTATGTACCAGAGTCACAGAACAACTTCAATTTTATTATAAAATGTCATGTTTCAGTTTTTTCTCCTTGTTGTTTCAGCAGAAGGTTCTCATTATCACAGGAACCAGAGGAGAACCTGAGGTGTTGCTCTTGGCATTATTACCCTCCACAGGGGAAGGCTGAAATTTACAGTCAATTTGTGATGCGCAATTTCCTTCACTCTGCTTATTGAACAAAAACAAGAACCACTCTGTCCATGCACGCTACACAAGTGTTCAGCAAGGCTCCTCCTCTCCAACACATACATACACACACGTGTGCGCGAAATCACTAAGAATAAAGCTGTTATAAGCCAATATGGTCCCAAGTCAGAATTCAAAACTGTATCTAGATCTGAATCCAAACTTCACAGAATTTAAATACTCCCTGCAAATTTGTGGGTGTGGTTTGGCCCACTATAATGACAAATAGACCTGAAATATGGATCCAGATGGGATGTGAACTTCCCAAGTCTGGATCTGCTGTTTTTGTTGGGGCCCAATCCTATTTATCAGATGGAGGAGAAATATTGCCCACTCATTCTCAGCTCATCCAGGGGAAAGTTCTTCTGTTTCTTAGCCTTAACAAAGGATTGAAGAAGGCTTTAAAATACACCACACCAAAAACAACCCCTCTCTAATATGATCTTTTAGCAGATGTGTTTCATTTCCACTTTTGCAAATTATCCATGTCTATTGTTTAAAAATTGGTTCCTCCAGCCACACATTTCCAAGTCCAACTTCCCCTGGTTCTGAATGCTGGAATCATTTCCATTGCAGAAGGGCAAAGATATCACCTGCAGTGACAATAGTCCCACACAGCAGAAGAAAGGGAGCAAGTTCTTGTTCAAACACAAATATCCCTGACAACCCAGGCAAGACGAAATCATAGGTGGCATCATCTGTTTTACAGACACTTTTCTTCTTCCCTGTTTTAATCTTCTTCAAGCTCCTTTCTGGTCTCTCCACTTTTTATTTTAACAACCCCCTTCAGGCCCTTATTATAGCCCTCCAGTCCCATGCGTTTAAGACGTGCTGTCAGTCAAGCCCATCAATATTTCTTCTTCTTTTAACTGACATTTCCCTTCTAATACACCTCTAAGATCAAATCACTAATTTGCATGGCAAACCCTGCCTTCTCCAAGCCGTTTTCAAATTGTCTCACATCATGTTTGTTTCATCGCTCCTTGGAGACCCCTCCTGCCCTTCACACCTGCAGATGAAAATGAAGCTCCCAGGTCAGGTCCCCTCAGGGCGAGACACTGGATCTCGTTAGTGCTGGATGACACAACATGACATGCCAGACCCTTTCTATGGCTGGACTTCTAGCGTGACTTCTCTAGCTGGGGATGGAAGCTCCAGGGCAAGCCAGGTCTCGCTTGGACAACCCTAAAACAGAGCAGCTTAATGTGGGAAAAAAAAAAGCCTCACTTCAATTCCCCTGCAATGGTACATACGGACACTTTCAGAATATACAGCTATGCCCCTGTGCACACGTGTACCCCCCCCCCACACACACACTCACTCACAAACACACACACGCCTGCCAAGGAAATCGTCACCGAGCAGGTAGCCGTGGTGGCCTGTAAGAGGACATTGTCACCGCTGACTGAGGTGTGAGACCACGTAGATAAGGCCCACCAACAGAAGCCCCCGCACGCCCACCATCATGAGGAGGAAAAGCAGCAGAATGGACATCACTGGCTCCACCACGTGGTTACCGAGGTTCCAGAGGGGAAATCCCATGTTCACTAGCTGTTGGTTCAGTTCGGAAAATGGAGAGCGCCCCCCGGGCCTGGCAGCTCGCTGCTGCGGTGGAGCATGGCCTGCATTAGGCACCACGTTGAAAAACTCCTGCAAACATAATGAGAGAGAAGGAATTCAGCCTGTTGAATCAGACTCACAGAAGAAGTGGGAGCGGAAGGAAAGAACCAGGCAAACTCTCAGAAATGTTCCTGTTTGTTTAATTCAGAGTAAAATGTCATCCCGAGGTCACCACAACTGACTGCCCCACCTTTCACAAACATTTCTTAGGAACTGCGTGGCTTTTATGCAGAAATTGTGGGGAGAGAAGAACAGCAAGTTGGGTCTATTACAGGGACTGGCATCTTTCAGGCTACACCTCACAGTACATAATTTCACTCACCACCCTATACGTAAATCCCTTGAGCCACACCACACACACACACACACTCACAGGCAGATGCAGGGAAGCCCAGGTAGGCGGAAACAGCTAGGAACAGCAGCTCCTTGCCTAAGAACATGAAGCCTTTACACACTCTGCGTAGCTGGGGATTTATGGAACTGAAGAAGAAAGGGGTGTGCAAGAGGAGGAGAAGGTAGAGCCAAGGAGCATGCTCCACTACTACCAGATTTCTAAAATCCAAGCTGTAGTCAATGCTGTTCAAATCAGCACTAGCTCCCCCAGCACATTACCACTGCCCTCAAAGGGACTTACAAGCACCACTTCAGTAGGCAAGCAAATGGAAACAAAATTCCCCCACAGCCATGTTTAGAGGTGCTGATTCCAAGAGGGCTGGCAGAAGGGCAACTAATGTAGGAATTGCCACAGGCATTTTGTTGGCCATGACAGAACACATGTTCTGTGACCTGTGAGCAGCCAAACAAACAGCAAAGAGCAGCACAGAAGCACTGTCCCCTCTGGAAGTTGGCACCCAAAGCAATTACTGTGATCACCCACCCCAGGAACTGGCCCTGAACTGACATCTGGGAATTAGAGAGCTTAAGTCTCTGTGTCCTGCAGATCCCTGGCGTCCGTAGTCATTCCATCTCCAGGCCCACATTATAGAGCCAAGCAGTCACAGCGCACCATGATGTGCGGCATCTTTTCCCCTCCTGTATGTTTTCCCTTAGTCAAGGGTGGTTGGGCTCTTAATGTGAATTCAGATTCCTACCCAAATACTGCGTCCGCACCAGCACTGGTCATTTCTCATGCCTACCCCAATAGTTTTTCCAGTATTTTGCTGTAAAATGTGATGTGCTCCCTTCTCCCAATTCTGTCTTGCTTAGCCCTCTGAACAAATGATCCCTCTACATTTTCTTTGTTGTGAGCAAGTTTCAAACTCCAGTGAGAGCTACATTTTTGTCCTTGGGCAATCTTAGACTTTAAAAAAAAATCTTCTTACACTATATTGCATTGAATAGTGCAAGCCATTTTTAAAGCAACATGTTAGCATTATGCATGCATATGGGACATGTGGGCACACATCACAGTGGTTGAGAGCCCATTAACTTTCAACAGTTTCAGAGTTAAGAAACACACATGTTGGAAACCAGAAGCCATGGGCAGCAGATATGAAGCAACGGGAAGCAATGCCTTCCCTGGGTCTTAGTGCTCAACCTCTCTGCTCTTCCTATCCCTATTCTGACTCTGCACGCACCGCCAGCTAGCTGTCGCAGCCTGGTAAGAGTCTTTCCCAGGAGTGGATCAATTATCTTAAAAGTGAAAAGTCTTCCAGCTTGCCAGACCTATTTACTTAACATTGAACCTGTGAAAGAGCCATTAAGTGGTAACAAAGCCATTTAACAGGCATGTTGTAACCTGAACATATATACTGACAGTTTCTGAATTTACTGTCAAAAAGGCAGTTGTGCTTTAAACACCACGAGTCCTGTGGCACCTTAAAAACTAATAGATGTACTTGGGCATAAGTGTTCATGGGCCCAAATAAATCACTCAGCTAAAGAAGTGTTGTGCCCATGAAAGCTCATGATACCATCTACATGTTTTGTCAGTCTCTAAGGTGCTGCTGGATTATTCGTTGTTTAAGTTTTTCCAGTTACAGACTAATATGGCTATCCTCTGAACCAAATAAATCTGTTATTCTTTAAGGTGCCACAGGATTCCTCGTTGTTTTTGCTGAAACAGACTAACACAGCTACCCCTCTGGAAGTCGTGCAATAGTGTACAATGTCTACAGGATCTTAGCTTAAACTTTGCTTTAAACATTTAATTAGTTTGTTGCTGAAGATTATAAAAATCACATCTCTAAAAAAATATCCTTGCATAGATTTTCAGATGCACAATCTCAATATTCAGCTTCAGCCTTAAAGGCTTCGATCTTCAGGCATATAGTTTTTTAAATACTCTTCAAAAGACACCCTTATCTAAAATACATGTTGTGATTTTAATTACTGTTGTACAAACAATTGCTTCCAAAGTCTTCCTGTCCTTTCTGTCCATTCCTGCTGCTGTACTCTTTCTCCTTTTGAGAACCCTTAAAGGGACAATACCCCTTTTCTTCCAGATTGCTGGACAAATGAGTTGCCCTTTCTTTAGTTCTGATTATTTGATGAACTAGGTTTAAAGAGAACCCTCCACCAAAACCTGCACTTTAGTCAGATATAAAATATACATATTTTAACACAATCACATATTGTGACATTTCATAAATATGTCTATTGTTATGGAGATCACACAAAATAAATTGTGTGTTCCCTTTTTCTAAATGCAATGAACTTTTCTATGAATACACTAAACTGCTCTGATTAACTTAAAATAGTGTCTTTGTTTCAATGTGTTACATATGTATTAATCGGGAATTATTACTTTTTAAAGGCTTAAAACTACATATAAAATATAAAATCAGCTTAGAAATGCTGATGAAGAAAATGTAAAACAGAGAAGGGATGCATCATGTATTCCATAATATTTAAGGCAGTATTCAGCAGGACAGCTGACTTGCTCTTACTACAAAGTTTTTGCAAATAAATCTCTAACCAACTTCAGAGTATATCCAAAAACCTGTGACTGACATGTTTTTATTCCTAAATGTAGTGCTTTTCTATAGGCACCTTCTGCATGGCCAGTCTTCACAATCGGTCAAGCAGTGGAAACATGCTCTATCTTCTTTGGAAAGAAGAGTGTTGTTTTCAAGTGTGATTTGCTACATTTGTGTTTAGGGATTTGGCTGGAAGGGGTAAGCAGAAAGTCGGGGAACAAAAGAGAGAGACAGTAGGAAGGGGCAGGGCCTGGGCAAAGTGGGAGGGGAATATGGGCAGGGCCACAGGCTGGGGAGCTAGCCTCCCCAAGCAGCAGCTTCACCCACTGCCCAAGCCATGACTTCTAATTTTCCTACCATAAGTTTCTATAGCCACCCCTTCCCAGGAGTCTCAGGCCTGGAAGGAGCTCCCTGCCATACCCTCCCAAGAGCTCCTGCCTCCCACACTGGGGTGCCTGGGAAGGAGTTGCCATTTACTAACCCAGCACTCCTGCACCAGCAGTGGTGGCAGCAGAGTTTATCCCTCCCCCCATGCCACAGCTTCCTGCCAGGTCAGGTTCCTACAGGCTCATTTCTGCACTAGTAACCCTTGGAGGCTGCTCCCAGTAGCAGGACCACTCTCTCAATAGGCAGCTCCATGTGTCCCACGCCAGGGCCATAAACAGCCATCCCCATGCCCTACCTAAATGGCAACCTGGCTCCTCTCTCTCCTTACCTTGCCCTGTGGATTGACGTTTTCGATAGCACAAAAGAGAAGCTGCTGCGGGTTCCGGCAGGAGGGCCCAGCTGTGAGCCACACTTCCAGCCCCGTGAGATGTGCTTCAGCTACCAGATTGCTGTGCAGCTGCACACGCACACAGTTTAATGGGAATTTTAATTATGAAGCATCTATTGAAGATGGAAATCAAGATGCACGTCCCTTTACTTCAGCAAAAAAATCTAAGCAATTACAAAAATACACCACATGTCTTACGGTTTTCTCTTTCCTTACCTGCCTGGAGATGTTCTCCCGATGCTGAGCATTTGCTCTCACTCGGGGGTCATCATCCTGTACAATATCTCCATTGGCCAAAATCCGAACCATCCTTAGGGTTACACGGTATACCCACCTTGTTACACCTATAACACATAAGAGAAAGGATACGTAGTTCCCTGCTGCGCATTATTAGCCACTTCGCATTGATTCAGGAGGCAAGAGAGGCTCAGGGAGAACCAGTTAAACATCTTGGGCCATACTATGAGCGCAGGCAATGATGGACATACAGCAAACCTCCCCCACTCTTTGCATGACTGCACAAGGATATCCTACAAGAGGCCTCTAGCAAGTGTAGGAACCACCCATTTCTGCTGCCTACCTGGGAGCAAAGACAGAAGACAAGGGGTTGGTGGGAGCAGGTGGGGGTCATGGATGGTGCAACTCACTTTCCTTGCTAGCCTGCAGAGCAGGGCCAGTGAAACAGGTATGTACAATCTGCTCCATCCTAAGGAAGGTGCACACAGAGAAGACAGAAACACCGTGCCACATTCTTCCTCGCACACACCCTGGGGTGATGCAGCTGCACTTTACACCATACCAAAGGTAGCAGCGTATGCCATGATCTAGCCTCTTGGGGAGTGGGAAGACATAAATGTGTCTATATTGCTTGTTTATCTATTAATAACGGTAATACGGACACGGTAAAAATTCCACCTTCAGAAAATGAAAAAGATACCTTCTTCTGGGAATTCTGTAGCCATGAAAAAGTATTTCAAAAACCTTCAAAAAAACTGTAAAAATTACTGAGAGTGTCATATGAACATAGTTTTAGAAACTGCAGTTAAGTCAGCTGTCTTATGAGTTAAACAAGGTTCTAAAATAAGGTTTTTACCCTTGTAACAGCAAATCTCTAAGAAGCAGAACCTTAGAAAAAACACCCAGGAGAGTGCTACACAGAAGAATATTTTTAGTTGAGATTTAACAAATACAGGTTGAACCTCTCTAACCCAGCATCTTTGGAACCTGACGAGTGCCAAAGCAGAAAATTTGCTGGACCACTGGAGGTCAGTTTTGTCTAGCAGCATTACCAACACTTCCACTGCTTACTGGGCTCTTAGAAGACATTTGGGGTAAATTAGAACTAAATAATAGCATAGAACACTGAGAGCCTGTAAACGAACTTTATTTGACTGTGGGGAAATTTGGCCACACCCGTGATAAGTGAACATCCTGCTAGCTAAAATCATGCTGGACCACAGATAGTGCTGGATTAGCGAGGTTCAATCTGTATATGTTTCTGGTGGTAAGAATTAAAAATTGGTATGACCAATCAAATCTATAACTCAGCTGAGGAAACTGACAAACACAACAGGTATCCCAGGAATCTAGTTTCTAACATTTGGCAGTTGTGGCTTCCAGGCTATTAGAACTAGGGATGCTCAAAGCACAGGGTGAAAAATTCAGATTTGACCTGAATCTTTAAAGCCTATAATGCAAATTGAGGCTTTTATTTTTTTTAAAGGGATGGTTAGAAATTTCCATCTAGTGCCTGGGGATGAATGACATCCAACATAGCAGCTATGCCTTCCCACCCCAGTGCACAATGCATCGGACTCTGTCTGTTTAGGAGGAAGTCAGCTGGGTGTGTGTGTCCCCTCTACCACAGCAGGCTCAGAATGGCCTGTAGCCCAGGTTGCCATAGGCATTTGAAAACCAGTGTCTCCCATTCCCGGGAGGGCTGATAAATGCACAGATACAAGAACATGCTGCTCCTATGACAAAGCACTAGCAGAGTCCTCTGAGTCAAGTACGTGGTTTTGATTAGCCAGAGCAGGAGCCCGGTATTATCCAAGTATGCACGGAACTTGGAAATTCTGGTTGTCTGCCTCATGTTTCTTGACAGAATTTTGATATTTTGCAAGAAGCAGGGGAGGGGGGGAGCAAAAGAGGCTGTGCTGCTTCCTGAGCAGATTTCCTACCGACGGTCAGAAACCGCTTACTCACCTCGGTGAGACTCTCTCTCTCTACTCCTACACTCCGAGAGACTTGTCCCCACACTGCTACTTCCTCCAGCCTGACATCACAGGAAGTTGAGCGAGGAGAGTGAGCAGGCAGCCTCTCTCCTAGCCAGAGGCTCTCCGGAGCTGAGCAAACCCCTCTTCAGGCACCACAGTAAAGTGCAGTTCTCCGAACCGGCTGGCAGGCTACGCTGCACTCCTCTCCGTGGCCCGCATGGTCGCTCACAGCAGGATTCTCTGCAGCCACTCGAAGCAACCCTATAACCCAATCAAATCTATAACTCAGCTGAGGAAACTGACAAACACAACAGGTATCCCAGGAATCTAGTTTCTAACATTTGGCAGTTGTGGCTTCCAGGCTATTAGAACTAGGGATGCTCAAAGCACAGGGTGAAAAATTCAGATTTGACCTGAATCTTTAAAGCCTATAATGCAAATTGAGGCTTTTTTTTTTAAAGGGATGGTTAGAAACCCTCCTAACCCTGATGCATCTGAAATGTCGGCGTGGCACAAGGAGAAGGTGGGAAGGAAATGAGGGGCAATGCGCCCCAGGTTATACAATCTGAAACACTCACCACTTCTCTCCAAGTCTGTTTGACTGTCCAGCCTGTCACAAAGCTCTTTCTCACATCCCAAAAGCCCAATCTGCTGGGTAGCTCGAGTGCCTCAAACTAGGACAAACTCATGGGCTGGGGAAGGGATTGAATTTTAGGCCAAATCATCAGGGTTCAGGACCAGCTTATAGGCTTAAGTTAGGGTAGGGCTTGTGATCAAGGCTGTCTACACTGGCACTTTACAGCGCTGTAACTTTCTGGCTCAAAATCTCCTACAACTTTGTGCAATGGCCTTCCTAAGTCCTCTCTGGGGCAGATATGAAGAGAGTGAACTACAACTGGGACACACTGGAGAAAATGGCCAAAGACAAACAAAAATGGAGAACCTTCATTGCTGCCCTACGTGCCAGTGGGCATAATAGGCATTAACTAACTAACCACAGTTTAGCAATGTGGTTAATTCTGTCCCCACAGAAACATAATGCTTTAAAACACCATGAGGGCATTACCAGGTCCTACCAGAGTCAGGTCCCCTGACATAAATTTTGCTTTGTAAAGGCACTTCATTTCTCCTCAGTCCAAATTACCCTGTGTAGAATTCACAGTAACAGTTCATTTTCTAGACCAGGACACTTTAAATGGGACATGTTTATTTGCATAAGGATGGGTTCTGTTTTGTCACTCTGGATCTATTTACAGCTCTTTAGCATCAGCTTAGTTGAAAGCAATGGGAGGGTCCATATGACATGGACAGAAAGATGGGGTGGTGAGTGATCCTATTCATGTCCTAAGTTCCTCTCCTTTTGCTTGTACCCTGTTCACTACAGAAAAACAGAGAAATAGACAGAAATAGACCTTCTTCGATGGGGGGTCCCCATTGTGAGCTCAAGTGATGGGGCTCATCCTCTTAACAGATTGCTGCCTTCTTCTCTAACAAACAAAAAACAAAAGCAAAGTGGGGAAAGCTAGTTTGGAGTTTAGGGCCACAACATTAATCTGTTCCCTTACTCCTTCAGAAATAAAAAAAATCCTCAAAGAAACATTGTCAGGCATTTAGCTCAAACATTTCACATACTTTTAAAATCAAACAATGTTGCAGACTTCTGGAAATCCCTTTGGGTTTGGCTTTAACTCTTAGCTGCAAGTATATGAAAGATAAAAGTTTGCAATCTCTGTTTGTGCTCCAAGCCCCACACATACTTCAGGTTTTGTCTATAATGGCCAGATAAAGCATGCTGACAACTTTGTAGTAGCTTAATGTGATCATATTAGCCCTGAGTAAAAGTGATGAAAAACATTTTGAGAGAGTTTTAACCAGTTTGTTCCACACAGTGTTCAAGCCAGTTCAGTTTAGCCTTTTGTGATACTGGGAGGACCCATAAACTTTTGATAGATCAGCTTGAATTTTCAAAATGTCATGTGCAAACAACAGATCATGGGCAGCTATTTTTTGAAATTTTGGCTCGCAGAGAGATAACAAGGGAGGGAAAAGCAACATAGATTCACACAGCATTACAATATTCTGTGTACACAAACTCACAACAAAGCATTACCAAGTCCTATGACCAGTGCTCTGCACATATATAGCAACAGGAGTGACAATGTGCCATAAAAAAGGACATAATAAATTCAGCTATGGGATCAGCAGTAGCAGGAATAGACAGGTTCTAGTTAAAATCCTTCTCTCTGTTTACAGTAAAAACATTACTGAATCTGACCTGTATATGCCTCAGTAAACACATGCTTGGAACACACATTGGAGGGACAGGAGGATTACACTTCTTTTAGTATTGGAAACAGTTGTCCTCTGCCCAGTTAATGCTAAACTGAAATAATAATTTTCTTTTCCACTTTAAATTAGTCTTACTCTGCTTCTATCATTACAAGAGAATTGAAATTATACCTTGACTTTAGCAAGGCTTTTGATACGGTCTCCCACAATATTCTTGCCAGCAAGTTAAGGGAATGCGGATTGGATAAATGGACGGTAAGATGGATAGAAAGATGGCTAGAAGGCCAGGCCCAGCGGGTAGTGATCAATGGCTCGATGTCAGGATGGCGGTCGGTTTCTAGTGGAGTACCCCAAGGTTCGGTTCTAGGACCGGTTTTGTTCAATATCTTTATTAATGACCTGGATGAGGGGATAGATTGCACCCTCAGCAAGTTTGCAGATGACACTAAGCTAGGGGGAGAGGTAGATACGCTTAAGGGCAGAGATAGGGTCCAGAGTGACTTAGACAAATTGGAGGATTGGGCCACTAGAAATCTCATGAGATTCAACAAAGACAAGTGTAGAGTCCTGCACTTGGGATGGAAGAATCCCAAGCATAGTTACAGGCTGGGGACCAACCAGTTAAGTAGTAGTTCTGCAGAAAAGGACCTGGGGGTTACAGTGGATGAGAAGCTAGATATGAGTCAACAGTGTGCCCTTGTAGCCAAGAAGGCTAATGGCATATTAGGATGCATTAAGAGGAGCATTGCCAGCAGATCCAGAGATGTCATTATTCCCCTTTATTCGGCTTTGGTGAGGCCACATCTGGAGTACTGTGTCCAGTTCTGGGCCCCCCACTACAAAAAGGATGTGGACGCATTGGAGAGGGTCCAGCGGAGGGCAACCAAAATGATTAGGGGTCTGGAGCATATGACCTACGAGGAGAGGCTGAGGGACTTGGGTCTGTTTAGTCTGCAGAAGCGAAGAGTAAGGGGGGACTTGATAGCAGCCTTCAACTTCCTGAAGGGAGGTTCCAAAGAGGATGGAGAGAGGCTGTTCTCAGTAGTGACAGATGGCAGAACAAGGAGCAATGGTCTCAAGTTGTGGTGGGAGAGGTCCAGATTGGATATTAGGAAAAACTATTTTACTAGGAGGGTAGTGAAGCATTGGAATGGGTTACCTAGGGAAGTAGTGGAGTCTCCATCCCTAGAGGTGTTTAAGTCTCGGCTTGACAAAACCCTGGCCGGGTTGATTTAGATGGGATTGGTCCTGCCTAGAGCGGAGGGCTGGACTTGACGACCTTCTGAGGTCTCTTCCAGTTCTATGATTCTATGATAAGGGGATGGTTGGATGAAATAACATGATCTTGGTAACTAATTGACCATTCATTATAGGGAACTTTCTGGGTGTCTGGCTGGTGAGTCTTACCCACATGCTCAGGGTTTAGCTGATCGCCATATTTGGGGTCAGGAAGGAATTTTCCTCCAGGGTAGATTGGCAGAGGCCCTGGAGGTTTTTCGCCTTCCTCTGTAGCATTGGGCACAGATCACAGCTGAAGGACTCTCCGCATGTTGGGGCCTTCAAAGTATTTTAAGGCTTCAATATCTGAGACATAGGTGAAAGGATTATTCTAAGAGGGGTGGGCGAGATTCTGTGGCCTGCGCTGTGCAGGGGGTCAGACTAGATGATCATAATGGTCCCTTCTGACCTTAAAGTCTATGAGTCTATGAGAAATAAAAATAAAATCTCAGCCAGACTACATATGACCATGTCCAAGACTAACCTCAAAAGAATAAAACAAACCAACCAACCAGTAAAAAGCACTCAGCTAATCAGCCTAGTGATTGAAAAATGAGGACATTTTAAAAGGTTCAGAATGTCCAAACTATCCCGCTAGATAGCTGTGTTGTATACTAATGCCATACTGGTTTGGAGCCCATTTATCCCTTAGGGTAAGAGAGAGAAAACTCCATACATTTCAACTAACAGAGATTCCTATTTATTCTTCCAGAGTTTCCCTCTACCCCATTATCAATTAAATCTAAAATACAGACTTTGGTTTGGTGTTGCTTTTTCATTACAATGCATCTTAGTAACTAAAGTTTATATGATAAACTTTGTTATATCATATATTTGTTATATATATGAATAGTTGTTTAATTAATGAGTATTTTTTAAGGAAAAAGATAATTGTTAAAATTGTAGTGATCATTTGATAGTAGAAAACAAGCAACTATGGCCTCTTCGATTAGCATTTGGTCGTAATAGGATGTGAATTAAAGTAAATAGCTTTGAAATTTAAATCAAACTTTCCCCCATACTCAACAGGTATGAAAAATTGCATGAAAAATTATGACTAGTAATTTGACCACCAGAGGGCAATCATACTGCTTTTAGAATTCAGTTCCAGTCTATTGATTTGGTTAATGAGGAATAAAATTATATAAAATTAATGTCACAAATGAGAGGCAAATTTTTCCTTACTCATTACCCAGATAGATGCATATGTACAATTTCATGAAAATCAGATTTAATCTACTATATTTTGTCTATTCCAAAAAGTTTAGCTGTGCATGGACGTCCTTAGTAAAAGATAGTTGGCTCTTTGTTTCCTGGTAAATAGAGCACATAACAAAAGGTGGTTAGAAGGTGACGTTAGAGCAAGGTATCTGAGAAAAAATATGAAATAATTTCATGGCTTTGTATCATAAAAGCTATTTCCAATCATCCTTAACAATCCCTGCAGATTGTTTTGGTAATTTTGCTCCAACTAATGTGGCTGGAAGTCACAATAATTTATCTTTACATGATATAAAATTCCCTAAAAGCCTAATAAAATTCTGAATTATTAATCACATCTTGTAGTCAGCCACCAACAGCCTTAATTTTAAATATGTACTGCCCTGATTGTAAACTAATCAGTGTATTGTGGCTGACATTTTCAAAATGGACTGAGTTTGGATCCTTCTTTTGAGCAGGTTCAAGGTGCCTCTTGTTGGACACATAGAATCAGTAGCCACTTTTGAAAGTGTAGATGGAGACACCTCTCTATTTTGTGTGTTGTGCTCACGAAAGCTCATAATACCATCAACATTTTTTGTTAGTCTAAGGTGCTGCAAGACCATTTTTTTCCCTAGTTACATACCAACATAGCTATCCCTCTAAATCTTTTGAGTGTGTGTGTGTATGTCCAGGATGCGAGTACCTGGTTATAAATGTGGGGTGGATCTGCAGATTTCAGGAAACAGAGTACTCCCCTGTAGGGAGCAAGCCAGCCCTACAGGACTGGGGAAGCTACGCTCAGACAGAAGCGTGGGGTATTGTCAGGGAATCCTCCAGATGCAGCTGCCTGTTGCAGAGTGAATAGTTTCACAGCTCACCAAAGAGATGACTGAATTTAATTTGAGATGAATGAGTGCCTCCGCGATATAGATGACATTTTCATTGCAAACTAACAAGGGGAGAAATCCAATTACATCACAAAGGGGCTCCCTAATAGGCCATGCAACTTGGAGAGTGTGTGTGGGGAGGGAGAAGAGGTGGGGAAGCATTCTCCAAACCCAAGTCTGGGGAGGCAGGGGATCTGCCGTGTCCACGTAGCACAGAAACAATGTGGGCAACGTTCCAGTAGAGAGAAAAACAGGCCATAGCAAGGAACCGCCGGCTGCAATGACACTCGATTAAGGCCAGACAGATGCTGGGGTCACGCTTAAAAAAAAAAGTTCCTAAGAAAAATTTTCATACTATTGGGAAAAAAATATTGGCTTCTCACACTGAAATTTCTAGGCTGCTGTAGACTAATAACTAATGTGACCATCCTGTCCCAAATTTAAGAATCTCAGCACTTTTTCACATAAACTTCCTGCTCGTCTTCATTTGATTCCAAAAAGATATTCTTTTTCTTGTGAAGAGGGAGGATCACTGTCTCCCTGCCACTGAGAAATGTATTCATAACAACCATGGAAATATCTGTTTTCAGCCTAGATCTTGACTGTTTCTGTTTTCAGCATGGATCACAGCCAGGCACTTGGGTGCTGCTCAATAATTCAATATAAAGACATGTCCTACTGTTACTCTCAAAAACAAGCAGTGACACACAGGAAAAGGGCAGAGTGGGGTGGATGCAGATAAAAAAGGCTCACAAGAGTCTCACTGGGGGGAAGGTCACAGTTTTAAGATGGTATGTAAAAGTGGGAAGGAGTGTTAGCTTATGAATTACACATTCCCTGGACCCTCCTGGTAACATGAGAAGAGATAGTCTGAGCCCTGAAAAGTAGGTGGTGTCAGTTCCTCTCAGGATGAGGCTCAAAGAGGTCAGAGAGATGGGCATTCTCCAGTACGGACTTTAAACACCCATTTAAAATCAATCTACACTTAAAGCCAGTGCAATGAATGTAAGATGGGCAGAATATGATTTTGGTTACTTGCTTCTTGTTCCGAATGCAGCAGCATGTTTGTTCTCTGCTCTGAGCAAACATGACGCCCCTGATAAAAGCAACTTTCAGGAACCAACCTAAATGTGGTGCTGATGCTAGGTTGTTACAGGATACATTATAGCACAGCCAGAGCAAACTGAAAGAAACACCTTCCTGAATGAGCATTGCCCAGTACAATCAACAAAAGCATCAAGAGAGCCATGGACACGTGAATTCCAGTCAGAGATGTGAAACTTGACATTTCCAGCTTCCACATCTATGCAGTGGCCACATGACCCAAACAATATGGAGAAGCCTGAAATTAACATTAATCCTATTTTCTTCATCCTCTGCAAACTTCTTAGCCCACTTCTGACAAAGGGCAACTGTTTATGCTGCAAAGCCACAAAGACAGGTCTCCCCCCTCTCTAGTCAGCCCCTAATTATACCCATAAACTCCAGCGGAATATGCAAAATACATCCTGGTGAGTGTAACAAATCCTAGGTCACAAAAGCTATTTTAAAAAGCAGAACAAGCAAAGAAAGCCAGCCAAAGTAGGTGATGCACATAGGCTGGGTTTATCTGCTCTCTGGCATTATTATTCTTGGAAGTTTTTCTTCAGCTCTTCTTTCTCTGATCATCTTTTTTATGTTCCTTCTTCAGCATCAAATTATAGAGGGGACCAGCCATCCTGCAGCTTGCCCAGGCTCTACTGGCAATACAAGGTATCAGCAGGCTCAAAGGCAGATGTCATGTGACAGGTTCAATATTATATTCCCTTGCAGGGAGAACTTGGACTGTCAGGGAAGAAAAGCCCTTATGTAAGCACAATTATCTCTGAAAATAAGCCAAAGTACCAAAAAAAATTTAAAACATGCGGATTATCTATAGATGTATGCTTAAATGTGAGGTAACTAAAACTTTTCCTCAGCACAGAAGTTACTCATTAAAGCTCCAAAAAAGTTTAATTCCTACTGTTAATTAGATAATTAAATGCTGTAGAAAATAGGGAGGGACCCTAGTGAGAACATGGGACTAGGAGTCAGGAGTTCTAGGTCCAACTCCTGGCTATGTGACTTTGCTTTGTATGATTTAACTTCATCTAAAAACTGAGAGTAGTAATACTCTCCCTCCAACCATAGGAGTGTTGCTAGGGTTACTTACTACTGGTAAAATATCTGACACGCCCTCACTAAAGTTGCTGTCCAAAGTATTATTAAAATATTGCTACCTGTATGAGTCTAAGACAGATGCAACTAGCCCTGGGATGTCTTCAAATCCAGTCTTTTTTTGAAAGGCCCAATAAGAACAAAAAAGTACTTCAAAGCAAATTTTCTTTTTTGACCTGGGTAGAGAAGATGTGTTGCCTGGACAGTAGCTTTGGCCAACTATGCCCCCGAGAGAGACCACGCCAAGTCCAAGTCCCACTTCAGTTATTTTTTAACTGTCCAGTAGTGCAAAATTCCCAGAAATTTCACAGACCCAGCCCCAAGAGTATTCTTCTTACATGGGTCAATCCGCTCATGGTAGTACAGTTGCCACAGTGACTCCTAGGTATTCCCCAGATTCAACCCAGAAGGCACATCCAGGAGAAAGAGAGGATGGTCAAGGAATTCCATTGCCCTGCCAATTCCCAGATGCTGTAACAGCTCTTTGGGGCCATGGGCAGCTGGGTACAATTACAGCAACTAGTAGGTTCCTCTAATATATCCTGATCAATCCCCAGCACACCTCAGAAACAGGGAAGTATTCAGGAGGAAAAAGCTAAATTCAGCTAGGCCAGCCCAAGGAATCTGGACCATTCTCTCGACAGATCTTTGAGGCAGAAATGCCTTAAAATGGGACATTACCCACCAATGGCCAAGGCCTGCAGGAGTAGTGGCAGTGCACACCCTCATCAGTCACTGCTTTCTCTCTACTGCCTCTCTTGTTTGGCTGCAGACTGCTTCCCTTTCACCAGCACAGAGGAATGAAAAGGAGAAGGGATTATATCTTTCATCAGTCACCCTAAATGAAGCTGGGGCCAGACGGCAGGGAGGAGGTGCGGGGGGGGGGGGGAGGGGGAAGGAGGGGAAAAGAAAGTAATGAGATTCTGGGGTCTCCGTTCAGAGACACATAAGATATCCTTTCTATTTGCTCTGTCAGATTCAGCCAGCCTGTTCAACCATCCACAGCCTGAGAGAACTCCCCCACAGCAGCCCCCGCCTAGCCTCCCCCTGTGAGCTGCAGGTGAATTAGCATTCGTTTGGTTCTGCCCAGGGTGAGCAAATCACAGCTTCAAAGCCATCGCAGGCCTGGGTGAGGCCCACACATTGTGCCCCTTTGTGTCTTTCTTCTACTGACGATTGACTGAGCTAATTGAACTCTCCTCTCCCGGAATGACTGAATGGGGTTTCTCCGTGAAGGGCAGGGGCTAGGGGGTGGAGATGGAACAGAAGAAAATGGGTGAAGGGGGGAGGATAAAGATTCTTTTCCAACCCAATGAATGATCTTAGAGTCCCAAACAGCATCTCCAGGGTCAAAAGGTTAGAAACTAGCTAGCTAGGCTAGTCCCTTTAGGGCACACCTCCCTTCCCGGAGCTGAGATCCTCCTGATTCCCTTTCAGTCGCAATTAGCTGCCACATTCTATAGACATGTCTGACACATCATCCAGCAGGAAGCTGAGACCACTCACCAGCATGCACTGGTTCTACACAGTGCCCATTCAGTGCTCCATCCCATAGTTTTCTCTCTGGCTTGGGTTTCTTCTTTTATCCACTTCCCCCAAAAATGTCATGGCTGCATTATAGCTGAACATAACCTAGGACTGGCTGGCTAGACATGCTTGTGAGGGACAACAGCATTCAATACAGAACTGTATAGAACATATAGCACCATGACCACAGGAACAGGACTATGGTGAACAGCGTTCCCAGCATTTTTCTTTATAAATTCCACCTTTCAGAGCTATTTCTTATGCGTAGATATTTGGGGCCAGACGACCCTGGTTTATATCAGTTTCTGATACCCCAGCTGTGGAAACTCCATCAGGAGGGAGAGTTGCGGTGATGAGAAGTGGAAAAGCCCCGATGGCAGGTGGTAAGGTGAGATGGATAGACCGGGAAGGTACCCAAGACTGCCCTTCCTCATAGAGAATCCCCCATAAGGAGCTCACTAACAGAAGTTCACGTGCCAATACTGCTAACTTGGCTTTTGGTGTTTCAAGGCAGATGGTCAGAATGCAAGGACAACTGAAGTAATACATTTCCCAAGTTAAAAGAAAACCCCTTAATATTGTAAAAGTGACCACAATATCTCCAATTGCACTGTATTTCCCTTACCCATTGCAAAACTGCATTGCTGTAGGAAAGGTTTGATTCTGCCAAGCTGGGAGTTTGTGGCTCCGTTTTGGTTCACAAGTGCCATGAACATGGTATTACTGATAATTAGAGACGGAGGCAAGCCACAAAGGCTAGAGAGCAAACCCCTCTCACAGAGTTCCCACTGACTTCAACAGAGACAAGATTTCAGACAGGAGCTAAACATTTATCTAAACTTCCCCCCTTTTCAGAGTGTTTTTTATCCAGAGTTTGGGTTTGGCTCCATCTCCATGGCAAACTCAACCCATTGGCTTTATATTGTAAATGAGTAAATAAAACACTAGATACCCACTCAGCTGAAAGTTTCTAACAAACATGATTTCAGAGATTAAAAAAAATCACAGAGGGATACATCATCAATGAGCATAACAGGAAAAAAAATCAGTTATTAGAGTTCTGCTAAATGGTTTTACTCAAATCACAAAGTACTTAAAATCAGCTTTGGTTCCATGTAGACCAACATTCTTGAACCTCAACCCATGCTCACAAAAGTTCTATGACCATGAGCTTACCGTTCTCTCAGAACTGTGAAACTAGCAAGACTCACTTCCCTATGCCAAGTTCTCTTGAATCAACCTGACAGCTTTTCTGGTAATAAGTTGCAGGGATCCCCTTAAAATGCTGAAAGTAAAGAAGTCCTAAGGTTTGCTACAGGATGAAGGGAACAATAGAGCTTAGAGGTGAGGAGTTCTGTCTTGTACCATCAACTATCCCTACAGGAGCAACAAGGAGTCCTGTAGCACCTTATAGATTAACCGATGTATTGGAGCATAAGCTTTCATGGGCAAAGACCCACTTCATCAGATGCATGTAGTGGAAATATCCAGAGGCAGGTATAAATATGCAGGCCAGAATCAGGCTAGAGATAATGAGGTAAATTCAATCAGGGAGGATAAGGCCCACTTCTAGCAGCTGATCTGGAGGTGTGAATACCAAGAGAGGAGAAGCTGCTTTTGTAGTTAGCTAACCATTCACAGTCTTTGTTTAATCCTGAGCTGATGGTGTCAAACTTGCAGATGAACTGTAGCTCAGCTAACCATTCACAGTCTTTGTTTAATCCTGAGCTGATGGTGTCAAACTTGCAGATGAACTGTAGCTCAGCTAACCATTCACAGTCTTTGTTTAATCCTGAGCTGATGGTGTCAAACTTGCAGATGAACTGTAGCTCAGCAGTTTCTCTTTGAAATCTGGTCTTGAAGTTTTTTTGCTGCAGGATGGCTACCTTTATCCCTAGAGGAGTGAGTTTTCTTCCAGTCCCTGTGAGCCTGCCATCAAGGTTCAGTTTGAAAACCTTTTGTGAAAATTCAGCAGTATACCCAAATCTTACAATTACACCTTCTAGAGGGTGGGGCATAGTTCTATATGTAGGAATAATATGAGATGAATACCATATTGAATGATTAATCATTTGGCAAGCTGTGGATAACCGTGGTGCTTTTTGAACTTGGAAGGAACTTGACATATGGAGGAGCTGTGCATCAAAAACAATACATTATTCTCTGTTTCAGGCCATGTTACTGGTGATTAGGTTCATAGAATCATAGAAGATTAGGGTTGGACGAGGTCTCGGGAGGCCATCTAGTCCAACTCCCGCTTAAAGCAGGACCAACCCCAACTAAATCATCCCAGCCAGAGCTTTGTCAAGCCTGGCCTTAAAGAGCTCTAAGGATCCAGATTCTCTCATCTCCTAAGGAAACCCATTGCAGTGCTTCACCACTTTCCTAGTGAAATAGTTTTTCCTAATGCTCAAACTAGACCTCCCCGACTGCAACTTGAGACCATTGCTCCGTGGTCCTTCACCTGTCACCACTAAGAACACCAAGCTCCATCCTCTTTGGATTCCCTTTTCAGGTAATGTTTGAGGAGACCATATCAAGTCATGTGGGTGCCCATGTTGGCACAAGCATCTAATATTTAGGGCTGTTGTGTAAACTGAACCCCATAATTTTCCACTACTGAGACCCCCAACTCTAATTCAGTGGTGGCACAATTTAAAATATTGTTTTCTGTCTACTGTTCTGTGTGTCAAAGTTTGCATGTGTGACCATCAGAATTCCATCTCTTAAGAAAGCCATTTCAAAAGACATTTCCTGGTGCTTTGGAGGTTATGGATCAGCTTTATTGTGGGCTGAGAGCTGGCAGAATTGGAGAGATGCCGATCAGACTGCCATTTACATACCATTCAGGAGGCTAGCGACGAGGAGGGAAGGGGAAAAGGAAAAGATACAATCTCAGGAAATAACAGGAAAATATATATGTCACTAGCACTAATGGAACAATCATCAATCCCCCAAGCGAAGGTGGGGGAGACCCCAAATAACCAAAAGAAAAGGGATGGGGGAGTGTTTGGAAGTCAATGGTTAGAATGATGAAATACCAGTGCTCTAAGAAAGAAACAGAAGGAGAAAAGGGAGGGAGAGAGGAGATAAATTCCCCTTTATTTTTAAAGGAGTAGTGATAAATTTAAAGTCAGCAGTCCCTCCGGAATCATTAATAAGGAGGGAGGTTAAAACCTTGGCTTTGCCCAGTCTAGCCAGAGAGATGGGCTATTGAGTGGAATTTGATCAATAGAACCAGCCAGCCAGAGCAGATGGCTGAAGGGAGGCCAGGTGGGGGACCCTGAGGACAGAGAAAATGTCCGCAAGCTAAAGGTTTCCCCCTCTATTCCTCCCCCTTAGTTAAAGTGTTTGGCTGGAGTTGCACAGTGACAGGGAGTAAGGACCTCACCCCTGACAGGTTTACGAATGTCTCGTTCAGGGAGTTAAATCATTACCAGAGCCACAAGGTCAGACACTGAGCCGGCTGCCTCACATTAAGGTTTAAATCAACCTTTTCTTGACTTGTTTGTATGAGGGTTTGGGGTTGGGGTTTTTTTAGCTTCTATAGAAATACTGTTAAGCATAAAGGCCTCCTGACACACACACACTTTCAGACTGTCGGATGCAAAGGCCATTTTGGCACAAGGCTCCTGCACCCCAGTTCCAGTCTCCCCTAACTACCACGTAAACATTCATGCTTTCTACTGCTCTAACACAAACTACTTCCCTGCCCTCGTGGCCTTGGAACAGAGGGTTCACAAGCTTACACAACAATTAGCATAACACAGTTCATGATGGGAGGCTCTCCCAGGAAACAGGCATATAGCCACCACTGGCTCCCTTTTCCTTGGTTCTATGCTGAGCTGGGATTTGCTGACCCCAATAATCTAGCCATGGGACTTCTATCAAGTTACTCTCTATCCACAGTGATTTAAGTGAGATCAAAATCAGGCCCAACAAATTTTTAAATCCTCTAAATCTTACCTTAAAATAGCTTTTCTGTGACTCCTGATAAAATTGTCTTATGTCCCACTGGGAAGCTAGAAATCTCCTCTGTATAATTATATAAATTCTCCAATTCTAGTCCCAATAGCTCACAAAAAAATTGATTTGAAAGTGTCACTAATCTAGAAGAGTTTGTTGTCCATTCTGTGCCTCAGGCTGTTGTAATTTGTTACACACATTGGAGGAGAGAGGGAACATTTCTTCGGCTTTCTTCTTCCCCTCCTTCCCCCAGCTGCTGTTGTTACTGTTATAATGGCAATCAACTGAACCAGTTGCTGAGAAAATAATTCTACAATTAAACCTGGTAGATATAGATTATTGGCCATAGCACAAGTGAGACCATCAGATGTTCACAGTAAATGCAATTTATCACCACCACATAGTGGCTGAGTGATACACACCCTGAGAAAGGTTTCAGGAATTTTCTGGGTAGAAAAGGATGAGATGCAGTTGCAGGAAAGGTTTAACTTGTAAGGTCAGACTATGCAAACTGTGAAAGCTCTGTTTTGTCTCAGTCTGTCTCAGTGAAGCCACGAAAATCTGACAGAAAGCTGACAAAAATCTATTAGAAACTGGAATCTTGACTACTTTAAAAAAAAAAACAACCTTAAGATGTTAACTTCAGCCATGCTGCACGAAGACCTCAGTGAACTAAAATGCAGGACAATGTAGCACTTTAAAGACTAACAAGATGGTTTATTAGATGATGAGCTTTCGTGGGCCAGACCCACTTCCTCAGATCATGTTTTACATGCCTTTTAAAAAGTTACATTTCTCAAAGTGGCATTTTCTTCGCCTGGTTTAGTTTTTACGTTGAAAAGATCTGCAGGCTAAAAAGGGGCAAAACTTCCTCTATCTTCAAAGCTGAGCTCAATAAAGAAGTGACTTGAGTGTACATTCAACTATATCCCTTTCTCTCCCCCCTCTCTTCCCCCCCGGGCACTCACTTGTATGCTAATTTGTTAATGGGTTAAAATTCATCATTTTCAAAAGAGACTAAAAAATCATGTGTTCAACTCCCACTGAATGTCAATGAGATTTAGAAACCTAACTGGCTTAGGATACTTTGAAAATCTGCTAAATAAATAATATAATATGTGGTTGAATACAAATTAATTACTCTTTAATATCCCCGTGAGGTCAGTAAATTGCTAAAATATTAACATGTAAGGATTTATTAATTTCCAAGAGTCCCCAACTACTTTTGAGGATTTGTCACTGTTCATGTTTGTCACTTCATACAACTTTGAGGTGGGAGAACACCAGCTACTTCATTTTCATGCCTTCAGGCTATAGGAAGAAACATTCAAAGTAAAGGGAGAGAAATACAGCTCTTTGACAGCTAACAGGAAAAAGCATGTCAGTTTCTCTTACCTTGCCAATGTGATGCACAGCTATAGTTCATTTATGATGTCTCTGTTAGGTGCTTGCTTGAATAGATTTGGGAAGGAAAGATCCTAGCTAATGAAGCCAGCTCTTCATATGAGTGCCTCTGGCTTTCCTATAAATTTTCCATTAATATCCCCAATAGCTTTATCAAACTAATGTGGTAATTCTTTAACTTACATACAGAGATCTACACAGTCAGTTTATAGCCCATCTGCGAAGATTCCATTAATATCTCAATCACATACTGCTTAGGAGGATTATTTTACACCCACCTCCTCTCTCATCAGCATGCTGAGTGATTTGGGGCAAGTCAATACACCTCCCTGCACCTCAGTTTCCTCATTTGTAAAAATGGAAATAATGATCCTGACCTCCTGTGTAAAGCCTTTTGAGATCAACTGATGAAAAGTACTAGATAAACAATAGATGCTAAATAATTCATTAGTTATTATTAAAGGAGCCATTCCAGGCATGTTAAAGTTGAAGGTCCTTTTGTTTTAATTTCTTGTGTTTGAGCCTGAATGTGGTTCTCCAGAAAATGAGAAGTTGAAAGTATGGCCAAGGCTCCAACCTTGCAAAGGTATCTACAAGCAGGACCCCATAAGGACATATGGAAAGACAAGAACCATTACTGTCAATGGGGCTCTGTTCAGGCATAAGGGTCTATTCTTGAAAATCTCATTCCCAGATCAGACCCTAAAACAGGAGGGAGGGACAGACTGTGCTCATCCTATGTAGGTGTGCATGAGGACCAATAAGAGAGCACCAAGAGACATCTCATACCCTTCACATCTGTGTTGCAGGCACCAGCCATACTCACAATGCACTGCTCTGGACTAGTACTGCTGTGCATATAGGAGGCACAGGTTATCCCACCCATACATGGTCCACATCAGCCAGCAAGATGGCCAAACCTGTGGGGAAAAGCACATGTTGACAACTACAACCGGCTGTAGGAGCCCCGCTCCAGCATGGGACAAGTCCTCCTGGCAGAATGTGCTGAGTCCGCTAGAAATCTTTTGGAGATTCCTGATGTACAGCTTCCAGTCACCCCCCTCAAACATGGTTCACATCTTAAAGCCAAAGTCTGGTCATTGAGTAAGCACTGGGGAAGCTTCACCCACACTGCTCCAGTCAATGCATCCCTTCCTTGACATGGAACAAAGACTACAGCTGTTTCAGTTCGGAGTTCCCAAATCCTTCTCCGATCCAAGATTTCAGCTCACTTCTCCAGTGTCTAGAGTTTCACAGAAAAATCAGTCAGGGGACGCACATAAGTGAGAAGCAAAAACAAAACAAAACAAAACAAAACAAAAAAAAACCCGTCACCGTCGTGGCCCCCTACTGAGAAGGAGAAAGACACTCCCCGCATTCCCCTCACACACCAGCGCCTAGCGGGACCCAAGCTAGTAGATTTTGTGTGCTCCAGCCCCTTAGGGGTATTGTGGAGGCTGGGATGGAGCACCAGCACAGGCTTTCCAATGCAGGAAAGGGAGCCCTGAGTCTTGGGGGCCGGATCCAGGCAAGCTGGGGGCCATATCTGCCCCTGGGCCTCAGGTTCCCCACCCCGGTATAGAGTACGCTGCTCCATTATTCCACAAACCCCTTTCCTCCACCCACAAGAAAACAAGCTTTTTCTTTTCTTTTTCTTTATATTCCTCTCATTCCTTCTTGTCTCACAGCACTGCAAACCTGAAACCTAGTCTGGTTCCTGAGGTGGAATACAAAACAAAGAAACTAATCCTTACTTCTTCTCAAAGAAGAGCAAGTCTTTTGTTCCCCTCTCCGCATGTTACTCGTACCCAAACACACTCTCCAGGTGGATACAACAGAGTGGTTGTAACTATCAGTGAGAAACGTTATCAGTGAATTTTCCAGTTCTGGGCTTAAAACACCTGTTTAATTAATCTTCTTCTGGCCCATGTACATGAGATCTCCGTATTTAAAACAAACTGTTTGCTGACCAAGCAAAAGGATTGAGCAAAATCAGAGGTAGGGTCCCCATCTCACTCTATCTGCAGTTGCTGACCAGCTGGATCTGACACTTCTTGTTTTCAGAAGCATTTATGGATGATAGATTGGTAACTAGCAGGCAGAGATTTTTTTTTCTCCAGTTCCAGTCTGTTTCTTTTGGAAAGAGAAGGGGGAATTTCATGACCATGCAGGTGTCTCCATACCACACAGGCAATGGTGTAAATATTTTAAATTAAAAACCCAATGAGCAGCAAAGATATTGTAGAGCAGTGGTTCCCATACTTTTCAGCATCACACCCCCTTTTTGATTTTTGAAAAACCCTCACGCCACCTCCCCCCCAACAGCAAAACTTGTTGAGCCAAAAAAAAAAAAAAAAGGAACTGACCAGGGAGCAAAACTTGAAGCGGGGGGGAGGGGGAGAGGAGAGGGGAGACTGAGTTGCCTCACACCCTCCCTGGAATTTCTTCATGCCCCCCAGTTTGGGAACCCATGTTATAGAGGGTTTGGGTTGTGGTGTTTTGTAGAAAGTGGGAAAGCTACATTTCTATGTGTTAGAAAAGACAATAGCTGATTGAGGGGTGTGATATTCTGACAAGCATAGTGAAGATAAATTCCATTAAACTATTTCACTAAAGGATTATGGGTTCAAACAGATGGCATGAACTGAAGGTATAAAATGGAGTTAAAACAGAACTGAAGAATTGCTAATTACAAGTGTGTAGATGGGATCAAATTGTGGACAACAGCAATAAAAGTTATAACTAAGAACAAATTCAGAAAATAGCTTGATAGCAAACTCTGTACAGAATATGATTACCTGACAATTGAGAGGCTATATCAAAGGGAAACAGGAGAACAGATTTTCAAAACCATGAGTAGTAGTTGGGTCCAGTGTTCCCTCTAAACTGAGGGCAGCACAGCTTCACAGGTGATTAATCGGCCCCACCCAGCTAGTCAGCTCCCTGCAGGGAGCCCTGAGCCTCTGGCTGGGCGGGGCTGATTAATCACCTGTGAAGGCAAGCTTAGAAGGAACAGTGGTCCTCAGCTCTCCTTTATGCCTGTATCCCAGCTTTCTATTGTGATGAGTATGTACTACCATGGATATGAGCTCTTTCTATTTAAAATCTTATTGTGAGATGATACATTGACAGTAAAAGTCTATTGTCATCTTTGGTCCTTGCCATTGAAATGGGATTTATCTGAGCCATATTTGAATTCAGCTTCCCCAAAGTCTGGGGCTGCTTATATCTGGGATATTGGCTCATGGCTACTTCTACTTATAAGAAATTAGAGGACGGCAAAGCAGCGTAGGGATGGTGGAATAGAAAAGGATACAGGAGGCTTTGCATTATAACAAGCATTCAACAGTGTGAAGTTCTGCATTTCAGACTTCTAGAAGATGACCATTCTCTTCCCACTATAATTTTCCACTCAGTTCAGTTTCCAGAATTTCCCAAGTGTTAGTTGCATCTTCAAATGACTGCTTCAGAACAGAGACATTGACCTTCATGTTGTTGTAAACCTAATGAACTGTAGATTTCTTTATACTGTACCATAGGCAGACAATCAGCTGATTCAGATACCTTCATGAGTAGTAGTCTAGAAAAGACAATAAAACATGAACTGTAGAACTTTTAAAGGAAGTCAATAGGAGCAGAATTAGGCCAATGCTGAATACTTTTGAAAATCCCACTTTAAGATGTAAAGGAATGAAATAAGAAGTCATGGATATTGTGGTTCTAACCATGTTTATTCCTCACAGAGTGGTGAGGTTTGGTCAAATGTCTAGATGTGGAAAATAAAGGTAATATTCTCACCAAACATTGCCATTTTATCTCACAGTCCCTGCTTAGATATGAATAAACAGATTATAGTCTGGTTCTCTATGCACACATAAACTTGTTTGTTTTTTGATCAATGCATCCACAAGTCTACGGTGAACGGACTTCACTACTTGTTGATTCTCGAATATGGCCTATTAGCCATAAAAAAAACACTCTTCTGGGACACCAAGAGAAAAGCAGATTATGGTTTCCTTAGGAAAGCATGAACAACTATTATGCATAATATGCCAAAACATCCAATAACACCAAACTGAAAAGAAAATCCACCTTCTGAAAGATAAGATATTTCCTTGTTTTCTGCTGACAAGTGAAACAAACAGAGACTTGAGGCTAAAATGTGTTGTAGTCCTTCCCCACTAGGAACCCTCCAATCTTGTTGCTGGTACAAGCTAACCACAATTTCATTCTGCCTTCAGCACACTGGGGTGCTTTTATCCTTCCAGACACTACCCCTAAGCCTTCATTTCTGCCTTTGAAGAACCCTGCTGTGTTTTCCTTACATTTTTCTTAACCCCAACACTTCCTTTCATAAAGAAAGCCCCAACTCATGTTAACTGCAACACTTGGTTCATATCCAAAGAGCTAATCATTCGTGGTCATGACTGCTCAGCTTTCAGGCACTGTGGCATGCAGCAGATCTATTTTCTTTTCTAAATCCAACTGCGTGTAGCATCCACTGGCCAGACAGGATGAAGTTTGTTATATGTACTTGTGATCTCTTTTCAGCTATTGCTTTTTGTATTGATTTTAAAAGAGGGCTCTGCAGCTTTAAAGAGATTTCCAGACTTCTTTTTGTGACGAGGGAAGAAGGTGGGGCAGTGAAGGAGGTGGGGACCCAGGAGAATGAAAGAAAAGGAGTCCAACAAAAAGCAGTTAAAAAGTGTGAGTGACAAGTTTTGGGCAACAGGCTTCAGCTTGAACTGAACCCTGTGAGGTCGTTTGCACTAAGAATGGAAACAAATGAGCTGGATTTTCATGCTTGGTGGACAGTGAATGAATGAGCATCTTTTAAACCCCTATCAGGAACTCTTTGGATTGTCATTATAGCTGGAAAAAAAGAGAGAGACTTTTGAAATCTGTCCATGTGAAAGTATCCTGATTCTTAGCCTTTGCAGCTATGGGCTTTAGACCTTTTTCCTCACTGAGGAGGAACCCTTTAAGATGAAAAAGTATGCATTTGCAGATTGTGCATGAAGGCCTTCCCTTAATTAATTATTCATAATTAAAGAACCCTGCTAAATATTGATTTAGGAGAAATATAAGCATGAAGGAGACATATTTCACAGGGGTGCTATCTCAGGTTAAAGACAAAACTGGTTTGTATAAGATGTACAAAAAATACAACAGAGTTGGCTGCACTTATGGAAATGATAGCTAATCTATAATTAATTATATGAAGGGATTAAAGGCAAGTTCACAAAATTTGATGCTTTCTATTGATGGGAGCTGAGCAGACATGCCAGATGGAGTGGGAGGCAGGCACTTCCCTTAAGTCTAATTTAAGCGGGGACTGAAGGCCATAGGTCAAATAAATTGTCCTGGAAATATGGGAATCTAGCAAAATTGTTATCTGACATAATTTGATCCAGCTACTTTCTCCTGGAGCAGGGATCAGCATAGAAAAGTTTGTAATGAAGTTTCTGATAGGAAAATAAACACAAAATTTCCACTAATCAGTTTCATACTCCCCTGTCATGAGGTCTGTCAAGGTCTTTTAATAATTAGCCTTGCTTATCATTTTACCATGTAAATTATTTACCTTCTCTGTTTTCACTGTTCATTATTTTTACTGTCTTTTTGTCATCTTGATAGAAACATACATGAGCACTCCTTAGGTAAGAAAATAAACTCCAGCTACCAGCAATGAGCCATGCCTGCATTAGTGCTGAATGCTACATGTAGTCTGAAAAATAAGCCTGTGGTGTTTTAAAAGCACATCTTTTATAGCTGAAAACAAATATAGGAACTCAGAACACGCCAAATGAACTCCGTTAAGGGAAGAAGAAGTGTGAATTTGAGATGTGTAAAGCATCCCCACCTTTAGAATATATATTATCTTGTCTTTACATAGCATATTTCATCCCAAAGGATCCCTAAAAATGCTTTACAAAGCATAATCTATAAAGGTTTACATTCTCCCATCACTTAAATACAGCCACCTCTGGTTTCTATCTAATCCTTTCATTGTTCAAATCCTTTTATCTAAACATAAAAATGTTACCTAGAATTGTGTGTCAGGCACCAAAATGTTGCAGAAAGTTGGCTGTCTTCAAAAATAAAAGCCAGTCCTGTTTTGTACAAGTCTCTCAGCAGCCACATTTGGCAGTGCATGTGCTAAATATTTTTCAAAATATTGTTTGCATGAGTTGGAGATTCGATACATTTCTGTATCTCTGGAATGGGCACATTTCAAATGGCCACCAGTTTCTTGTACATCCACAAGTGCACAGGCCATTAAAGAAGCCTTGGTTATTATGGTGGGACACCAGACCTGGGACAGCCCAGTGAACAGACATGAAACCATCATGCACTAAATGCTAAAAAAAGATAAATGGAAAAGGAGTCTTTCAGTCTTCATTATCAAGTATCCATGGGTTTGCCAAAACCATAGCAACCAGTTCAAGCAATGATTAACCTAATAATGTGGAGGCAAAGAAAAAAAGATGCATTCAAGACCTTAAAACAGTCACTACTTATCCAGAGGTTGTAAATTTCCCTGCTAGTACACAGAGCCAATGCTAAAAGACCAGAGACGTCCTAAATCTCCAAAGAAAAGAGATCTGATGCAGTAAAACCCACTTACTGAATCCTTTCTAGAAAAACAACTAGTTTACCAAACAATCGCCCTTCAGGCCTCTGCTAGTACCTGTGACTTGTATTCTAGGTCACATTCTCCTCCTCCCACTCATACAAACATGGAGCTTCACACCAGGACTTTTGCAAAAGTGCGATTTTGATCAAGCCGTTGCCTGAGTTTGAAAGTGTTATAATTTCTTGTCCTTTTTTTCCTGGTCTCATATCAGGCTTAGGCAGGGCGCATATGGAAAAGCTGAACTGCGGGAGGAAGATCAAAAGACTGGCAGTATGGAAACTAAACTACTAAGGAACCAGAAGGGTGAGGGAGGAATGGCATTAGGCCTCTAAGGAGGTGGGGGATGGGTAGCATTCAGGACTACACCCGCACCCCACGCCCAGACACACACTTCTTCTCCCCTCCCCCTCTCCCAGCCCCAATTACCTTCCAAGAGGCTTCCCGGTCCACTGTGCCCCAGGCGGGGGAGTGGAGCTCAGCACCACTGCTCTGCATAGGGCCAAGGGAAGAGGGGGTGCCAGGACGCTCCGCGCCGCGTGGAGCCAGTAGGGGGAGCGATGTCCAGGGGAGCTCAGAGGAAGAAGGAGACCCCGCACCTTGCCTGCAGCGAGGCAGTGAGCAGCAAGGCGCCGTGCTAATCGTTGTCCCGGCTAGCAGCTCCCCGGGGCCAGGCGCGGCTGGGAGCTGTGCGCTAGTCGGGGAAGGCGGGCTGCCGGGGCAGCGTGGGGAGAGTTCCTTTGCTGGGGCAGTTGCTGGCGGAGGAGAGGCTGGGCCCGAGTGCCAGCTGCTCACCCCCGCAGCACCAGGGCCCCACAGCTCCCTGATCCGCCCATGGCGCTGGCGTCCCTCCCCGGCCCCACCAGAGCCAGCTCCCTGCGGCTCCGCGCTCAGAGCGAGCGACTGGAACCTGCTATAACCAACAGCCCCGGCTGCTAGGTAAAGGAAGGGCCCCGCCGCAGGGTGCTTTGCCCGGGGCTCGGCTGCTCCTCCAGGCAGGCCAAGTGCGGGTTGCACATTGTTACTTGCTCCTAGGTAACTCTGGCCCACGGCGCGTGTCAGTGACGACCCGTCTGGGTGCAGACTGGAGAGCAGGATGCTGACGTGGGGCTGGCAGCTGAACCCCAAACCACCCCCCTCCTCCTGCCCCCACTGGCCGCACGCCCACTGCCCTGCCTGCTCCCGCCAGGCACCGGAACGACTCCCGGCTTTCAGCACCATGGCCAGTGGCTGGCCCCAGTTTTGCTCCGCGCACCGGTGTTGACAGCTCAGAGAATCCGGCTGAAAGGGAAGCTGCTGCCGGGGCCCCAAAGCCGGCGGCAAGGATAGTCCATGGCCTGGCTTCCCCCTTGGGGTCCCTCTAGCCGCGCAGTTCTGCGCCGGGCCGGGCTAAGAGAGCCGCTGTGGGCAGGGCTCTGCGCCGGCCCCGTGCAGCTCGTAGCCTTTGCACGAGTTTGGAGGCAAGAGATGGGAAGTGAAACAGTAACCCCCACGGGACCTTTGTCTGGGGAATGGCAGCCCAGGGCCAGCCACGTGCGGGCCAGTCCTCGCAGAGGGCCGGATCGCAGGCCGGGGCGCAGCCCGGGCGCCTGAGGAGGTTGCCTGGTGGAGAGGGTCATTTCGGGCTGCTGCTGAAAGATACAGACGATGCCATAGCCTGCCAGAGGCTCTCACCAGCCCCTTCTGGCACCTACACCCGGAGCCTCATCGCCTCCTCGTGCCGCACAAGCCCACACTCCCCTTCCTCTCATACTGGTCAGACCCCACCTCCCCCAGCCCTCACTCTCCCTCCACCTCCTCTCCCGCCCCTCACCCATCCTCTCGCCTCACCCATCCTCTCGCCTCCCTCTCATGCTCACCGCCCTCATTCTCCCTTCTCACCCACCCGCGACCTTCGGGGCTAACTGCAGGAGACAGCCCAGCTCTTCGGGAACTGTGCGCCGTCGCTAGCAGTTCAGAGCCATGGGGAGGAGGCAGAGGCTGGTGCCTGGAGCAGGGGGAAGAAAATAGCGAGAAGAATCAGGCCAACCACCTTTAAGGCGTTCTCCACACTTAGCTAGGGCCCGACAAGCTCTGCAGGCACCCGAGGATAAGGGGGCAATGACCTTGTATTCCAATCTCACCAGGGAACCCCTATTTCAGTCCCCCTTTCCCTTGGGCATCCGTGGCAAATCCCCCTCGATTTCTAACTGGGCAGAAGCCGGGGGCTCCCAGAGCAGCTCTGGGGGATTCCTGTGCGAGCTGGGACCCCAGTTCTCAGAGCTGTGGCCTGCTACCAGCTTGCAGTACAGTTAATGCGCTGCAGCCCACCGCGCCCAGAGAGGGACAGCTCCGTGGGGAGCTTAGCCAGCGTGGGCAGGGCCACGACTCGCGTGGGAAGGGCGAGTCCTGGGCTTCTCCTTACAAATCAGCTTCTGCCCTAGGGCTGGCCAGGGGCCCACGCCCGCTCCTGCCTTTCCAGGGGCCCTTTCTTCCACATGCGCTAAGCGCGGAGGGGAAGAGCGGCGCCAACCCACGCCCAGGAAAGGCCCCGCATTCCAACCGCCCCGGGGCCAGGATGTGTGATGGAGCGTCAGTGAAGAAGGAAGGTTGCTCGGATGGGCTGGGGCTCAGCGACACTATCTGAGAAGAGGCCCCACAGGCTCCCAGCCTGTGCAGTTATTTTTCACTGTTGCCTTGGGGGGGGGGGGGGGGCTGTGCGTGCGGGTTTGTCCCCAATACCCAAATTTCTTTTGTTCTACAAATTGCCTCAATAGCGTCTCTTTGCTGCTTGCAAATGGGCTCAGCTGAGAACAATTAGCATCACAATAGCCTTTTGGCCCAGAAGCAACTCTTTGTTTCTCGGCCGCAGTGCAAGGGGGCAGTGGAAGAATGCCCTCCCAGAATCCGCGGAGAGAGGGGGAAAGAGCTGCCATAAATCTACTACCCAGTACAAATTGAGCCCCTAGAAGGGGAACAAATACAAGATTCATGGGTTTAGACCAATTTTATAACCAGCCTAAGGCCCAGACAAAACCCACGGATTTGGAGAAACTCTGCACTGTAATTAGGAGTGAGATGTTTTTAAAGACGCCTGACAAGACAAGCGTGCTTTCAACGGGAAGATATTTTTTTACATGGCAGGTAACTGGCGTCTGGATCCTGCAAAATCCCAGGAAGCGTGTTTCAGCGTTTACTGTTTTGCACCGAGTTAAATTAAAAGACAAACTTTAAACCCGCCCACTCTGACCCGCAGAGCAGCTTCCTCACCAGTGCGGTGCCTCTGCATTGGTGTGATGGAAATTGTTTGGGGGTAAGGGCCTGACTAGCATAATGCAGGTTTTGTCACGACTTTTTACATACCTATAGTTGTCTGTCACTATAAGCATTAATCATGCTTTGCTAGGCTCTTTTGCACACAAGTCCTGGAAGTTACTTCCACTTGCAATATGGGATAGCGGCAATGAGAAGATGATTTGATTTGATTTTAATTGCTCGGCTAAACCAGTGATAACGGCACCCGGGGAAAAAACATGTAATTCTGCAGAACAACCCCTCAGAGAATAGGACACTGTTGACTACAAACGCAGTTCAGATGCCGCTTTATTTGAAAGTGCAATACCGAGGCCAAATTCTGCTCGCCTTACCCAGAACTCCCACTGAGTTCAATGGTAGTGATCAGGAGAAAAGGAAACAGCATATGGCCCATGATTTCCAGTCACTCATCAAACAGAATAAAAGCGAGAGAGAAGTCCAGTTACGCTGCCTAAACAAGAGAAATGCATTGTGGCATTGGTTTTATCCAGGGAAAGGTTATACAGTGCCTGTCCCAAACATGCATTGTGAGGAAACTGTGACCTATTGGATATCCAGCACGTTTCACTCCAGAGCTAGCCGCATTTTAGTTAAGTCCCTAGGCCCAAATACTGATACTTTTATTAGTAAAAATAGCCCCCATTGAAGTTAATGGGACTTCTAGTAAGGCCAGAGGCGTTGACCCATACACATATAAGTAACCTCCGCCACTTGTGGAGGGGGTGAAATATAAAATCGCCTGTTTTACAGACGCATGAGTTGTGTTCAGACACGGACTAATTTAGAAGCTCTGTGCGTGAAAATAGTGGGCAGTGTAACAACTTCGAAATGTTTTTAATCATTTCATCGTTAACGAAACAGTGGGAAATAGAGATTTTGTAGGGAAAGAATACTTCTAGAGGCAATTTTGCTAAAAAAAAAAAAAACCCTATTCCTTCGTCAGTGAAAATAGTTCTCAAGTGCTGAAGCGGTCACACCAGAAAATTGCCTTTAAAAAGGTAGCAAACCCCTCGGTCCTAACCCCTCTTCCCTCTGTGAATTTCTTGTTCAGTGGAACTATAAAACCTTCGGCCTTACATTTCCAGGTGCACACTTTTCTCGTCCTGTAAACAAGTGAATATTGCAATAGGCCACCAATAACTCATTAATCTTGTGTTATTAGATTAAATCCCCAGGCATTAAACAACACCTCCCTTCATTCGTCTGTTTGCTGTTCCCCCATCCGGGTTTTGATTAGTGCCATATATCTTCTCTGGATTCAGGTAGGCAACTTCAGCGGTGATGTGAAATGTATTGCGTGTTAAAGATGATAAGAAGAGAGAGATTAGACATTATATGTGTATAGGCGAGTATATCAGGAGCGACTATATTTTAGTGGGCGAGTAGATCTGCCGAGCTATGTCGGTGGGGTGGGGCGACTGCAGGACAGAAGGCCGGCCCCAGACTACTCGGAGTTGGAAGCAGGGACCAAAGGCAGTATATAAACCCGTGTTTCTACATGTAAAGCTGAGCAATAGGCTACGTACAGTAGCATGCTCAGCTCCTTGATGACTCATTGGCAAGTAGCCCCGCGTGTGTGCCAAACATTCTCTAGCAGCTTTAGAGGAGACAGGCTTTATTGTCTTTTTTTTTTTAATTATCACCACCCGAGCTGTTCAGTACAATCATTTAAACCGGTGCCAAAAATAATCTTATGTACAAAATATATATCCGCTATGAAATATATTCAATAAATACAAAGAGGGACAAAATTAATATAATTTACCTTTTCCCAGTACGAATATTTGATTTGTTTTAAAGACGTGCGACCATCTCACATCAAAAAGAGCTTTGTCTGAAACTTACCCGCCAGAGACCCATGGATCACACACACCCCCACCGCCCATACCGGAGGGAGAGGGTCCCGGATTACAAAAAGAGAAAAGCATCCCTCTCTAAACCTGCCGCGTTCCTAGCGCCCCCTACCTGCTCCGGCTCTAGCAGGAGCCCTAGAAAGTGCACAGCCAGGGGTTTGACCCCCAGTATGTTTTAAGGCAAAGCTGATTTCAGAAAGTCCCTCCAAAGATCATTCTCCTCCTGGGGCCGCGGGCGGTGCGTGTCCATGGTTTGACCATCCGTGCGTCGTTTTGTGTTTGCAGCTGCAAACTAGTCCAGGGGCAGAAAAGGGGGAGCGGGAGTCCCCAGGACACAGCGGTGGCCTCAGACAAACTCGGGGAAGGCGTGAGGGCTGGGTCGGAGACAGGCCAGGGTGTCCGCAGCCTGGTAAGCGCCCCCGTCCTCCAGGGAGTCAGTGGGGCTCAGGCTGCCCGCCTGCGAGCCCGGAGAGTACAGCGAGTCCCACTCACAGGGCGAGAGGCTGCCGGGACTGGCCAGCTCCACTGGCTGCCGGAAGGGTTCCCTGCCCGGCTCCGGCTGCCCCACGCCCAGCAGGCTGTGGTCTGCCATGCGCAGGGTCTCGGTCAGCGCCCAGATGTAGTTGTGGGCGAAGCGCAGCGTCTCGATCTTGGTGAGCTTGGCGTCGTCGGGGAAGGTGGGCAGCACGCTGCGCAGCGCGTCCAGGGCGGAGTTGAGGTTGTGCATGCGGTTCCGCTCCCGGTCGTTGGCTTTCATCCTGCGGCTCCTCTTCTGCCTGCTCAGCACCACCTCGCTTTTGGCCTTCGTGCGGCCCCGTCTGGCCTTCTGCTTCTTCGGCGGGCACTGCCTGGAGTCCGGGGAGGGGACTCTCCCGGGTCCCGCTCCGGCAGGGCAGCCCCCTGCCTGCAGCCGGCTCCGGGGAGGGCTGGGCGAGGCAGACAGGCTACCCGTGCCCAGGGAGGAAGGGGAGGCTTCACCAGCAGGCGCGCCGTAGTACCGCTCCCCTGTGCTGGACGCCGGGGCGCCGGGAGAGCAGTCGGTCTTGGGCGACATCCTGCAGGGAAACCCAACGCACAGGGACCCGTCAGTTTCCATCCCGCGCCTGGCGCGCTGCCCCACAGCATCTGCTCACATGGACCCGTGGGGCTGAGCCCGCGTCTAATTCAGGGCAACCAGGCAGCGTCCCCGGCGACTCCTGGGTCTGCAGCTGCGGGCGCCGGGGGCGCCCAGGTCCCTTTAAAACACAGATATCGATCCGAGTGCGCAAGGAAGCTCTGGGCGAAGGGGGCGCTTACCTGGATCCCCCGGGGATGAGGCTGGCGCGGAGGGAGACGCCCTGGTGCAAGAGCCCGGCCAAAGGGGTCCCTTGTCTTCTGACCCCGTGGGGACGCGGAGCAGTCTTCGCTCAAGTGCAGGGGAGTGGAGGCTTCGCGTCAGGCACACGACTGCCTTTGAGCGCCTATATATGCAGGCCTGAGACAATGGGGATTTCCGATCAATGCAGCGTGTGCCCCCTTGGCACGCTTTATCTTATCGGCCCGGTCCGGAGCGTGCCTGGCTCATTGCTGCCCGCCGCCGGCCAATCAGAGCGGCGGCCTGGGGCAGAGCCACGCGAGTCCCTCTAGCTGCTCCCGCACAGGCCGGCGGGGGGAGGAGGAGCAGGAAGAAGGGAGGCTCCAGCCCCATTCTGCCTCGGCAATAGGCCTGGACGGGTCATTGCCGCAGCGCTCGGGTCAGCAGGGAACACGCCCTTCAGCTGGGAAAGGTCCCTTCGCCGCCCCCGCTCCTGCAGGGCGCGGCTCTGAGCGCTCTCTGCGCCGGCAGCCCCGGGAGTCGGTTCGCCTCTCCACCAGCCCGAGGCTAGGGCACCGTGACCCACTTACTAGCGTCCCCAGACGCGGGGCTGCCAGCCCTGCCTGAGCCAACAGAGATCGCCAAAGTAAATCGGCCCCCTCGCTGCGACGCCAGCTTCTCACCAGGGCACACTTCATTCACTTCTTTCCTCCTGAGCCAAGGGGCCCAGGGGCACCCTGAGCCCTGCAATCCAAGCTACGTCCTAGCAGCCCCTGATCCCCTCTATAAACCCCGACAGGCACTCAGAGCTACACAAGAAGGGCGCAAAATTCTTAAGCGCACTTGATCCCTTGCTCTCAGGTTTGGCAGGGGGGCAAAACAGCTCTTGCTGGGATCAACACGTACCGAGAATTGGGCATCTATATGACCCTTTGGCGCAGCCCAGTCACGAGGAGGTTGGGGGGGAAGAAATGGTGGGAGGACCAACAAACAACACCCTCGCCGCTTCTTTTCTTTAGTAAATGGCTTTGGAAACTCTTTACATCGTACAGGCCGGCCTAATTTTAAGGATGGTGAAACGTGATAGATGCTCACAGCTACTTAAGCAATAGCTTATACTATACACATAAGTCCCAAAAGAATAAGCGGCTTCATGATTTGTTTTAGGACCAAGCACAAACCCTAGCGGCTCCCACAGATGAATACTTGAAACTGGCTCCTTTTTTAAAATATGGACTCATACGAAATATTGAGTTTCCACCACAAAATACAGGCAGACAAAAATGCCATGAGAAAAATAACAGTGGCCTTTGCCTCGCCATGTCAGACCTGCGTGGTAACTCTTGTTCTTCATTGCCAAGCGTTCCTGACAAGTGCATCCTCCAAGCTGACATCAGCCTTCTTCAGTGCCTTGACCCACCTTTCTCTAGATCTGGCTGGTGGCCTTTTTCCCCTGACTATCAGCCCTTGTACTCTCTGGCCAGCACGACCCCCGCCAGGCATCTCCCATGACCCAGCCAGTTCAGCGGATACGCTTCAGCTTTTCTGTGATGGGGCCAACCTGCATCATGGCTCGTGCCATTTCACTGCATAGCCCATGGCGTCTCTTCGCACCCAGCCTCCGCCTGAGCACGCTCATGTGAGCAGTGTGAAGGAGCCGTGGTCCTCCTCTTCCTCAGTGGCCAGCATTCCGACCCACATCTCCTGGCGGGCCTCAGCATCATTTCCTACACGTGGCTCTTTAGTTTATTTGGCGCGGTCTTATCACAGAGAATTCCCATCAGTTCCTTCCACTGACACCAAAGTGCCCTTTCTGCAGCTCTTAATATCCGTATCATGGGTCAAGAGTGAACAGGGGTATTTACATTGTTTATATTAAAATGACATGCCCCTCTGTCCGTAGATGTTAGAAAATGTAGGTGCCATATTTGCCAAATACATCAAGGAGCCCCAACACGGAGAAAACAGGCAAGGAGAGACTTCAAAGGAAAGACGTAGCCTGGAGAAGCGAGAATCCCTGTGGTTGCTACACTTGTACTGTCCAGGGAGCGTTGGGAAATATCTCTGTAGCTTAACTGGCACTGACTAGCAAGGATTCGATGCCTCTGTTACATCTTAATTACTGGCAATAATACTAACAGCTTACATGGAGAGCCAACAAGCTAAACAGCCTTAGACTCGCAGGACTATGTGCAGGCTGGGACTCCCCCACAGTACTGGACGGCAGCCATCTCTGGGGTGAACGGGGGAAAGCCCTTAACACCCTACAGCAACACTGCGCATCCCCTGAGGACAGGCCATGGATACCGCCCATTGTGACTTACTAGTCCCCTCTCAGCTGGTGACCCTGCAGGAGGGAGGGCCAACGGTCACAGGGGCTCTTTGCCAGGCTTTGGAGGAGAACAGGCGCATCCGGAGGCGAACTGAAGCAAGCGCTTTGTGTGTAGCTCGCGTGCCGGCTAGGGGAGCGAGACTGCCGCGATCACCAAGCACCGCACTTCCCGTGACTTCTGTACAGACTGGCCCGCGCTGTCACACGGAGGGGTTCAAAGACTCCCTCACCTGGGCACTCTGATTGGGCAGTTTCACTTCTAGATGCCAAAGATGGCCGCGTGTGCCAGAGCAGCTGCGGGAAAGGTTCCCAATATCTCTGCCGCAGTAGAAGACATCCCTGCTCTAGGGGGGGGGAGGCTGCTCCAGAGGGTGTTTGTGGGAGGTTACTGCCGGTTAGCTTTTCTTCCCTTCTCGGACAAAAATAGGGCCATGCGGTTCTTCTTGCTCTTTTGGGATAGATCCTGTGCCTACTGAAATCTATAGGGAAGCTCTCAGTGGCCTAGCCTACAAGATCGCACCCTATATGTAGCCCACGCTTTGTTCCTCAAGAAATGCACGTTAGTAACGGGATGCCCTGGGTATACAGCTATACGCCCGGAGAGAGCCATACCTCTCTCATGCAGGCTGCTTCTGTGAGACATCTACCAGGTCTAGGTAGGCTTCTCGTTTGGGACATCCGACTTCCTATATGTCCCCCTTCCATTAAGGGGGGGGCTTCCTCATGTAGGGCTCCCACTCCGATATATTCAGCTTTCTAGCAAATCCATATGAACCCATCAGTTGGCTGGACTAAGGCTCAAGACGCATAGAGTGGTCCAGCAAGACAGCCAGTGTACGGGCACCCAGAAAATTCTGCAAGTGTTCCCATGCTTGCTTCTAATTGGTTCCATGTGTGTAGATGCATCACTGGCATCCAACACAGTCCCTTGTGTACTCACTTTCTCTTTGTTGACCCCAGCACAAGGAGTCTAAGAAGCCTACTACGCAGGGCAGAGAAGAGAATGGTTTCGTTCCCTGTTCCTAAGCCTGTGGAAAGGCGCAATGTGATTAGCTTTGGCCAAGATAGAGCTCTACTTCCTAACTACCTCCCGTTCACATCCCCTTGCCCACGGGGCACTTGGCCCACTATGTTGACCTCCTAAAGCACATTCCTCCATGGTCCCTTTGGCCTCCTTTCCCAACTCTCCACTGAAGAAGAGGCAAGGACGGAAGCCACCTGTGAACTTCATCCTCATCTCCTTGTGCAGCAGACTGCAAAGCAGGGAGAATCTTCCGAAATGTGCTCTCCTACTCCCCATAAAGAAAAGCGAGATAGGGAGGCCTCTCCCTGGCCATTCCACATCCCCAAAGAAAAGCTCTGTATCTATCGCTAAGCTCTTTTCTAGGCCCCAACGTGTGATATTGCAGCTCCAGGACTCAAGGCACCATCTTTCAAATTTGTCTCTGCCCTTCAGCACCCATCCCCTCATTTAATATATAATGCGAACCAGGAAAAAGTAAATCAACGCCTGTATCTAGCTTGAATGAGCCACTGGTTCAGCAAGTCTGAGCATCCCTAGATGGGTGAGAGCCTAACCTTATATAGAGCGGAGAGCACAACAAACGCTCGGGACTAGAATGCTAGGCAGACTTCTAAAAATTAGGAAGGAGCCCGAAGGAAGAGACAGCAGACAGGATTTGTGCAGTGATGATGGAAACCCAGGAGTGGCATTTAGACATTAACCCAGTAGTGGGACGATTTGGTTTTCTCTGCATTGTAGAAGGCTGGCGTTCCAGACTGTGCATGAGAAAAAAATATCCCCCATTAAAATGAGCATAAAGTTTTCCCCTGGAGACTCAGCTGCACTAATCAAATAGCTCGTGTCTAGCTTTTGGGGAACCCAGTGAACAGGAGCGCTGCCGGGGGGCGTGCTCCCTGCAAGCGGTCCGGGAGAAGTGAGGAGGCGTCCGGTGAGCACAGCTGCACGTTTGCTTTCCCACGGAGGAAGTGGATGGAACTTCTTCCCGCACATGCAGGGAATGGTTTGGAGCCTGGCTGAGGCCAGAATCCCCGGGGAAAGGCGATGTCACCAATTTTGAGACCTGAACTCTTTTTCCTTTGCAGAACTCGCGCAGCACCAAGGAACAGGAGCAGTCACTGCTGTGCGCAAAACGTGCCCAGGGTTTTTGCGCAATAGCTATACTGGTCAGCGGGAATTATCTCTGCGGGGGGCACATTTAGTTCCCCGAGGTTTCGATTTGAAAGGCTATGACATTTCTAACTGTCCTGAAGCCACTTATCGACCAGAGAGGGGAAGAGACAAGAGTGCTTGTAAAGCACACACGGTGTGGTTTGGAAGCCTTTAAAAGTTCACTCTCCTTCACCAAAACACTTCTGACATCGCTCCAGTATGGCCGTGGGGATTCGAGCTGGGAGTTGTAACGGATATCTATGTGTAAAGCGGTGGTGCTGAAACAGCTCCTTCTCTAGGGCTGGAAATGTGTCCCTGGCCCCTTACTGCTTTCCCCCGTCAGCAGGGATCTGTGGGCTCCCCCCAACCCAGGCACATGGCGCCCCTTTGCGCACTGCCGTCTCCAGAAGCGCAGGAAAGAGGCAGGGTTAACATGAGCCTCCCAAAGGCATGTGCATCTGGTGAGTGTCTGTGAGTCCTTTAAAAAGGGAGGCTGCTTGGGGTCTGAAAGCCTTGTTCGTTCATTTTTCAGGGGGGACTGGGAGGGGGCACTTTTCTTGCCTCTCGAATTTTGTGTGCCCTTTTAGATTTGCAACAAGGGGAAAATGAATAGCAAGGCCCTGGCAGATTTTTGTGCTTGTGCAAATGGTTGACAAAAATCTGGTGAGCGAGTTTCCAACCCTTAGACTGCCCACTTCAAACGTCCTTCAAACAAAAGCTGAAGAGGAAAAGAAAGCCCCACCTGGTACCACTGTTTGCTAAAATAATAATAAATAGATTTCGTTTAATAAATAATTACAAGAGATTGTAAAGTGAAGTGCTTTGGGAAACATTAATCATGAGGCTGGGGGCAGCCATCACCTGCTGGGAAACAAGGCAAGTTTATTGTTAAATCACCTCTACACTGCCACTTTCTGATAACTCTCTCCTAGTGCCACAATGACTGCTCGGTTCTGTTTACTCATAGTTAGCATAACAAGCACAATATTACCACAAACGTGATAAAAATCTAGGGGGGGGACTGCATTAGGTTCCTACTCACACCTGTCTGGGCAGCTTCACTACAGAGCTGGCATTAAATGGCCCTTCCAGGAGGGGCCCTTATGTCGTTTACATTAGACTATTTTATGCTACTTTATAACAGGTTTACTGCAATCCCTATCTCCCTGTCCTATTTGTCTTATTTTATTGAAAACATATGGTAACCAGTTGAGCTCCATCCCATCTTTCATCTGTCAGGCGTTGGGGATGTTTTGCAATCTGGGACTTGCCTGCAGTCTGCTCTGACCAACTGGTGCTGTTTAATTTAAGGAAGGGAGTTGAGATAACACTTGGCTGGTCTGGGTCTCTCCCCCCCTCCACAAACTGGGAAGGTAAATACAATTTAATAAAATAAAATTAACCGTCTGCACCAGTGGCAGCCCCCATGCGCTCTGGGAGCCTTTTTGGATAGGTGAAAGGCTCACCATATGCCTTTTTCCAGACGAGCCCAAGGCGCGCGGGGAGCACATGGGAGGGGAAACACAAGCGATGGGGGCTCTCCAAAGTGGCCAGAGCCTTTATTGGCACCCCCCCCCCCGACTCCCTTATTCAGCAAATGACAAACAAACTCTCGAGATCGTTTTAGCGGAAACCAAGGAGCCGGGCAGCGCTCAACGCGTGAAAAGGTGCAGTGCGCACCGTACCACCTGTTGTGGGAGCGGAGGCGTCCCAGAGCCTTGCTTCCCCTTCCTTCCCCTCCCCACCCCAGCCAGGACGTGCGAGACTATTACAAAGATACTGTGATTTGTGGTGACATATGTTTAGCGAATATGTGCACACTTCAGAGCGCCGGGGAGAGCAGCTGCTCTTGCTAACATACCTACCCATAATATAATACCTGTGGCCGGCATCTTTGCGCCTTCTTTTGAGATGACAGACCCACTAATCTTGCTGACAACGGCTCTGTTATGTGACTTTATTGTCAAGTTCAACAGATGTACGTCCCCCCCCCACACACACACACACAAACGCGCCGTTAGGACACAAGGGCCACATATGCCAGGCGAGAGGTGCACATATGCCCCCCTTTGTGCAAGGCAGCTCATCCAAGCAGCGTTTTCCCGAGGAAAAAAACCAACCAGCACCAAGCGGAGATGTGCAGGTGCCATGAAGGGCCGATTCCCTTCTGCGGTGCCAGGCTGCGCCCCCGGAGCTGAGACAAGGGCAGGCCGGCTGGGAGAGCGGGAGGCCTGGTTCTTAGCGCTCACTCCAGGAGCATGGCACGTGTCCGCGCTAACAGCGGGTTTAAAAGCCCTCTCTGGTCCGGGCCCCGCCGCTGCTGAGAAATCAGTTCGTCCCCTCAGCTCCGTGCGCCCCCTTCTCCGACCTCTCCACCGGGAAAGCTGAGCCACATCCCCGGAGGGCGGTCGGGAGAGAACCCGGTAGCTTTGCCCCAGAGGCAGCGCTCTGGCCGGGCTTGGCACATCGGGTCAACAAGTCAGTGGGGGAGGAAGAGGCAGAGGATGGGACCGGAGACTTGGCCCCGCCCGGGAGCCGGTTCATTCAAAGGGGCTTTTACTGACAGGTGCTGGAATCGGACATTAAACTGCGGGGGCTGGCGCGAGCCTTGGGGACCCTGTAACCAAACGGGCACCGTCTCTATCGCACCCTGGACGAGGGAGGAGACGCTCGAACACAGACTCTGGGCACATCTCGCCTTCCGAGCCCCGGGGCTTCCCGGAGGAGCGCCCGCAGCTGGAGGGGCAGGGAAGGAAGGGCAGCGTCCGTGAGAAGCCGGTTGGTGGGATTATTTGCTCAGGGCAGGCGCGTTCATTGCTGCCTCGTCCTTTCCAAGGGCAGCCCTGCCCAAGCCAAGCGCTCAGCAGTGAGTGAGACTTTTCCTCCACAGGCCACTACTCTGACATGCCAGTCCGATCGCGTTCACACTCAACACCAGCGTGTGCTGAGGGTCATGCATCGGCCAGGGAATGACCAAGAAGAGCCCAGATACCGGCCCGCAGCTAGCCCGGGCCGGAGCTGGCGAAGGGTTTCTCGTCTCCTCCAAACGCTCTTCCACTCGTCGCTCATTGTTCAACCCAGAGACTGGCCAGCCAGATCAGTCTGATTTGCCTTTGGCTCCAACGCCCAGTTCAGCACCGGCCTCTCCAGGGCACCTCTGGCCGCTCCAACGTGCCCTCTACTCCCCCCAAACAGACTGGCAGAGATCGGGGGGCCAGCGCACTCCCCTCCCCCTTGCACTTTACCAGGAGCGGGGCGGGAAAGGGGACAGCTCCCTCTCTCACCCAGCCGCCGCCGAGCAATGGAAGTCGGTGGGACTCCCCTCCTCTACCCCCTCCCCCAGGCCAGCGCCCGGGCCCCAGCGCTTCTCCAGCCCGGGCGAGCGCGCTGACCAACGTGCTGGCTTCCCGGGAAACCACCCAGCACTCGGCTAAGCGTCAAGCGCGGGGCAGCAACCCGCCTCCGAGCAGTGAATGGGGGAAGCAGCAAAGCGTGTTGCAACCCCCTAGCCAGTGCCAGTGAGCACAGTCAAGCTTCCTGCTGTTCGCCCGCGTCTTTTGCGCAAGGAGCCCAGGGGGCGCGCAGGAGAAAACAGCTCTGGCTCCATAGACTAAGGTTAGCTAGCAACAGGCAGCCGGCCCCGCTTCGCCGCCTGAGTCAGGGCAATGGGAAAGGACCCGATCCTGCCCAGTCTTACTCGGGGAGTAACCCCTGGGCTGAGTACGACAACCTGCCCTAGGAAGGGTATCAGGATGGGCTGGGCAGTTGCTATGTTATTAACAGGCAAAAGCTGGAGGGAAGACACTGGAGTCAGGCCTGAGTGTGAAATGCAGGATGAGGCCTCAATGGCTTTAACCATTTAACCATGGCACTTTCCCAACTGTTTGCAAAACATGGCCATGCAAGAAGAGTGAGGGTACATCTGTGACAGATGCGGCTGTCAGGTGAAGGCGCCCATCCTTCCATCACATGAGTCAGTAGGAGTTGAATGGCAGCAGGATCCAACCCCAAAGCACAGTATATAGAGAATAGATGTGTGGGCATGGATGTACTGCTGTGTGAAACTCCAGGCAAAGAGCTAGGGTTCCTATTTAAATCAGATACTCTACCCCCATGGTTTTCAAAGGGTCATGCTTTTAAATGGCAAGACAAATGTCTGGCTTAATCTTGAAGAATTTAGTAAAGCAAACCTCCCATTGAAAGTACAGGAAGTTTTCAGTACATGAGGACCAGGCCTTTAGGCCCCCAGTTTATCCTGTCACTGAAAATAGGTCTACACTGCAGCATTATTTCGGAATAACTGATGTTATTCTGAAATAACATAGTGAGCATCTACACTACAAGCCTTTATTCCAAAATAATGAGCTGGAGGACTTCTTACTCCAACTCATGGTAACCCTCATTTCATGAGGAGTAAGGGCAGTCAAAGGAAGAGTGTTCTTCCTTTTACTTCCCGCTGTGTAGACAGTGCCAAAAGCCAAAATAAGCTATTTCAAATTCAGCTATGTAAATCATGTAGCTGAAGCTGCATAGCTTAATTCTACTTTAGCATGCTGTGTAGACATACTGAAGCATGTGGCTAACTTGAAGCCTGCCAGTAGTTCCATTTACTTGACATCACTTGCTTAAAGTTAGCTATGTACTTAAGTATCTTGCTGATTTGGGGCCTTAAAGAGCAATTGTAATTAAAAATGGCAGATACAGATACAATTTAGGCAAAGGAGCCTTTTACCACCAGGTGAACTGTTTGGCTGCCCCAATTTCCTTGTGCAGCCTGGTGTGAAATACTGAATTCTGATGTAAGGATAAATGTGGGTAAGCCCTCCTTTTGTCATTATTTCTAAATGAGCACTACATGGGTATTTACATATAGCAAACTATCAGCTTTCTAAACAAAATCTCCATCCTGGACAAAGCCATGTTTTCTAGGCATTTTGAAGTCCTAACAGGTCAATCAAGTTATAATTGGCTCCAACTGGTACTCCTACAAGCTGTTAAACTCTTCACCTGCTTCTAAGTGTCATTCAAAAAGATTCACAATTCTTTCTGACCTCTGAAAATAATCAAAGGAATGGCTTCTATTCTGACAGGAAAGCACCACAGATCAAAGGTTAAACACACCAGAGCACATGAGAATTGGCAAGGCTTGGCAATGAATTACTAAAAGCTGTAGTCTATAACACTGATTTTTCCCTATCTAGTGAATACATAGATCTGTCCAAGGATAATATCCTCTCCAAATCCCAGAGTAAAACACTGCCAGAAGATATAGAGACAAAGCTGAAACTCCTTTGTGAATTATTAGATAGTATCAAGGGAATCTCTTAAGATATGAAAATGCCATTTCATAAGTCATAGAGGAGGAAGAGAAAGAACCGGGATGTGAAAATTAGCCCTTTAGCTGTGCTTTTACATACCACACTTTATGTAAAATGAAGACACTAAACATGAGTGTAACTTGAAAGACAAAAAAGCTTAAGAATCTAATACAAATATAACATGCAGAGGAGCATCTAGCATTTTTATAACCACACACAGAAACCGTTCAGGTAAAATAGCATTATTAGAGTCACAAAGTCAAGCACAAAAAAGATAGGAAATGACATAACTAAAGTTGCCTGTGCAACCTTCATTCAACCTTTCCTCCCTTGTGCATATGGCAATCTTTAATAATATGCTCCCATGCCACTTTTTCCTGTTGCCCATTCCTTGTCTGTTCGTTGCCTCTCGAGCACCTGGCATTGGCCACTGTCAGGAGACAGAATACTGGGTTAGATGGACCTTTGGTCCAACCCAGTATGGCTGTTCTTACATTCTCATGTTCTCCACCTGTTCTTATAAAATCTCCAATGACAGGAATTCCACAACCATCTTTGAAGCCAATTCCAGAGCTCAGTTACCCTGATAGATAGAATTTTGTTTCTCTAATATCTAATCTAAATCTCTCTTGCTACAAATTAAGGCCTGGCCTATACTAGACCAGATGGGTTGATTTAAGGTACACAACTCCAGCTATGCAAAATTCACAGGTGGAGTTGGCATACCTTGAACCGAGCCATGGTGGCATCCACACAGCAGGAGGCCAATAGGAGCACATGCGCCCGTCAGTTTCCCTTACTCCTCACAGAACAAGGAGTACCAGACGCCGGCAGAAGCTGCCTTCAGCGTTCGATTTATGGGTCTACATTAGACCCACTGAACATTAGACTCACTGAACACTCGAATATCGACCTCTGGAGGGCCGATCTTCTCCCTCCTGTAGACATGCCTCAAGGCTATTACTTCTTGTCTTACCTTCAGTGGACATGGAGAACAATTGATTCCTATTCTCTTTGTAAAACCCCTTAACATATTTGAAGATTTATAAGGCTCCACTCAGTTTTCTTTTCTCAGAACTAAACATGCCCATTTTTTTTAAACTATTCCTCACAGGTCCGGTTTTCCAAACCTTATAACATTTGTGTTACTCTTCTCAGGTCTCTCTCTTATTTGTCCACATCTTTCCTAAACAGTGACACCCAGAACTGGACACAATATGTCAGCTAAGCATACCAGTGATATGTAGTGTGGGACAGTTACCTGCCATGTCTTATATATGACACACCTGTTAATACACCCAAGATTGACATTAACTTTTTTCCACAATTACATCACATTGTTGACTCAGTCAATATGTGATCTGCTATAACTCCAAATCCTTTTCAACAGTACTTCCACCAATCGGTTGTTTCCCATCTTGTGGCCGTACATTTAATTTTTCCTTCCTAATTGAAGTACTTTGCACTTATCTTCATCAAATTTCATCCTTTTGATTTCAGACCAATTCTCCAGTTCGTTGTGGTTGTTTTGAATTTTAACCCTGTCCTCCAAATGTTAGCGGCCCTTCCCGATTTAGTGTAGATGATGATGGCAGACCAACTACCAGCTTCTACCAAGCCCTAAGCCTCACTGAACATCAACAAATGCTCATCTGGAAACCAATCTGGCTCACCTGAGTTAGCATTGTTAAAACAGAGGTTAAGTAGATAAGCATGTGTTTAGACTTATTGAAATGCTTGTAGGATGCTACCTCCTTTTTCCAGTCTGTCTCTCTAGCCAGTCCCAATTTTGTCTCTGAACCTCTATTCCTCTCATCTGATCTGTCTCCCCACTCCTCCCCCAAGCCCCACTGATGATCAGTGCCAGTCTCCCCAACCAGTTTCAGTTTCTCATCCACCAAATGGAGCCCAATCTCCCCTACCCATTTCCTTCCCTGATTTCCAGTCTCATTTCCCTTGCCCGGACTTTCCCGCCCTAATCTCCACTCTGACTCTTAACCAATCTCCTCCCACCCCAACAGGCCCAGTCCTAGGGCAAGGTGAGCAAGACTAATGCCTTGAGTCCCATGCTTTCGGGGTCCTGTGCTGCTAAGTATTCACCATCCACTGGCCGAGCCTAGGGCCCCGCTCCCAGCCTCCTCCCTTGGGCCCCGCAAACACTTTGGCCAGGCCTGCACCCCAACTCCCAACCCCAGTTGCCCCCCCTTCTCTCTTCTAGAATCCAGTCTTTCTGTTCTCTCTTCTAACGCTTCTTGACCCAATCTACTCCCCTTCCTCTCCACAAATGTCTGGCTTTTGTCACCTCTCCAATCAAATCAAGGGGCTTCCTCCTGTACACTGCCTGGGCCCAGGAGAGGAGTCACTGAGAGCACAGAAAACATTGTTTCTTTGCTCTCAGTCCAGATGTTTGGACTGGACCAGTCCATAGCAGCACAGAGCTGCAATTGCAGGGAAAGGCCTTCTTAGCCCCAAGCTGAGCATGCCCAGTGAAACCAGAATCTTTGGGGTGTTTTGCTGTTAAAGTCTAAAATGAATCTAGGGATTATTTATTTTTAAAGGTTTATAGCATGCGCAAATTTAGACAGATTTTTTCATGGGTATGTTAAATGGCGTATCCCTGACCCAAAGGCCAAATTTCAAGTCCCTGCTCCAAAGTATGGGGGCACTAAAACTATTAAATTAAAAGCTCACCAAAATTTTTTAACTTGGCAAAACAATGTCTTTTCCCTAGCAGTGTATTTTACCAATGTGTTTCCCCTAGTTCTTGGCATTGACTGAGCTGCTTTGACTGAAATTAAAAAAAAAAAAAATTAAAAAAAAACCCACACAAACACCAGGCATGGCAAATTTCAGCTCAAGTGGTTAAAGTTTGGCAAAATTATAAGTAACTGAAAATGGGGTCTTACAATGGAAAGTATCAGGCAAACTTAATAATAGGTGTCCCACTACCCTTGCCTATAATAAAGATATATATGAGTACCATTGCAAACCATTTCAGATTTGGATAGGACACATAGTTATATGCATAGAAAACAGAAAACTGTTTTAATCTCTGGGAATATATTTAATTAGGACCCACTTGGAGAAAGCAGCTGTTACCTGAACTGAGAAAAACTCTAACTAGAGTCTTTGAACAGGAAATGGGCTTAGCACTTGACAAAAATACAGTATCAGGCCTGATGGTGGGAGAAGTTCACTGCATATGGAAAAGGTTTATAGTTTCAGTCCTCTGGCAAGCTCTGTGGCGTAGCTTCAGCTAAATGTGTACTGAAGTCCAGTTGAAGAGTGGAATTTCACAGAAGCCCTGAACAAAGAGAAAGAGCGGAATGTTAATGAATCTGTGGTACAATCACCTTTCAATGTTTTCCGAGGAGCCAAGGAACAAGGTAGTGGATGAAAACTGGAGGTAATGGGTAGAGCTCTGCGTGGACACAAAATTGGTATCTGCATCCACATCTGCAAAAATGATCCATTGGTATCCGCAGCCACACCACGGATATAAAGCCGATAGCCACAAAATTTCCAGGCTCTAGATATGAAATTTGTACTGGGTTCTAGGTAAGAAATTTGGACCCACCTCCATATCTTCGAAATGAGCCTTGGATATCTGCAACCACACCTGCGAATGCGGATACCTGTGGCTATAAAGCAGATATTTGTAGATTTGAAGGGCTCTAGTGATGGGTTCTTTAGCAGATGGAGTATACACTTCAATGATCCTGAGCCCACAAGAAGTTGGGGGCATTCAATTCCCATTAACTTCAATTGCAGTTATGTATGGCCAATACTTCCCATGTTTGATCCACATTAGGGAAAACCTGGCCATTGTGCAATTACTAATATTGTCAACCAGGAATAAATTAAGTATCAGAACATGATGTTATAGACCAGGGGTCTCCAAACTTTTCTGCCCGAGGGCCGCATTAACTATCAAACAGCAGTTCGGGGGCTGACTACACACTTGAGGTCCAAATAAAAAACAATCAAAACATGGATGTTGTTTTTAATTATTTATTTAATATTATTTTATTCAGTTATTATTTAATAACACATTGATACACTACACATGAGCACCTGTATTAGTGTGAATGGTGAAATTGTTTCCTGGATGCCAAAATAGAGCCCAGCCCACTAGTGACCTCATGAGAGAGCTAGCCAATAGGATAAGAACGCACTGGCCAATAGGGAGCAATTGTCCACGCCAAGTCCCAACCCCTCTTGCTGTGAGGGACGCGCAGAGCCCGGGCTCGGCCGTCGGTCCGCAGGGCGTGTGGCCGTCCGTTGGCGGCTCCGATCCCCCGCACCTCCGGCCGGGGAGTCTCGCTGCCCAGGGCAAGGGCTGCGCGGGTCCAGAGTCCCTCCTCCGTCCCGCTGGCTCCTCCGGCTTCCCTCTCCTGGCTGCCTGCCCAAAAGAAAGTGAGTGCCGGCCGCCCCTGTCCTTCCGGCCCCTCCCCCTTTTGAGCCAGCACGCACGGGGCGTGCCGCTCACCCTGGCGTCCCTGCCCCTTCTCCTCCTGGGTCCTGCCGCCTTCCTCGCCTGCGGCTGTGCGCCCTCGCTCCCCTCCCCGTGGGCTTTCCCCTGGGCTCCGCTGCGCTGTGCCACTCGGCGCTTCTCCGGGGGAGGGGCTGTCAGTGTGGGGAGTTTCTTCGCCGCCCCAGCTCCGCGGCGCTGCGCCACTCGGCGCTTCTCCAGGGGAGGGGCTGTTAGTGCGGGGAGTTTCTTCCCCGTCACAGTCTCCACGGGCCGGATGAGAGGGCCTCGTGGGCCGCATCCGGCCCGCGGGCCGTAGTTTGGAGACCCCTGTTATAGACAATCAGGTAAAGGGGTCAGACAGGAAGGTTGAGGTCTTGGTGTGATTTCTGTTATCCCAGAGCAAATAAAACCAATGCTTCCCAGCAGCAGATTCCCAGGACATCCGGGGTGGTCAGTGGGATTCACCAGAGTGGGATGTCATGAGTCCCATTCAGACCCTTATGGGCCCCGCATATAACAGGCACATTTCACACACAGGTTAGCAGTGTTGTTGTCAAGTTGTCATTGTCAAGTCCAAGTTGAGTCTCAAGTCACTACAGTTCAAGTTCCAAGTCGAGTCTCAAGTCTTAATTTAAAAAATGTCAAGTCACTTTTGTACAAGTCATCAATATCGGCATTTTCGGACAATTTTTTCACCAAGTCGATTTAACAAACTTAGCAAGTCTCAAGTCGAGTCTCAAGTCACAAACAATGAACCCGAGTTGAGTCTCAAGCCGAGTCACCTAAGCGACTTAAGTCAGACTTCAGTTCAAGTCATGGGACTCGAGTCAACAACACTTAGGTTGGAATGATAGCAAAGGATAGGAAGAGATATTATCAAATACAAGTATGTACAGCCGGGTCTGTCCCAGCTCTCCAGTCTAGACAAACCATTACAGCCAAAATCATCTTCCTCGCCTACCCTTTCAATCACCTCACCACCCCTAAAGTCCCTTCTCACAGCCTTCCTGTAACTTTTTATGGTAAGTTCAAATTTCTTGTCTTTGACTCAGGGCTTTAAACAATTCTGGAAGGAGACTCTCTCTCTGTGGTGCACTGTGCCCACTCCTCACTTCTTGCTGATCTTTTTTCATATTGGCTCCCCAACAGCCTCTCTCTCTTCTCTTTCACCAAACTACCCTACTGACTTAGCTTCCAGCCCTCCTCAAACATCACTTATTTCTGCTGGCTTTGCAGAACTAATCTCCCACTGATGCTTTCTTCTCCTGTTCCAATGCCAGACCTTTACATTTATACACCAAAACAAACAAGGAATGCAAATGAAAAGAACAACAATCTCCCTCTCTCCAGCCAGAACTTCAAGTTAGACCTTGAAGTATAACATTATCCCAATGACTTTATTCCCTTTTCCTTAGTCAGTCCCATCTTATTGCCGTTTTTTGTTTCATTTACCTAACTCAGATCGCAGACTCCTCGGGACGAGAACTACTTCTTCTCATTTGCCTCTAAATCTCCCTGAATATCAGTGGCACTATGTAATAATATTGCGCATGGTGTCATTTGTGCCGGGTGAAAGAGCATAACCGTTTCCACACAGCTTGTGGTGATGGTTGTGCAGGGTGCCATCGCAAATAGTCATGGCTGACAGCAAGCCCATCTTTGACTGAAGTTAGGAAAACACCCCCAGTGAAAAGACAGCATGCGATGTTGGTTGTTACAAGAAAAGCTAAAATGCACATGGTTCCAAAGTGTGTGTTACTGCAGGATGGAACCACTAATGCTAATTCTATCAGCATTAGAGCTGATTAGAAAATTGCTTTTCCCTGGAGAACATTTTAGCAGAAAGCAAACTATTTCAGCCAAAAACTAAAATATTTCAGTGTGGAATTAGTGCCATTGTGCCTCATGGGAGTTGTAATCTGGCAGGGAAGCCTGATCCAAAGCAGAGAATGGGGACATGAGGATATCAAAGTACCATCACTCTGCAGCAGGATATTAGAATCTAAATGTTTTGAGGCTGGGACAGTTGGGTTTTTGTTTTGTTTTGTTCTATTTTTATCCAAAAAAATCAAACATTTCCACAGCAAGTAGAAACTCCTATTTAAACACTCATTTAGTCAAAAACACAATTTTCCAGTGAAAAATCGTTCTTGTTGGAATGTTTGGATCTGCCCTGATTTGAATGACATTTTCTCAGGTGCAGAGATTTGTGAACTGAGATGCATATTTGAGGCAGCTAGCTCACTATCCTGTGAATGGGAAAGAATTCTGACAGCAAGTAATGGCGGGGGAACTTCAGAAGATTTAGCATTTTGGATTATTCAAATATTTGTCTCGGGGGTAGCCGTGTTAGTCTGTATCTGTAAAAACAAGGAGTTCTGTAGCACTTTAAAGACAAACACATTTAGTTGGATGTAAGCTTTGTGGGTAAAACCCACTTCATCAGATGCATTGGAATAGAAATTACAGAGGCAGGGATATTATCCCTTCTTTTGGTATATGCTTATTTACACTAGTAATCAAAATAAGGCAGTTACTTATCTAGTATAGGACCAGTGTCAAGGAGGACAATTCAGTGAAGTTGATGCGGCTGACTCCCAGCAGTTGATGGGGAGGTGTGAACACCAAGAGAGGGAAAATTACCTTTGCAGTGAGATACCTATTCTAAATCTTTATTCAGTCCCAATTTTAATGTGATAAATTTGCTAATGAATTGCAGCTCTGCTGTTTCTTTTTGTAATCTGGTTTTGAAATGTTTTTGTAGAAGGATAGTGAGTGTGCAGGGAAATTAAAGTGTTCTCCTACTCACTGGTTTATGTATGTTACCTTTCTTGATGACTGATTTGTGTCCATGTATCATTTGGTGCAGAGACTGTCCAGTTTGGCCAATGTACATGGCAGAGGGGCATTGTGGGAGCATGATGGCATAGACCAGTGTTTCCCCAATTTTATTTTGTCACGGAACCGTTTTAAACTCGAAAGAATTTTGTGGAACCCCTAATAACAGTCTAATACAGTGGTCACCAACCAGTAAATCGAGATCTACTGGTAGATCTTGGAGCCTCTGACAGGTGATCCTGACTGGTTTGGCCAAGAGGCTATCAAGTGCCGGCACTTCAGCTGCTCCTCCCCCCACTGCTCCTCATCTCCTGCTCTTTGCCTTGGCTCTGCCTCTCCCTCTGGGCAGCCTCCTGCTTTCTGTGCAGGGCAGGGGACGGAAAGGAGGGTGCTGATGTCAAGGTTCCCCTCCCACTCGTATCCTTTCACCACAAAGCAAAGAGGGGGCACAACAGGACTTGAGATGGAGTTTGCTGGCTACTTTAGGGAATGGGCCAGGGCAGGGGTGAGCCTGTCTTAGTCCCACTGCACCACCACCCAGGAGCCACCTGAGGGACACAGTGCCCAGCTGGAGCCCACATCCTGAACTCCTACCCCAGCCATGAACTCCCTTCTGCACCCCAAGCTTCTGTCCCAACCCCCCTGCATCCAAACATAGTCCCAGAGTCTGCAACTAGAATCCCCTTCTACATCCCAACTGCTTGCCGTGAAGAGCAGCTCAGAGTCCCTCTCACATTCCAGATTCCTTAATCCAAGACCAGAGCCTGCACCCCAACCCTCTTCCCGAGCCTGATGAAAGTGAGTGAGGATGGGCAAGAGAGGCAGGACTAAGTGAGCGGGATGGGGCCTCAGAGAAGGGGAGGGACAGAGGCGGGACAAGGGTATTTATATTGGAGGTAGATCTTGGATTCCACTTCCATTCAAAAAGTGATCTCGCGCTTAAAAAGGTTGGAGATCACTGGTCTAATATATGGAGCTGAAAAAGTAGACCACAAATAAGTAAGGATAATAATAAACAAATGCTAAACAAGGTCATGAGATCAACATTTAGTTTAATTGCACATATTTAAAAACAAAAATCATATCATATTAATTATTTTTTAAATCATAAAATGTTATTGTAATGGAATTTTCTTGCGGAACCCTTATTTTCACTTTGCAGAATCCCGGGGTTCCGCAGAACACCATTTGGGAAATACTGGCATAGACCATGTTAGTAGATGTGCAGCTCCTACACTTGATAAATTAGGGTATGTCTACACTACCCTCCTAGTTCGAACTAGGAGGGTAATGTATGCATACCGCACTTGCTAATGAAGCCCGGGATTTGAATTTCCCGGGCTTCATTAGCATAAGCGGGGAGCCGCCATTTTTAAATCCCCGCTGCTTCGAACCCCGTGTAGCGCGGCTACACGGGGCTCGAACTAGGTAGTTCGGACTAGGGTGCCTATTCCGAACTACCGGTACACCTCGTTTCACGAGGAGTACCGGTAGTTCGGAATAGGACCCTAGTCCGAACTACCTAGTTCGAGCCCCGTGTAGCCGCGCTACACGGGGTTCGAAGCAGCGGGGATTTAAAAATGGCGGCTCCCCGCTTATGCTAATGAAGCCCGGGAAATTCAAATCCCGGGCTTCATTAGCAAGTGCGGTATGCATACATTACCCCGCTAGTTCGAACTAGCGGGGTAGCGTAGACATACCCTTACTCCTTTCAGGTAGGTCCTGAGCTTCCTGGCGGATTTGCTTGCCTCAGAGGTTCACAGCAGCCCACAATTGTAGGTACCATGCCCAGGGCTTCAATTTGCTGTTTGTTGAGCTCTTTTCATCATTGGCCAGTATATGGTAAAATGGAGGATAAACTCCACAGTCCTTTCCTCCCTGAGTGGAAATGGGGAGGTGTTGGAGGGAACCCAGGAGCACCCTCTACTCCGGGTTCCAGCCCAGGGCCCTGTGACAGTAGCTACTCATGTGAATCCCTGATACTTGCTAGAATACAGCTCCAAGACTCCTGGGCTACATCCCCACACATTTCCCAGCACCTTCCATCTCTCCGCTTCATCCTCCTACTTGTGATCTACTTTCTTCCTACTCCCAGTAGCGCTGTCCTCCTTCCTCCCAGCTGCATGCACCCTACAATTGCAGGCCAGCCTCTTTTTCAGCCATTCTGAACTGGTTTTCTTAATTACCCCCAGGTGTCCTAATTGACCTAGGCTGGTCTCACTCTGAGGCCTGTCAATTAGCCCCAGGTGTTCCACTGCCCCTGATTGCCTCTGCTGGTTCTAAACCAGCCCCTCCCTGTTATTCTGGGGGCAAAGATCTCCTCAGTCTGAGGCTTATATATCTCCCCTCCTCTACTTCTTTCCACTCCAATGCATCTGATGAAGTGGGTTTTACCATTGAAAGCTTATGACCAAATACATCGGTTAGCCTTTAAGGTGCCACAGGACTCCTCAAATATTGGTATGCTTATTCTAGATCCAGAAAACAAGCTGAAAACTCAAAATTACCAGCCGCTGCTATCCTTTCTATTCAGTCTATTTATTTATTCTGACATGCCCATCAGCCCGATTTTTGAGCACCAATGACTGAGTCTGGGAAACCAAAGTGTACAGCTGAACACAATCAACATATTGATGACACTGAAGCCCACGCTAGCTCATTGTCTCCTGGAGGGCCACTTATATACAGTGAAAAGGGTTGATAGAATGGACCTTTGCAGTAGTCTACCTGTAAGAGTCCTTGGGACAGATGTATAACTGCAGAATATCACCCTCTGGAATCTCCCAGAATGAAACCACTGAAGTGTGACTCCATCTAGTCCTGCAAAGATCTGTACATGAATCAGTACCACTTTATGTGCTGACTGAAGTAAAGAAAACCATCATGGACATCTGACTTTTGCCTTGGAGAATATTGAGCAATGAGTGTTGCCATCCTTCTTAAAAAAAAACCTTTTAACACAAGACTACAAAAAGAAACAGCACAGTTGTAATTTATTCGCCAATTTAACACAAACAAATTAGGACTGAATAAAGATTTAGAGTGGTTATCTCACTACAAAGGCGATGAGTCCAGAAATCAGTGGGTGCCAGATGATGCCAAGGCTGTTTTCTCACAATAATCTTTCCTCAAATGGGTAAGATAAAAACAGGGCAGTAAGTGGCAAACTTGTCAATGTCAAAATGTGATTTCTTCCTAAAGAATTGACATTCATTTGACTGAAGCTCTCATAAGGAGATGTTAATATCTCCCAGTTAAAGTTCCTTACCCTGCCCTTCCCAATCTGCTTGTTTTTACCAAACAAGAAGGACCTGGCTCTATTTTCCAGTTTCCAAGCAACTTCAGAAACTACATGAACAAAACTGACGACAACTTCTTCATTCATTTGTTGCTACCTCCATCCACAGCTCTGCTTCCACAGAGCTAGATAATGCACCCTGACTCTGATCTATCTGATCCATAGAGCAGATGGACAATTCCCCCTAGAGAGCAAATGTTGATTCTTTCTGAGTGGAGGCAGCCTGGATTAACTTAATTGCTCACCAGTTCTGGCTACCAGATCTGCACAAAAGCAGCAGTGAAGGACAATAAAGCCTCCAGCCCAGCCACAGCATGAGGAACTAAAAAAACCCTCCCTAAACTACAGTGAGTGATTAAGTTATTCTTACACACTCAGGGCTTGATTTCACTGCAACATTTAGTTCAAGTTACTACACTCAAGTCAAGTTACTGCACTTGAACCTACACAGCGAGAGTGAAAACGAACACTCTTCGAAACAACAAGGCACTTACACAGAGTGATTGGATTAGTGGCTGATGAGCTGTCATTTGAGCTGTAGCATCCTCACTGAATGACTAGCTTAGGCTTTGTCTACCCTACCAAGTTTGGGCACCCAAACTTATGTCGATACCCAAAAGCTGACATGATAAAAATCCCAAAAAGAATGTTCACACTTGCTCCCTCTCTCGACAGATCAAGTCCACTTTGTGGGCAGCATGTTCAATAGAGAGAGCAATGCACTGTTGGTATGCATATCTCACTGACCCCTGCCAGGACTATATCTCTGCCAGGAACTGGCAGGATGAGTGTTGGGGTTAGGGGGAGACAGGGCTCCACATGGACAAAAGAACGTACAGTCTGTGCTGGGGTTCCACTGCAGCTTTGCAGGGAACAAATTCTAAAATTATCCCACACTTTTCCACAGGCTGGGATCACTCTAGCAGACATCGCACTGCTGGGGGTCTGGGTACATGTACTGCATACTTGCAGCTTCCACCAGCTCTGGATGCCGCTCACCTATGTGCTGCTTTGGTCCCTGCACAAGTAATTGCAGCATGGCATGGGAGTTTCCTGCAAAGGAGGAAGGAACAAGTCAGCTCTGTCATGGAACCTGCAGCAGAGGATTAACAAGTACCTCCAGGAAACTTTCCTGGAGATCTCTCTGGAGGCCCTTGTGAGACCTTGGCATGCATCAGCACTCTGTTCCATTTACTATACTGGGAAATGGCCAGCTCCCAGAAACACAGCCAGCCTATACTTTACACCCCCCTCTGTGCTCAGGGTCCTCCCTAGAAGTTTTGGTGCCCTATGCATTCCCCCCAATGGGGGGCTGTTCCACAGAGGGGGCTGGCCCCTTCACAGGTGGCTGCAGTCCAGGCTGGGAGGCAGGCCCAGAGCTGCAGGGGCAGGAGTAGGGCAGGAAGGTAGCAGTGGTTGGAGCCGCCCCTTCACTCACGGATGGCAGCAGGAAGTGAAGTGACCCATCCCCAGCCTGCTTTGCTCCCTGAACTCCCAGAGGCATTGCTTAGGGCAGCGTTTTTCAAACTGTGGGTCATGACTCCTAGGGGGGGTCGCAGCAACTTGGGGGGGGGGTCACAGCTGGATTCAGTTTTTCACTTGTGATCCCTCTCTCCCTGCCCGCAAAGAGCGGCAGGGTGGTGGAAAGCAGCTGCCAGCAAGCGGCGCAGTGTGGCCAGGGCTGCAGACTCCAGGAGCGCGGCTCAGCTGCAGCAGGAGGCGGGAGCATGAGGCTGGTGCCGGCACAGGAGCGGACGCGTGAGGGGCCAACCGGGACATGGTTGCCGGGCGACTGAACACTTCCCCAGCTGGGAGAGGGTGGGGGTCACTCAGGCAGCGGGCTGGGGGATTGGCTTGTGGCAGAGGACCCGGAGGTAAATAAGGGCACATGGGGGTCAGAGGAGGAGAAGAGGAAAGAAAAGGAACGTGGAGCAGAAAAGGCACAGAGGAGAAAGAGACGGGGGGAAGGAGCCTGCAGTGGGGAAGGGCGTTGAGGGCCGCAAATGCCTTGAAGGAACCCCAGGAGGGCAAGCAGTCTGGTGAGAAGGGGGGAGGGAGCGACCCAGGGCAGTGAGGGGAGGGGTCAGACAAATTCATCTAGCATTTTAGTGGGTCATGGTATCACAAAGTTTGAGAACCTCTGGCTTAGGGGAATGGCTTGGAGCTGCCCCCTGCACTCACTGGCAGCTAGAAGTGGAGTGACATGTCTGGGAGCCAATGGAGCAGAGAAAACTGTGGTTGAGACATTCTGCTTCCCACCACCTGTGAATACCAGGCCTGATCCCTGCTGCTGGCACCAGCCCCACCCCTGCCAGTCCCCTGCGCCATATCACTCATGGGAGGAGCTTGGGGGAAGGGGTGGAGTGTGGGTAGGACAGGGAGGAGAAAGGGCAGCGTGTGGTGGGGGGAGGGTCCCGGGCCCTGCACCTCTCTAGGGATGGCCTGGTAGGCACAGCCTGCAGCAAGGCCAGCCAGGGGATGGGACTGGCCACCAGAGCCAGCTCTGCCCCATACGCAGCACATAGCTGTCTAGGGCACGACAAAATGTGGGGCAGTTAGTTACCCTAAACTGTGGTGCCCTAAGCAACTGCATATTTTGCATATTGGTCAAGACAGCCTTGTCCACAAGCCACAGCCACTAAGCCTGCCCCTCATCTCCTGCTCCCTGGAGAGCAACTGCTGAGACATCATAGCATCCAGCTCCTCACAGGAAAGACAGGCCTTTGAGGCAGCACCAGAGCAACGGTTTGCCTCCCTCGCCTTAAGGTCCTCCCTCCGCTTCTCGTGGTCTGCACAGATGCATGTCCTGGCCGTAGCCCTTTTCATACAAGCCTTGAGAAACATGCCCAAAAATGCAAGAAAAATAATTTTTATTTTGCACTGGAATGAAATACAAACCTTTCCATGTTTATATAAGCAGACTTGTATCCAAACATCCATTTTCAGACCAAAGAAGTCAGGTTTCCAGTGCCTCTTTCTCTCTCTCTAATCATAGAGTTTGTGGCCCCACAAAACCTATCCATCAAAAATCTCCACAACTCATCTCCTCTTCAAGGAGATAGCACACTTCATAAGAACAGCCAGACTGAGTCAGACCAATGGTCCAGCCAGCCCAGTATCCTGTGAGCCTACAGTGGCTAATACCAGATGCCCCGAAGAGAGGGAACACAACAGGCAATCCTCACATGAGCTCTCCCATCACTCACCTCGGGTATGTCTACACAGCAAAGTAATTTTGAAATAACAGCCCTTATTTTGAAATAACTTTCCTAGCGTCTACACAGCCAAACCGCTATTTTGAAATAAATTCGAAATAGTGGAGCGCTTATTTCGAATTTGGTAAACCTCATTCTACAAGGAATAAGGCCAAATTTGAAATAGCTATTTCGAAATAAGTGCTGTGTAGCTATTTCGAAATAGGGGGCCTCCAGCCTTCCCAGGGTGTCCTGGTGGATACTCCAGCCTCAACCAAGACCACTCCTCTCCCTCCCCACCTTCATGGAGCCCTTAAAGGGGTAGACTCTGGCCACAGTGCCTGTGCCAGCTCCAAGCCTGCCAGCCCAGAGCCAGCAGTCACTGCCCCTGACCCAGTGGCCCCAAAACATGAGCCAGCAAGCCACTGGCAGCCAGAACCTCCACCGCTCCCCAGGAGCAGTCTGCCAGCTCCCAGGAGCCTGACAGGGCCCGGAGAAGGTGGATGCCTTCCTGGTCCAGGGTGGAGATCATGGACCTTATTCAGGTATGGGGGGGATGCCCCCAATGTCCATGATCTCTGCACTAGACATAGGAATGCGGCCGTCTATGGCAGGATAGCTGCAAGCCTGGCCACAAAGGCCACATGTGAACCCTGGAGCAGGTTTGCATGAAAATCAAGTTGGTCTGGCTAGACCCCCACCCCTGAGACCTGAGCTTCCCCTCCCCCTTCTTTCCCTTGCTTCCCCCTTCCATCTCCCTCCTCTGAGGTTTCCCCCTCCCCTCTTCCACCCTCTCTTCTCCCCTCTCCCACCTCTTTTCCCTAGTCTCACCAGAGTTTCATTCCCTCAACCCCAGTTTTGTGAAATAAAGAAAGTTTGTGTTCATGAAAATAAGTGTATTTTATTTGACATCAGGAAGGGGGGTTAGGGAGAGGTAAGTGGAAGGACATGAGGGAGGAATGAGGCACAAGCCCCCAGTAGGGCAGACTGGGGAGGCTCTTAGTGCTCCTCAGGGTGGAAGCTCTCCCGCAGGGCCTTCTGGATACTGACAGCCCTTGATGGACCTCCCAGATGGCAGCCTGCAGAAAGTGCAGCCAGGCTCGTAGCAACACGTCCAAGAGAAGCACCAGAGTGCCCAGGGGCAGCTCTAGCTCCATGTTGCCGAGTGCTGTGGTGTCCCGAGTGAGGGCAACCAGAGCATGCAGAGACAAAATGCTTTGCTGTCCCTCATCGAGGTAGACAAGCAAGCAGGGAAACCTGAGAACTGGCTGTCCAGGGGTGGGGGAGGGTCCTTTAAGCACAGACCTCAGAAAACCTCAGGTAGCATCCCCACGCAGTAAGTCCTGACCTGGTGCCCTGCTGGAACTAGTGTGGACATGCTATTTCGAAATAGCAAAATACTATTTCGAAATGCATTTTGTGTGTAGATGCGTTATTTCGAAATAACACTGTAGTGTAGACATACCCCTCCAGAGAAAGAGGCTAGGGATGCCATTCCTACCCATCTTGGATAATTGCTATTGATGGACCTAGCCTCCATGAATCTATCTAGCTCTTTTTTGAACCCTGTTAAAGTCCTAGCCTTCACCACATCCTCTGTCAAGGAGTTCCACAGGTTGATTGTGCACTGAGTGAAGAAAATTTTCCTTTTGTTTGTTTTAAACCTGCTGTCTATTAATTTCATTTTGTGACCCCTAGTTCTTTTATTGTGGGAATAAGTAAATAACTTTTCCTTATTCATTTTTCCCACACCAGTCATGATTATCTAGACCTCTATCATATCTCCACCCCCCTTAGTCTCCTCTTTTCTAAGCTAAACAGTTCCAGTCTTTTTAATCTCTTTTCATATGGGACCCATTCCAAACCCCTAATCATTTTTGTTGCCCTTTTCTGAACCTTTTCCAATACCTTTATATGTTTTTTGAGATGAGGCGACCACATCTGTATGCAGTATTCAAAGGAAATGCATTTCATTGGAAATGTTCCAATCAGCTCTATGGAGAATGTTTATTGTAACACAGCAGGGAGCGAGTGGCCCTGCCAAGATCAGTGTCCAAGTATGCTCTATGTAAGTAAAGGACTGTAAGCTTTGTGAGGAGAAACCAGACTGACAAATGTTAACAGAGAGGTTAAGTGACTCACCCAAGTTCACAGAGTGAGTCAGTATCTTAACTGGGAATAGAACCAAGTTTCTGGACTCCCAAGTTAGTGTCCTACCCTCTGGATGATCCCACTGCTTGACAAGCTGAGCCTGGACAGGCAAAGATGTTACATATTCATTCCCTTATTTGTTTTCTGGGCTCCAAATACATTTTGGTGAATCTGGGAAATGGCAGATCTTGGCAGTGAGTTGAGCCAAGAAAAACCAAGTCCTGCCAACTAACTCCTGCCAGGCTGGGCTCCCATGTGTCCGGAGCATGTCTCCCTGCACCCATCTCTTTATAGCAATTTCTGCCATTTTCTAACATCATTTAAGTTTCTAAAGTAATTTCTTTTGTTTTGTTTTTTAAAGCAAACCATCTACCATATGTTCCCCCCTGAAAGGCGCAATTGTTGTCAGATAATTAAGACACTGAGGTGAGCACTCGGAGATTCCTTTCCTCAGCCCCACACATTGTCCTGTCTCTGTCCCTCTTTCAATACGGCTTTGAGGGCTCTGCTTTTCTAACTTCCTCCTCAGCAAGAAATGAAAGAGCCACTAGAGTGACCCTCTTCACTGCTCTCCCTCTTGCTTTTCATTTATTTTTTGACACCCAACAATAATCCCAGCTTGGTGCTGGCCTGCCGTTCTCATCTGTCGCTGGGTCAGGGGCTGCAGGGACACTGCCTGGCCCATTCAGAAGCTTCCCAGGATTGAAAAGAACAGGAAGGGAGAGAAACCAGAGCCAGGGATACCACGTGCAGCACAGAGGTGGTCCAGTCTGTCAGAGGTTCTCCAGCTCACATCACAGTTTACTTCCCACAGGCCAGGACACCAGGATGCAGTTTCCTCTTTACACTTGTATTTGGCTTTACTAATTAGCACCCGGAGTGATGGGTTTGCTACACCAGCCAATACTCACTTTCCAAAAGCCATTGCTCAGTTCTGCTGATTAGTTTGTCCCTTGCTCAATGGACTGGATCCATTGAAGTGCTGAGTAGTCACAATCCCCACCAGAATCAATGGGAGAGGAAGGTGCTCCCTATTTACAGGAGTGGGCCCTGGCTACTCAGCAGGTTTTGCATTCGTAAGGAGCAGACTGGAAAGGCTTGCTGCAGTTTAATCTGATGTTCTCAAAGGCAGGAATGAATTGTGCACATCTGGAAGTACAAGGCACTTGCAGGTGACTAAACTAACAGTTGGTGGGAGGGTGAATGACATCCAAGCACACTGACCAGTCTTGGTATTAAAACATACACAAGGAAGCTTTCCTTGTCTTGAAGGATGGAGGTTTTTGCTTTCATGCACCTCTGACTTTGGGAGCTCTCTGCGCTGATTCTGTAGAGAGGGCCAAACTGTCAGAATAGCCTCAACCCAGCTCTAAGTAAGTGTGTCCATAGTTGGGCCCCAAAGACTAATTTAAGTATAAATCTAGGGGCAGGCCCGTCAACAAAAAGGCGGTAAAAGGGCATAATTGCCCCAGGGCCCAATAATTCAAAGGGGCCTAAAGCTCCGGCTTGCTGCTGCTACTGCATTTCTAAACACAGACATCGTTTCAATCTACAAAACCATTACCAAAGGAGGAGTCTGTCAATTCAGTCTAACAGAATTCTACTCTACATTTATTCATTTCATGAAACTAAACCAGACACTGGGAGATCTAATATTTTAGCACAAAACACCGGTACATTTCTAACATTTTCATAAACTAAAATTTTTAAAAAATGTTTAAGTTCCCAAGAAATTAATAGAGTGGATGTGCAGACTTGAAACGACAGATAAAGTTGCATTTTCTGTGCCTTGCTCACTTCTAAATCCTGAATTCATGATTCTTTGCTTCCCCTATAAGACTTGATTAAATCATGATTAATTAAAACAGCATAAGAACACAATGTTTCTTGTAGTGTGTTTGAGGTCATCTTTGAGGACACTGGAGTTTTTGTGAATGAAATAGTCTCAGATTTTTGTCAGGACGTGAAATTGAAAGATTTTTCCATTTCCCGGTAGATCTTTCTGAAATTGTCCTTTGACTTAGTATATTTGATGTGTGCATTCCTATAGCAAGAGGAAAAGAGATCTATGTAAAGATCTGTCTGAAAACAATTGCTGGAAATTTAGTGTTGAACCTAGAGGAAGGTCTTTAAACTAGCTACATTCTCTCCCCATTCCCCTTGCCAGCTTCACCTGCCCCCATCCCTGAACTGGGGTTTTCTTTGTATTCAGATTTTGTCCTAAAAGAAACACCACACCAAAGGATGCCTTTCTAAAGGTCTGGATTGCCTTGATGTGCATTTAAAACATAATCACGTAAGAGTTACAAACCGTCAGTCCTCAAAAGCAGCAGTACTTCTCCTCTTTCACATCAATTCCACCTCCTAGAACTGATGGGGGTATTCATCCTCCTCTTTGTTCCCTGAAACTCACCGCCCACATAACTTTCCACTTTGGCCGTGGAAAGCAAGCAGTGTGGCTGCAGTGGCATTAGCAGGGTCTCACTTGGTGAGTGGATGATGCTGATTCCCTTTCCACCTGCAGAGGTTGGGCACAAACTGGAAATCTCTGTAATCCAGGCTCCTGCAGAGTGTTGACAGGCACAGAGGGTAATTTCACTTGTGGACATACTCAAACAGAACTATTGTAAAAGAATAAAAGACTGAAACCTATGCGGTCAATTTACCTGTAAGAAGCAGCAGCAAACTAAGATTAATAAAGAGCCAGGTTTACAGGAAGCACATGGTGTGAGGAGAAATAGGACTCTGCTTTACTTGTTAGGAGCTGGGTTACATCCTGTGCTGGGCAGGAGTACCAAACCCTTAGGTAGGTGTGCTGGCATTTGGCTTTACCAGGATAAAGCGGATCACTGCAGCCTAGAATGCACTTACATTCCTGTGTGCACCATAGCTCCTAGTTTATGAACAGTACTGCCATCAAAGAAAACTGCCATCACTTTAAGGCTTGGGCCCTGCATGGAACAACTGTCTGTGCCTTCTACTGCATGCCAGCCAGTAAGAAGAATGACACCACCAGTTACTTACCAGACTTATACTGGGAAAGGAATCAAGGCTCTTAATTTGGGCATAAATCCCAAAGAATTTGACTAAGACGCACTTGGCACATGTAAAGATCTCCAAGCACAGACTGCCAGAGGGCTAACCTTAACTTGGAAAAATTCAGAGAGAGTGGAAGAAAAGCTAAGAGTAAATCTGATAAGAAAGTACAATGCAACCCAGAGATAGGTGTTGATATACACAATAATCCACCGGCACAAGTAATAAAAGGGTGGACCTACTGCAGGATGAAGTTGGTGACATGATCTAGTGGGTGAGAGTGTAAAGCAGTGGTCACTAACCAGTAGATCGGGATCTACTGGTAGATCTTGGAGCCTCTGACAGGTGATCCTGGCTGGTTTGGCCAAGAGGCTACCAAGTGCAGCACTTCAGCTGTCCCTTCCCCCCACTGCTGCACATCTCCTGCCCTTTGGCTTAGAGCTGCCCCTCCCCCTGGGAACCTCTTGCTTTCTGTGCAGGGCAGGGGAGGGGGAGTGCTGATGTCAGGGTGCCCCCTCCCATTCTGTTTCCTTTCTCTACAGAGCAGAGAGGGGGCACAGTAGGATTTGGGATGGAGTTTGTTGGCTGCTTTAGGGAGAGGGCCAGGGCCAGGGCCAGGACAGGGGGGATCCTGCCATAGCCCCACTGCATCACCACCCAGGAGCCACCAGCAATGCCTAGCTGGAGCCCGCATCCCAAACTCCTACCCCAGTCATGAACCCCCTCCTACACTCCAAACCCTTGTCCTAGCCCTGAGCACCGCTGCATCCAAATGCCATCCCAGAGCCTGCACCTAGAACCCCCTCCTGCATCCCTCCTGCCTGCTCCAAGAGCAGCTCAGAGCCCCTCTCACACTCCAGATCCTTTAAGCCAAGACCAGAGCTTGCACCCCAACCCTTGCCCCAGCCTGTTGAAAGCGAGTGAGGATGGGCAAGAGAGGGAGAATGGAGCAAGCAGGGGCGAGCCTTGAAGAAGGGATAGGAAGAAGGCAGGTAGATCTTGAATTGCACCTAAATTCAAAAAGTGATCTCGTGCTCAAAAAGATTGGAGACCACTGGTGTAAAGTTTATACTACAGAAAGAAGAATTTCACATAGCGTAGGTGCTGTTGTATGGCCTGAAAAGGACACTAGCCCTGACTATACTCACACTCACAGGGTATGTCTACACTACCCCGCTAGTTCGAACTAGCGGGGTAATGTATGCATACCGAACGTGCAAATGAAGCCCGGGATTTGAATTTCCCGGGCTTCATTTGCATAAGCGGGGAGCCGCCATTTTTAAATCCCCGCTGGTTCAAACCCCGTGTAGCGCGACTACACGGGGCTCGAACTAGGTAGTTCGGACTAGGATTCCTATTCCGAACTACCGGTACACCTCGTAGGAACCTAGTCCGAACTACCTAGCTCGAGCCCCGTGTAGCAGCGCTACACGGGGTTCGAACCAGCGGGGATTTAAAAATGGCGGCTCCCCGCTTATGCAAATGAAGCCCGGGAAATTCAAATCCCGGGCTTCATTTGCACGTTCGGTATGCATACATTACCCCGCTAGTTCGAACTAGCGGGGTAGTGTAGACATACCCCCAGAGACAAGCACTAAACGTGCTTGAGTGGACTGTGCAAACAAACCCTGGGACAGCAGTATCTAGGATGTTGTTTCTTATAGAGAAAACAGGTGTGATGCAACCTTGCGTTTCTGCCAGAATCTCATCCCTAAGATGGATCATAATGTATGCAGTGCATGTTATTGTAAGTCCAAAGATACCATACTTCAGTCTGTCTTCTATTGAAAAGAATGATGGAGTTATTCATGAGTATAAGGGTACGTCTAGACTACATGGCTCCGTCAACGGAGCCATGTAGATTTGTTTGTTCGGCAAAGGGAAATGATGCCGCGATTTAAATAATCGCGGCTTCATTTAAATTTAAATGGCTGCCCCGCTCTGCTGATCAGCTGTTTGTCGGCAGATCGGGGCAGTCTGGAAGCTCCCCTGCCGACATGAAAGCCCTTTATCGACCTCCCCGGTAAACCTCATCCTACGAGGCATAATGGGGAGGTTGATAAAGGGCTTTCAGGTTGGCGCGGGAGCGTCCAGACTAGCGCGCTGAGCCGACAAACAGCTGATCACCTGTTTGTCGGCTCAGCGCGGCAGCCATGTAAATTTAAATGAAGCCGCAATTATTTAAATCGTGGCTTCATTTCCGTTTGCCAATCAGCCTAATCTACATGGCTCCATCAATGGAGCCATGTAGTTTAGACACACCCTAATGGACTAAAATTTGACATTTCCTTTCATTCTGACAAGGAAGGGAATGTGCCTAGGCAGAAAACATAAGAAAAACATGGACCTATTCACCTGATATATGAGGAACCATTAATGATGTCACCAGACTTTGTTGGATGGTGCTCGGAGCCAGTTATTAAACCACAAACCATTATGTGAACGGTCAGTAAAATGGATTCAGGAGGAGAAAAGGAAACTCTCCTAATGCTTTGAGGTGGTACAGCTGTGCCAAAGGAGCGGTCAGCACAGGGCAGTGGTTCCCAACCTTTTTTATACCACGGATTGGGAAACCCACTCACAAACTTTTGACAGACCAGTAACATTTTAGTTGAATATTTGCAAATAATGAATATGCAAATATTCAAATAAAATGTTATCTGTCGGTCAACCAATTCACCTGCTGACCCAGTCTTGTCACTCCACATCCCTCTACCTCCAACCCCAGAACCCTCTGACTCCATCCAGCCAACTCTGGTACTCTGTGTCTTTGTATTACGAAACCTGCCAAACCCATCATCTGATCCCCCCTATATCTCCCCAGCCCCACTACATGCCTGTCACCCCAGTGCCCACCATCTACCACTTCCCAACACCCCCTTCTGCCAGTTTCCTTTTGTCAACCACCTTTGTCTTGCCTGGAGCCTGTCCTGCATCTGCTGTCACTACCAGCCTTGGCACGCTGTGTCTCAGCGACCCCGGACTTAAACTGACAACCTCCCATTTCCCTGGATCCTGCCCCACCACTCCCAGTGCCCCCTGATCCTGCCCCAGTAGCCCCGGTGCCCCTTGCTCCACAATCGCCATGACTGCCTGTTGTGCCAAACCCTGATCCTGCCCCACTGACCCTGCAACTGCCTGTTCCACAAGCTGTGAGGCCCCCGACCCTGCTCAGACACCCTCGGATCTGCTGCCCCTGAGACAGAAGCACGAGTTGTGCTGCACCTGGCTCCAGCTGACCCCCACTCCTACGCTGCATGCCCTTTGACCCTTGACTTTTAACCTCTGACCCCTACAGCTCGTGCCAACACCCTCTTGTCCCGTGACCCCACCACACCCTCACCCAACACCTCTTTGCCCCCACCTCACCCCTGCACTCCGCAGAGCAAGGCTGCCCCTTTAGGGAGCGTGGCCATTACTATACTGCAGGCAGGGGGAGCAGCCATTGGTGGCGTGTGTGCTCCCTCCTCCTTTTCACCCCCTTCTTCCCCAAGCACGTCTTGCGCCCCCATGGGAAGAGGTGGGAGGGAGCGTGGAGTCCCATCAGGACCAGCCTCCCACCTGGGTGGCAGGGGGAGGAGGAAGGAAGGCGCCTCCCGCTCCACCTCCTCCTGCCGCCACTTCAGCCCCATCGCCACCGCTGGGCAAAATCAGCCACCATGGCTGCAAGAGCTGAAGCCATCTGCTTTGTGGCGCCTCAGGAGCCCAGGGTGAGCCCTGCCCCCAAAGCCACCATGAACAGCTCGCTTCAGTGCCGGCAGCTGCTGCAGCCCAGCAGCTCGCAGCATGGTACTAGGCTGTGGACCTGGGGCTGAGAGCCGCTGGGTGCAGGTTCCTTGGAGTAGTGGCTCCATGTTCTGCTCCTTTCATTGCTGTGATTCTGAAAATGTGTCTTTCCAGTACAGCAAAGCATCAATCAGTGTCTTAATGGTACAGCAGCCTTTCTACCGTAGAAAGAAGAATTTCACACAGCCTAGGTTCTGTTGTGTGGCCCAAGGAGGACACCAGCCCTGTCCGTACAACCCTGACGTACCAGCTGACTTGCACCAGTGACCAGGATCCCCCAAAATGTATTGTGATTGGTTTGCATGGAGAGGGGTAAAGCAGCCTGGGGATTATTACAGAGGGAGCAAAGAATCTCTGTGGGCAAGCCCAGCCTTAGGGCAAGGCAAGCAAGGTGGTTGCCTTGGGCCCTGCACTTTCAGGGCCCTGCGCTGTACCAAGCCCAAGTACAAGGGGCAGCTGGAGCTGGACAAACTGGTCACCTGCATTGCCGTGGGGCTGCTGCTTCTGCTCATCTCACTGGCTTTCGTACAGATCTCCATAGGTCCCTGCCTGGCCAGCCCCACAGCCTAGCACCCTGCCACTGCCCCAGCCGGGGTCCCCTCACCTATCAGGGTGGGCATCTGGGCTCCAGCCTGGCTGCATTGGCAAGGCTGCGGGAGCTGGCCCAGCCTGCACGTGTGTTGGCAGCTCTAGGCTGTGTTTGGGCCTAGTGAGCTGGGATGCAGCCCCAAGCCACTGGCCTTTCTCCCTGTCCGCGGCAGATTATGTTTGATCTGTATGGAGGGGAGAGTCACACAGTTCAGCAGAGAATCTGACCTGGACAGTATGTTGTTGAATATATCCAGTGAGTGACTTGTGCTGCCTGGGCTGGACTCTGTAACCCCTCAACTGGGTTTGACTTAACCTAGAGCATCTGCCGGCTGGGCCCCGCTGTCAGCGTGCCACCTTGGGCCCTGCAAACTCTTTGCCTGGGCCTGTCTGTGGGTCTGCAGAAGGAGGTGGCAGGCCCTTGGTTCTGTTACCTCACCAAGCCTTTCTTCAGTGCATTCCAGCTACCCCTTCTCCCAGGCTTCCCTTCTCACCACCCTGTCTGCTACCAGGAAAGGACTAACAGCCAACAAGAAATGGTTAATCGAGCCTGCTCCACCTTCCCTCCACCACCTTCCCACAGAGGTGGACTCTGCACGCTGCAGGGAGCCTGTCCCCAGCTGAGTTTTGCTGCAAGAGGGCCATCCTCACTTTGGAGGGAGGGAGCAGGACTGGCCCCTTAATTGCTAATTAGCAAAAAATCAGCCATGTGCAATTAGGATTGCCAACATGGTGTTTAAAAAATACAGGCCAGACCTCAGATGTCTCCATCTTGACTTGAACCTCTGGGATTCCAGATGTCTCCATCTTGACTTGAACCTCCCTTTCCCCCACTCCCGTGCTTCCCAGAGTTTCTCTCAGGTTGTGGGTGCTTCTGAGAACCCAGGCCACAGGTGCTGGCCCAGCAGCCATTGCGACTCCTGTTCAGGCGCTGCACAGTGCCAGCGGCTGAGCTGTGGCTGCTGTGGTGCTGTGCACTCTGTGGTGCATATTGGTAGAACCACACCCCTGGGTACCAACCCCCTGCCAGACAGAGCCCTTTCCTGGCCCTGGCCCTTCAGCACAGCTCCAGGGCATCCAGCTCTATTCACTTGCCTTGCCAGACAGAGCCTGCACTGGGAAAGCAAACTGAGCTAAGGGCTGGAATCTGCAGGAGCCCCATCCAGCTAGGAGCCAATGCTCCTGGGTCCATCTTTTCTACTCTCCTACCAACCCCTAAGCTCCTGCACATGACTCTGTCTGCCTTCCCTTTGCAGCACTGAAGGACCTGGGTCAGCAGGGGAGTAGAAAGATACACCCATGAGTACAGCCTCACTGCTGTTGAAATACTAGCTAAAAGTTGTCCTGTAGTATGAGACAGGCAATTTTCTATTTAATTAAGAAGCTTCAGGGGACAGCCAAGTTAGTCTGTAAAGTGCTACTAGATCCATTGTTGTTTTTTAAGTTTATCCTGAACAGACTAACAAAACATGTAGAAGGTATCATGGGTTGTGCCCAGGAAAGCTCCTGATACCATCTACATGTTTTGTTAGTGCTTCCAGACCATTCATTGTTTTTTAAGTTTATTTAAGTAAGGGCACTGCTGGCAACCCTGTTTGCAGGGGGTGTCCTTGTTGCAGAATTAGCAAGGTTCAGATGATGTAATATTTATCCAGCGCACAGCCTGCTGCACCTCTCCAGACTCTTCTGGGTTCTTGCCCCTGTATGTGTCTGAATTTGACCCTTTGCCCACCCCTGCATTTCATACCTTATGTTACATGAGTTGTGCAAATGATCAGAAGGTAGCACCTGGAAGGGGATTATCTTTGTGCCCCCTCAGCCTTCAGAACTATAACCCCGCTGCATCACAGCCTGCACACATGTAGAATAGTGATAGAAATGTAGCCGTGTTAGTCTGGGGTAGTTGAAGCAAAATGCAGGACAATGTAGCACTTTAAAGACTAACAAGTTGGTTTATTAGATGATGAGCTTTCGTGGGCCAGACCCACTTCCTCAGATCAAATAGTGGAAGAAAGTAGTCACAACCATATATACCAAAGGATACCATTAAAAAAATGAACAAATATGAAAAGGACAAATCACATTGCAGAACAGAAGGGGGATGCGGGGGGGAGGGGAAGGAGGACACTTGCCAACAAGGACTTAACAAGAATTTGAACTATCTCACCCATTACCAAGACAGTTTCCCCAATTATCACCTGTAATACCATTAACTCACAAACATCCCACTCTCCCTACCTTTAATATCATCAATTCACAGACACTTACCTTCCTTCCTCCCCCCCCCCCCCCCCCCCGCATCCCCCTTCTGTTCTGCAATGTGATTTGTCCTTTTCATATTTGTTCATTTTTTAAATTGTATCCTTTGGTATATATGGTTGTGACTACTTTCTTCCACTATTTGATCTGAGGAAATGGGTCTGGCCCACGAAAGCTCATCATCTAATAAACCATCTTGTTAGTCTTTAAAGTGCTACATTGTCCTGCATTTTGCTTCAGCCTGCACACAGTGTGACTATGCCACACCATGATAAGTGGTCCTGCTCTTATTTTGCATCTCTCTGAAGTCGTCTAGGATTAAAATGCCTTCAGGCAGGCAGCACAGTAGATTTACAGGGTTACACTCTGCCTGCTGGGAACAGCAGATGCCAAAAGCAAAGATCAAACTTGTAAGTAGTGAGTGCCACCTACTGTCCAAATGGCATTATGACACCCTCTCTCCCACCTTTTGCATACTAGGGGAAGTGCAATGTAAGGAACCATCTGGGCCTCTCACCAGTTCTCTCCGGCTAAAATTCCAGTGCCTTATAAAGCTCACAGACCTTGCCATTTTCTCACTGTTTCTGTCACACACAGGGGCAGAGCAGTGTGGTGCTCCTTCCCGGACTGACAAAGCCAGAGAGATGGGCAGCAGGTAAAGATCCAGGTGCAGCTTCCCTTGCAGAGGACTCCAGTTTGTTCTACTGTTATTTTCTAGTGTCAAAGTTCCATTCATTTATGGATGTCCCCACTCATTAGGCCAAAGTCATTCTTGAAGCAAAGACCAGTGAAGTCAGTGGAGGAAAGGACTTGGCCTATTGCATTTTACGGTCTGATATCAGCATACGTAACCCTGCTGAACATACTATTGGCTACATAATTATATTGCAGTTTAGCAGAGAAGGACTTTGACTCTAATAAGATTTTGCAGCATGTTTTACAGATAAAAACAAGTGTTCAACAATCGGACTTGAGAAAGCAGACACAGAGATTTGGTGGCAAGGACACTGAAAAAAAAATCTCTGCAGATTTTTGCCCTTGACAAGGTTTTTAATCCAAAGAGAAACATCCGTCCATCCCCTCTCCCATCTAGTTTGAACAGATCTTGGACTCCCAGGCATGGAACTCACTGATTCTCAGGAAGCTGTTGCCCAGCTGACTGTGCCCGGGCCAACTCTGGCTTTCCAAAATATCAGTTACTTTGTCCACATCACCACCAGGTCCTTTTTCTCAAAAGAAGCAGAAGAAAAGGAAATTCTCAGAAATGTCAGGTAAAGAACAGCTCTTCTCTGTTTGTGTATGGCCAAAGTAAGGAATCATAGAGCTCTGGGTCCATAGAGACCTAGGAAATTTTAAATATCAAAGTACTGTATTGAATACCCCATATTTGAATTAACCCAGTTGTATTGAATAGTAGTTATCTGTCTCGGGATTGTCTGTGGTTCCTATCACAGCAAATATCTAAGCACTGCACAAAAACTAAAACTCACAGTGAATGTTCTCCTGGTCTTGTTTGTTTTCTGTCTGCTTCTCTATTCTATCTTTCTGTCTTTCTCCCTTCCAATCTCTCAAGTAGTCCAAGGGAGATGCCGTCACTGGGCATCAAAGAAGGTTGGGTGGACTCTGCCTGATGTTTGGCAATAAGGTACTTCTGTTCAGTCCCATACATGGGAGAGCTGTATCCTGAGCCAGACTGATTGAAGCCCCCAGTGGAGGACTGCCAGCTCTGAGAGTAGCGAATAGGTGGTCAGTGATGCAGCGTGACCCAAACCATTAAGTGCCTCCTAGATCACATCTGGCTTAGTTTGATCTTATGCAGGCTGCTGTGTGAGCTTCAACATTTGGGGGGAGTAGGAGGTTATGCTCAGGTCCTCTGGTCTAGCTATTATAACCCAGTCTTACCTGGAGACAGACTCCTGCCAGACAGACCCCAGGCAATGGCCATCAGGTTTCCAGAACTAATGGTTCTTATCAGCCTCTTGTAATTATTTAGTCTTTGAGATGCTACTAGACTAACTGTTGTTTTTTAAGTTTTTCCTGGTACAGACCTTCTTGGCTATTCCTCTGAAGCTTATCTACTAACTGACTTTTTCTCTTCCTCCCCTTCAATTTATTTTCCTTCTCCCCCCTCCCTCCTTCCCTTATTTATTCTTGGATCAGGACTTCAACACTCCGGTCATCTGAAGAAGTGGGCTGTGCCCATGAAAGCTCATGACACTGTCTACATGTTTTGTTAGTCTTTAAGCTGCTACCAGGCTGTTTGTAGTTTTTTAAGTTATTCCTAGTATTGTTTGTGTGCCAGTGTCTCATGAGTACCTCACTGAAAACAAAAGGAAACTTTTAATGTGACTGGCCCAGCCAGAGCTAGCTCACAAATTCAGCAGCATCCTAGGAATACGTATGCCTCTATCCTGAGGGTACCACCATTTTAGCCCTGCAGGAATGCCCCAATCCCTGAGAAACCCAATCACTCTTTTTCCTTGATTCCCATCTTCCAGTCCCTTGCCAAGAAGCCAGGGGCACCCTGTCTCAGCTCATTGGGGATGATCCTTAATTGACTGAAGGGGTCATTTATGAGGAAGGCAAGGGATGCCTCCTTCAAGAGGCAGAGCACGCTAGCTCTTTGGGGCAGGAACCCTCTCTTTGTTATATGTTTGTACTGTGCCTGAAACAAGGGGTTTACACAATAAACACGCCGTGGGCTATATTATGCTGCCAGCCCCTGCCAGTCTGTGGGACGGCAGGCAGGCGGGGAATTTCAGACAGGGTTTCCTTCATGGCCCAACTGAGCTCCGACCCCCTTTCCTCCTAATACCAACAATCTGAAGAGAAAGCACCATTATGCAACCACTGTATGCCCTGACAATCAGGGAATGACTCCACTTCCCTTGCACTTATCAATTGCTACGGGATGGTCATTTCCCTCCCCCTATTGCCTCTCTTCAGCTACCCTCCTAGAACGTCATTGGACCAGACTAGGCACCCCAGGTTTTTCCTGGGACTCCAAGGTACAAGGCCGAAGTTGTCAAATCCCAGGACTGCAAGAGTGAGTGGTAAGTGTGTTAAATCTGAAATAGTGCACAGGAGGCTGGCACTGCCATGCATTCCGAAGTCTAGAAGTACCAAAGGGCAGATTCTGCAGAGAGTGTGTGCACTTGGTTGTGGGAGTAACTGATGCCCTCTGAAACCTGGCCAGGCTGGTGTGCGCACTTTATGAGAGTTGGAATGCCTCCCAGAAAACACCCCTACTCTTAGTTCTTCGTATTTGCTGCAGTAATGCTACTGTGAATCATTTAATTTCCAGTGACAGAAGGGCAGGCCAAGAAGCTCTTAGCAGCAACATTTTGAATGAGCTTGAGAAGGTGTTTTGGTTTGGGAATTAGCCTTTACTTGAGATATGGGAGATCTACAAACAATATGGATGCCCAAGTTTTCAGCTAACAAAGGGGTTCCAGCTAAAATCAGGTCCCTACCGTGCTGCACATTGTGCAGACAGACACAGTCTCTGCCTTAAAGAACATACAGCTTCAGTTTAAGATTAGTAGCCACTGAAGTGGGGGTAGCAAATAAATGGAAGGCTAGTAGAGGTGGGGGCTGGGGTGACAGTAATGTTAACACATTTCTACTGGCACTATCTCTGTGCATAGTTTGACGATTGGGATGTGTGTTTAAAGGGTGACTTTTGAGCTAAATAAAGATACAGTCGGTAACAATCTCTGTTCTCCACCTACCTGCTCTGTATCACTTGCCAGTGTCTGGCAGGATCACAGCAGGAGTGGATATCAAGGAGGGATTCGAAGGAGGATGGAGTAAGGACTTTAGGGATTTGTTTTGGGATGATATTTCACACCTAACAGGAGTCATGGATGAAAGTGTAAAGATGCTTTTGGAAGAAGAGAACAGGTAGTCCATGAGAGATGGCATAATCAGCAGAGGAAAGAGGGCAGTTGACAATACTATAAAGACAAAGTAAGTTGGCAAGGTGGAGTTAAATAAAGCAGTGAACATCCTTAAAGGTATGAATTAGGCACTATCTAATGTGATGGAGAAGGGGGAGCCTGCAAAGAGATTTGAATGGGGAGGATGTGGTCAGAAGGGCAGGCCAGGATGCTGATCTTAGCAGCAACTTTTTGAATGGGCCTAAGAAGGTGTTTTGGTTTGGGAAATAACCTGATAGGATTCTGTTCATAACTCCACCCCCAGCTCTCAGGTCCATTTGCTGATGTTCCAAACCAGTCAAGTCGTGATACAAACATTCCGCTGGGGGTCTGTACCGGGCCAGCTGTGAGAACAGCTCAATGCACTTCACACAGCATGGAACCATTGTGACCAGGCCATTCCTGGAGTTTCCTTTTCATAAAGAGTACACGCTCTGTCATAAAGCTAAGTCTTGTGTCTCATTCCCTTTCCAGCCAAAAACTACCTCTAGCTTTCACTTACTCTCCTTGCCCATGCAGGGTCTTCTTTCAGGTGAAATCATTTCCTGAACTGTTTATAATACTTCTCACAACCTTCTTTTGGCAGTGGCATTATGAAGCCTGGAATGAATGCCATTTTAGGACCCACTGGAAGTGGCAAAACCTCGTAAGTGTGACTGTGTAAATCAATGCCTCTTGTGTCAGTTTTGATATCACTTCTATTGCAAAGAAGGAAGCAGGCAGAAATTCAATCCCTCCCATCTAGCACAGGGTGGGCTGGACTTCGCAGCTCTGGGTTCGGGTACATTGGCAGCATCTAAACACGGGGAGTAATTTCCCTCTTGCCACTGGAAACAGAGATACCTCTGGGACAAAACTGGTTCCTGAAGGCAGTTGTAGAGCAGAGCCAGGAAATTCAAAGCTGAATGAGCTTGGAGAGTGCCTTTGTTCCCTGGGGCAGAAGGCAGTGCATGCAGGACTGGGGGGAAGGGTACATAGGTTGGAGTGATATGGGAGAAGCCTTGTACTGAAAAACTGTGAACAGTCACTCTTCTCTCTTCAGACTCCTTGATGTACTTGCAGGATGGAAAGACCCCAAGGGTCTTAGAAATGGACAAATCTTCATGGATGGGAAAGCAGTAAACTCAAAATTGCACCTATGCTCTGCCTACATCGTGCAGGTGAGTCAAGGCAGAATCCATGGTGCCTCCCAGTTTGTGCCTGGTTTTTCATTTGCATAGTATGCAAAGTCTGAAATGCCCAGGACATGCAACATCAAGGGCTTATGATGTTGGATTATCTCAGGTGTGCATTCCCTGTGGCTACACCAGAGCAGTTAAGATCCTGAAATGTCACTTCACTGAGCTATAGTCACATGATTCTGGCATTGCCCAGAGGGAGCCATGGATCATGTCACCATAGGCATTTTCTCCATTTGGATCATTGTCTTTTCCTTCAAGAGACTACAAGTCTCAGTCTCCCATTGAGAACTTCTATGGAAGACATTAGAGCTCTGTATTCCTCTCTCTGGGACTCCCCTTTGGGTACAGTCTGACTTCACATTAGTAGAACAATGCTGATGGTACCAAGACCCACTGTAGAGGCTGTTTCTCTCAAAACTCTGGCTGATGTTCCTTCTAAAAGCAAATGTTTTCCAATGTTCTGGGCTGCCACAGGAGGATATTCTGATGGGAACACTCACTGTCCGTGAGAACCTCCAGTTCTCTGCCAGCCTGCGCCTCCCACAGAGTCGGAACAATGAAGCAGAAAAGCAGCTGAAGGTCAATGCCGTGATACAGGAGCTGGGGCTGCAGGAATGTGCTGACACCAAGGTTACTGTGCTATCTTTTTATAAAAACCAGTAGAGGTCACAAGTGTCTCCACAACACCCCTCACGTCAAGCAGTAGCTGCCTTATGTGTGTGCACAAGCACCTGACAGGCCCCTTTTCACACTAATGGTGACAGAAGGGTGTGATTTGGTGCGTGATTTGAGTGGCACGTACAGATTCCATCCTCTACATGCACAAGGTACAAGCAGCTTGAACAAAGCACACACAGGGATTTCCTTTGGCAACTTTGCATGTATGTCCAACTCCTCTTAGGCCAGCAACAGGGATGAAATCTGGGGCTTTCCATACTGAAGCCATGAGCTTTACCACCTGAGCTAAAGGATTGCGTCTGAGTGGGGAGTGATAGCAGATTCTCATGTTTCACATGGGCCAGTCATTACAGAGGGACAAAGTCTCACAGTCTCCTAGAAAGGGGTTACACATTGGAGATGCAAGGCTCTTCTCCCATTTCTCTCTTCCTCCCATCCTCCCTTACCCCTCCACCTGCTGGGGAGGGAGACAGGGAGAAGAGCTGGGAGTGGGGCAGGTCCATGAAGAGAGCAACGTTATGCTTTGGTGAGGTGCACAGAGCTTGCATGTGGGCTGTTTGGTGTATGGGCTGATCCTGTTGGAGAACCATGGCTTACTTGTTTCCAGTCTGCCCTTTGTTTCTGGTGATCCTGGGAAACACAGACCAGTAAGGATTATTTCAATACTTGGTGAATTGTTTGAAATAATTACAAATGGAATTATAGAACATCCCTTGCACACGATCTTATAGGGAGAAGCCAGCAGGGCTTCTGGAGCTCAGTGTGGGGGAATGAAAGGATCAGGCATGCCCTTAGCTGTATGTTTTCCATGTGTGTCCATCTCAGATCAACCCACTCGCTACCTCCTGGATTTAAACTCACCTGCCTCCTCTCCCAAGTGAGTTCTTTGCTTGCTTTTCTCTGTGGCAACAGATTGGCACTGAGTTCCTGCGTGGCGTTTCCGGAGGGGAGAAGAAGCGGTGCAGCATTGGCATGGAGCTCATCACTGCACCTTCACTGATATTCCTGGATGAGCCAACCACGGGACTGGATGCCAACACAGCTAATGCCATCATGCAGCTGCTGCACCAGTGAGCCCTGCCCTGTTTCTGACACTCCACTCACTCTGCTAAGCAATTTCATTTGGAGATTGTCCCCTTCCTTACGCAAGCTGTCTCAGAATGCCTTCGCAAACTAATGAGTTATATTCAGCACAGGCACTGCTCAGGTATTGAAAGGGCAGGCAATGGTATGAGGTCAACAATAATGCACTCAGCCAGGCATTCTAACACCTGTTTTGAGAAGAAGCTGTAGTCTGAACACTAGGCTCACACCCGGGTCTTTTCAAATAATACTCTGTAGCATTTAGTGTCTACCTCCATTGCCCCTGGAGACATTGGCAGAAAATGCCGTAATATGGCATTTCCTCCAAAATACAGTTGTTAAATTCTAGCTGGCCTGGGATTCTGATATTCACCCATTGCTTCTTCTGTTTTGCAGACTCTCCAGGAAAGGAAAAACTGTGATTTTTTCTATCCACCAGCCACGTTATTCCATCTTCCGTCTGTTTGATCATCTAATGCTGATGAATAAAGGAGAAATCATTTATGCAGGACCAGCTGAAGAGTCCACTGGTTATTTCAACAGCATTGGTAAGAGATGGCACTGTGGCAGCGTGAGAATCACTGCTATAGGACAGCTACAAAGCAGTTTTTGTTAATGGAACCCTAAAGCTAGCAGTCAAGGTATTTAAGTGCACAAACATAGTGCTAGTAGGAGGATGCACTGTGACTAGGAGAACCTTTAACAGAGAGACAAGCAGTTCACTATTCAAGGACACCACAGAAAACTGTTTTGATTCAAATCTTAATTGCATCAGCCAATTCCAGTGTGCAAAGGCCAAGTCCACTGCTTTATAAGGGTGCTTTGCATTGCTATGCAAGAGATCTATATTTAACTCTTTGTCCAGGACTCTAATTCACAAAGACAGCAGAGACTGGGTGTTCTAAAGAAATAGTTGATACAGTGGGGGGAAACAGATGGGAAAAACATAAGAAATTGCTTCAGAGGTGCCACATGCATCTTGAGAAAGAGGGGAAAACTGGCATCAGTGCACAGCAATGTCTCTTAGCTGATCCAAGAAGCCGTGTAGATGGGCCCCAAAAGGAGTTCTGTTCACACAAGATTAGAGGATGTACAGAAGCTTGATGCATCAGGAAAAGAGACAGGTCTGTTTAAAAGAAACAAAAGGGTTGTTTCAGCTGCCTTTGTGAGATATTGTGTTGACTAGTAAGTTAGCTGGTTGAAGAGTGAAGCTGGCTGTGAAAGACTGATCTGTGAGAGCGACAGATCGATTACGTATTTTAAGAGAAGGCGGGTTTGGCAAAGGTTGGTTAGCAGGCACTAGTCTGACATGGGATGGGTTGGTTAGTCTGCATGGTGCTTTGGCTCCCTAGGTTAGTCTGGATGTTGGGCTGTACAAAATATTTGTGATGTAATTCAAACCCCTAGAAATGAAAAGTTTTGGAATTTTCTTGTTATTTTTTGAAGTTCTACTTCATGTATTTTCACATTTCTGCATTCAATATTAGGAGTATTTTTGAGTTAAAATAGGTTCATTGATCATCTCAGCATTTTTAATTGTATCAAGATAAATATTCATATTAAATGTGTGAACTCAGATTTTCACAGGTATTAATATGTAACAATCCATTTCCCCAAAATGTCAAATAAAGCAAAATTTCTGTGCCACAAAATGTCCTGAAATGAAATGTCGTATTTTGGATGATATTCAGCACAGAGCATTTGTCATTTACTCACACTGTGCATTGGACATGAGGTTAGCTTTGGTTTTCTCTCACGAAATGGTGTATTTCAGGATACCAATGTGAAGCATTTAACAACCCTTTGGACTTCTTCCTGGATGTCATCAGTGGTGAGATCATGCAGTCCCGGCCTAGTCCAGAGTTAGGTGAGTGCTGTGCAATTACATTGGCTGAGAAAGAGAGAGGTGATGGTAGAATAGCAGACAGGACAATGCCTTGCTAATCCACTTCAACAAATACATAGGAGTTGTAAAACACAGAGGTAGTCAAACTTCAGCAGTGCCCATTACAGCATTTAGCTCAGAGCCTGAACACAACACACTGGTTTCTCCTCAAAATAATTCTTGTTCCTGAATGGTGCTGATTCCCTTCTGTCTCAATCACTTGCCAGTGTTAAGCACACACAGTTGCAGTCTCGGCATAACATTTTTAGGCTACGCTTTCCCTTTAGCAAGGAGACATGCCAAGGATCATCTAATTCGCGTGCAGACTGCGGTCATTCTCTTTGCTCTTCAGTAGTGTGTCAGTGATGAGCCCAAAAATGCTGGTGTGATGATTAGCAAGCTTTGTGGCTTTTCTGGGAGTTGGCTAACACTTTCAAAATGTTTCAAAAGCAAAGTAGAAGCAGGAATGGAACAATTGACCTGGGACTGTCTCATTTGGTCTGCAGCCTCAGTGGAAGAGACGGATTCTCATAGCCACTCTTGCAGTGACAAGAATCCACTGCCCATGTACTACCACAAGTCCCGCTACTATGAGCAGCTTCAGCAAGAGCTGGAAAACCTACAGCCATTCGAGAGCCACCTCCGGGATACTGGTGCAACAAAAGCCACCTACGCCACCTCATTCTTCCACCAGGTGAGGGCAGGGGAAAAAGAGAGGGAAATGTTACATAAAAGGCACAAGAAAAGGAAGGTTTCAGGCTTTGTGGCCTTAGAACAGCAATCAGTAGATTCACTAGGTCCTCTGCCTAGTGAGACTTATTGACTGTGCAGCAATTCTAGGGAGACAACTGAGTCTAAGACTTGCCCCTCTTCTCCTTCCGGTAATATAAATATTCTTCATTTTTGTAGCCACATAGGACCAGATATGGGGACTCTGTGCCCTGGCCAATGAGCAGGTTGTGTGCTGACAGTCTCCACAAGGCCACTGGGAGAAGCTGTGCACTGAGACACATTGCAGAGGCACTGGGCTGGGGCAGCTCAGCAAGGCCCTCATCTTCTCTGCTCTAGGGCTGTGGTTCCCAACCTTTTTACACCGCGGACCGGCAAACCCATTCACAAACTTTTGGCAGACCGGTAACATTTTGTTTGCATATTTGCATCTTTACTATGCAAATAACAAATATGCAAATACAATATTACCAGTCCACCAAAAGTTTGCGAATGCCAGTCTATGGAATAAAAAGCCCTGACCCCCAGAGTCCCACAGTGCCAGCCCTAACCCCTAGAGACTCCCTCCCCTCCACTACCCCCAGCGCCAGCCACTGACCCCAGAGTCCCCTGCATCCAACCCCTGCAGTACCAGCTCCCTACCCCAAACACCTCAGTGGCAGCCTCCCACCCCTTAGAGCTCCTGCGCCAGTCCCCAACAGTAGCCCCAGCTCCAGTACCCTCCAGTGCCAGCCCTGCCCCCATAACCCTCTCACTACTAGCCCCACCTCAAGAGCCTCCCAGTGCCAGCTCGCCCATGCCAGATGCCCCAGTGCCCCCCATCAACCTCCCACCTTTAGAGCCCGCCATCTCTTAGACAACCTCAGTACTAGCCCTGTCCCCAGAACCCCCCCAGTATTAGCTTTGCCCCCAGAGCCTCCCAGTGCCAGCCCCCTGCCTCTTAGAGTCCCCCAACGCCAGAGCCCCCCAGCATTAGCCTCACCCCAGGACACCCAATGCCTGCCCTGGCCCCCTAACCTAGCATTGAATTGCCTCCCAGCTGCCAGCTGAGCGCTGCTGCTCTAAGGCTGCCGACCTGGGCTCTGTTTGGCCCTCCCACCACACAGTGAACCGCTCTTCTGAGGCCATGAGGAGACCCCACCTCTTCCTGGCACTAGCTGGCTGAGAGGCGGGGCAGGGTACACCTCTCCCAACAGCCGCAGCAGGGAGGGAGGCGCTGGGTGGTGTATCCCAGTCCTGGCCCTCAGGGCCACCGTGGCCAGGCAACCAGCAGTTTGCAGACCAGCACTTGGGAACCACTGCTCTACGGAAAGCAAACCACAGGGTTAACACAGCAGTGCCTTAAGATCTACCCCTGACACTGTGCTGGGCCGGGAGGCCCAATGGATCTGGGCTGTGTGTCACACTAGACTCCACCCATATTTAATCCCCTTCTGCCACAGACTTGCACAGGTTCCACTGCCAGGGAACCTCCACAGCTACAGAGCTGAATTTCTCCCTTCATGAGAATCCTAACCCTGCTTTTCTTATAGGAAAGCATATCCCCAGGTACTCACCTCAGAAGGTTACCCTTGAGCAATTTGAGGCAGCAGTGTACAGTGAAGAAGTAGCTATTTTTGCTGTCATGCTGGGGAAGAATTTCTATTGTTCATCATTCAAAATAAACTGTAAAATTAAGGAACAAGTGAAGGCAGGTAAATAACGGACAGAACAAAATAAGCTTTTTCAGAGATACAGAAATTATGTTATCCAACATGAATCAGACCCTCTGCTGGTATGAACTGGCGTCACTCCTTTAAAGTCCAGGCCACTATGCTGATATACACCACCTAAGGATCAGGCCTTGAGGGGGTTTATATTTAATGGTATGGATCTTACAAAGTGACCCAGTTCACTGAATGGGTGGGGGAGAGGGAGAAGGAAGGATTAAAATCAAAATCAGAAATTGACTGTTTACCTTTGACAATGATGTCTCTCTCAGGCAGGAGTTGCAAAGAATGTAACACCGAGAGCATGGTGTTAATTTTTTTAATCATACGAAGGATCAAATACACCATCTCTCTGTGATTGCAAATGTAATTCTGTGTAAGCAAATGTGTGAAGAAATGATGATCTGCAGAACTCATTCTATTGCCACTACAGTCTTTGAAAATGAGGCAGCGTTGTCTGGCTTGCAGAGATAATCCTAATTCCTAACCTTTACACTTCTCATCCCACCAAAATGACATATCAACAGAGACAAGGGGTGTTTTAAAAGCCTAAGTATCAGAAAATTAAGTATTAGAAATCAGTTCACAAAAAACCCTTGCCATATTCTATAGTAATAACCCAGAATACTGCAGTTTACAGTTGCTATAGTCCACTGAACTATTACTGAAGGTAACTGAAGTATTTTTAAATAAGAATAGATACCAGGATGTACATAAGTAAAATATATGGGTGTTGAATGGTTTGGGATTGTCCCAGAGTAAAGGTGAATGGATAATTGCTGCAGGCAATGGACAGACTGTTTCACAGACATTTGCCTGTTTCTGGTTTAGAAGTGTAGGGGTCCCGTCCGCCCCCACAGCGTCGCTCGTCGTCAGCTTTGGGGAATTGGCTCTGCTGGCGGTGATACTATCCGATTCAGGACACTGTCCTCCAACAGTGCCCACACAGCCTGGGCTTTACCCCTTCTGGGGGCTTTGTTCTTTCTCAGTTATGCCGAGAGGGGGTACAGGGTAGGGAGGAGAGAGGGGGGCCCGGGCCCACCCTCACTCCCAGGCCCCAGCCCAGGGCCCTAATGGACACGGACCAGCTTCGGTCCAGGTCCAGTTGGCAGGGGCATCCTCCCGAAACCTGCCCAAGTGAGGGGCTTTTGTATGGCCCTCCCCTGGGCTATTTCCTCTCCGTTCTGTTCCCCCCCCCCCCTCCACTGCTGCTGGCTTACTCGGCCCTCCGTGGGTCCACCTCTCATCTCTCCGGATGACCTTCCAGACCCCGTTGCTCCACGGCGGTCCGCAAAGTCCTGCTTTCCACAGCCAAGAGGGGCTTACTCTTGCCCCGCCCGGGGCGGCATTTAAAACTCCCACCGCGCCCAGCGCCGGAGGGTGACGTGCTCCTGACGTCACCAGCTGACTCCACCTGTCCCACAGCGTCTGTGCCGCCGCCGCTGAGGCGGTCAGCTGGTCCGCGGCGCGAGTACAGCCAGCGCAATGCCAGTGCGTGCTTCCCCGCCGCCCGAATAGGACTTTCGCCGCGGGGGGTTCAGTGCGGGGTTGTGGGGCCCTGTCACAAGAAGCCATCTTCACAAAAGTGAGATTGATGCTCAGTTTTTCCAAAACATTATATTCTCCACTAGAGGCAGGCTCCTTTGCTACAGCTGCACATAATCTTCAATGGGAGCCTTGGAAGTCCCACTACTTCATTTCAAAAAGTGCATGTCTCCCAGTCTGAGGCTGTGGCCTTGTGGATATTGTTGTGCACCTGCCATGCAGGATGTGTGGGTGCAAGTCAGAGTTCTAGTCAACTAGAGCAGGCACAGCTTGGGAGTGATCAGTCTTATTTAGCATCTGGGGGTGAGGTTGAGCATCATTTCACTCAAAACAAATCTCTGTGGATGATGGAAGAATGCAGCTGAGAGGGATTTGCAGCTAGTATCCTTTGCTAGAATGGATGGTAACTGCAACATGCGGTTTTGAGCATGGAGAAACCCCAAAGGGAACATTAGGACTCAAAACAGTGTTGTAAAGAATCCTCAGTCCAATAGACCAGCCTGGGAAATTGCAAGTGAGGACACTGAATTTATGTGCACGTGTATTCCCTTAGCTGTACACTGTGAGCAATCGCAACGTGAAGAACATCCTGAGGAATCCTCAGACATCCATTGGCCAGCTGCTATTGGGCACTTTCTTCTCTGTGTTGGTGGGGCTCATTTTCTACCAAGTACCAGCCACTCTGCCTGAAGCCTTTCAGAACAGGTGAGAGGAAGAACAACATCTTTAGTCCCTTCCTCCAGCTTGGACGTGGGAGGGAGATGAATGGAGAGACAAAGGGAATGATGCACTTACAGAATGAACGCAGAGATGAAGACAAGGTCTTTCAAGTAGCTCAAGTGAGCCTAATACCCTGTGGCATCCAGGGGGTTAGAATACAAAACCTTATACGGAATCAAAATCAAAAGACATCAGAGAATATTCCCAGTAGGAAAGACAGTGACAGACTCAAAAAATTTCCAATTGAAACACTTACCTTTGTGAGGATGCTTCCAAGACAGTGTAATGTGAGAGCAGCATGAAGCATAACAGAACTCTGCCCTTTGTGTACAAGTCCAGAAGAGATCTCCACATAAATCTCTTTCCCTTTTCCTCCCTTCTCTGCAGGTTGGGAGCTTTCTTCTTCCTGGTCATCAATCAGGTCTTTGGGAATCTGTCTGCAGTAGAGCTCTTCATCAATGAGAGAAGGCTCTTCATGTGAGTGACTCTAAAAGGACTTTAACTCAAAATGCTGGAAAGAGGTATAAACCAGTGTTTCTCAACCAGTGGTACGAGTACCCTTAGGGGTACTCGAGAGAAGTCGGGGGGGGGGGGTACATGAACACAACTGAAATTTGGAGAAAACTGATTTTTTAATGTTTTACAGCATTTTATTATTTTTGTACTTTTTACACCCAAAAATTTCATTGCCCTCCCGGCTATGATTAAGTTATTTAAACAAATGTGTTGCAATGGTAGAAAAAAATTCTGTCTGAAAACGGTAGGTACTGGAAGTACTAATATTATATATATAAATTTTAAAGGAGTACTTTATAAAAAAAAGGTTGAGACACACTGGTATAAACCACCTGTGGCTGCCGAGGTGGCAGCCACAGACGTGTGTGCCCACAATTTAATTTTCATTCCAAAATAACCGTAGCCCTTCGAGTTGCAAAGAAAAGTTCTGAGATGTGAACTGAATGAACACTAGTACAATGTCTTCTTTCTGAGTCTGTTGGACTCATTGGATGATAATGGGACAGGAAGCTGCTGGTTAATGACAAGGACTCCTGGACATCAAGTCCTCCCAAAATTTCAAATAATCTCCACATCTGCCTAAAAAAGGAAGTGAAAGGGACAATTCATCCCCACCAACAATGCCAAAAGCCTCAAATGCCTTGTAGATGGTCAGGTTCCAAACTCTCTTCAGGACTTCCAAAGGGGCCAAAAGCCCCATCTATTCCTTGTCCTGTTACCAAAATCTCCAGATTCCTTCAACAACTTTTACAACACAGTTATACATTTTTGATACCAAAATCAGCAGCACTTTAAAAACTGAAAATCTGGGGCAGCATAAAATGACTTGATTTGGGTATCAGAATAAAAATGACATGGGAATAATGAATAGATTGTAGTCTTCATTTTCAGGTTTCATGCATTTAAAAAGTGTACTTTTTCTGAACCTTGCCACAGAATTTTCATATGAGAACATCTCAGAAATAAGTATGCTGTGTCACAGAATTTAGGTCCAGCTGGGCCTGATAAATGTCTCGACGATCATGGATCTGAGAAAGTCTGTCTCAGTTTAGCTCCCAACATTATACTGCTCAGTGTTGTTTCAAAACAAATACAATCACAGCCAATTGAAAGCTATACATGCAAATATAAGCACACTCTGTTCATTAAGTCATAATATAGCACACACTTAGCATCTATAGACAATGTAGGAGAGATGTGAATGGACACATTTCAGAAACAAAAGACTAAAATACAGGTAAAAGTGCAGTTTCTACATTCTACTCTGAAGAGACCACAAGGAGGGAAAGAAAGGAATTGGATATTTGAGGAGAGTGAGGACTGGGTTACGGAAAAAGAAAGAATACTGTGAAGAAGGGAGAGAGAGAGAGAGAGTGTGTTGGGCAAGTTCATGTAAAAATGTAGTCTAATCAGTGAGAAAGGGATAAAGCCCTGCTTTGCAGAAATTATATTACTAGATTCTGAGGTAGACAACAAGCTTTGAGCGGGAGAAGTTTTTTGAAGGCTGGCCTGATGTTTTCACAGTTCTAGATATGGATGAAGAGACTGGCCACCATATTTTGGACAATTTGAAATTTGGCAGGAGGAAGTTATAAGCATTAAGAGGAGGAGGAGGAGATAGAAGCATAGGAGAGAGTTTCATTAGAGGAGACATCGGGATAGTATCATATGTGGGTGATGTTTTAGATGTGGTAGGCACATTTGCAGACCAGAAAGAAGGCAGAAAGAGTAGAAATTAAAGCTGAACATGTATATTTCTGAAAGTAAGGGTATATGGGAGAGATGTATAAAAAATGAGGATGAAGGGGATAGAGTTTTGTTTCAGGATGTTGTGCTTACTAATTTAATGGAGTATCTGTCTGGAGATGAAGAAAGTTCTGATGGAGATGGGTGTTAATGGAATTGAGGAGGAAAAGAGGAAAAGACGAAATGCTAAAGTGGTTATAGAGTTAAATATTGTAAATATATGGAACAGCTACTTTGGTTTTCAGTGGTTTTATTTATTGCACACATTTTTTCCAGTCACGAGAGCTCAAGGGGATACTATAGGACCTCAGCTTATTTTCTGGCCAAGGTGTTTGCTGATCTGATTCCCAATCGTATCATACCCTTGTTGATGTTCTCTGCCATATCATACTTCATGATGGGTAAGTACTGAATTTCCTGTAGCTCAGCACCTCTTTGAGGAAGTGATTCAGGACAAAAATAATTTTTCTTTGCCCCCCAATAAGACGACGCACATCCACAAATTCATCTTATTGCTAGTCTACCACTAGCTCGGACTCCAGCTGGTTGCGTTTTCACAAAGCATGGCTGGATCCAGTCCCAACAGGACTCCAGCAGTGTGGCCTCTTAAGGTTCCTCCACGGCTTAGGGAACCGTACAAGAAAATCACTCAGATGGGCTCAGTTCTATCTGAGACATGTGAAGAGTTAAACAAACCCACACAGCCAAACTGCTAATTTGAGCCTGATTACAGATGAGAATGAGAACAGGTCCAGCCTTCCAGTAAATACAAACATTTCTGAGGGGTGCACTGCCTAGCTCTTTAGGGATAACTCTGACACTCAGCCTGAAAATTCCTCACAAATCCAGTGAGCTTCAACATAGCCATGCACAAATTACAAACCAAAATTCCAGTAATGGGAACTCTCTCACAACACTGTCCTGGAAGGATATGCTATGCATCCAGCACTGAAAGCATCCTCACTGCAGTGCTTGTTATGACACTTTTAATTTCTGAAAATGCCAAGCTGGATTCCTGTAGTGGGAATCGTCCTACACTCTGTAGCAGTTCCATGGCTATGCATGTTATGCATCCACACCTTTCCAAGGTACTAAGTCACTTTCTCTGTATCACCATACACAGGTCTGAAACAGGATGCAGGAGCTTTCTTCCTGTATGTTCTTTCCCTCAGTCTGACAAATGTGGCAGCTGTGAGCATGGCCTTCCTGGTGAGCGCCAGTGTCAGCACATTCGCCATCGCTAACGTCTTAATCGCCTTGCCCTTCGTCTTCATGATGGTGAGAACTTCTTATCCACTCAAGGGCAGCCTTGCAGGCTATACAAACCCAACTAGGTTCAGGCAGGCCTAAATCTTAAAACACAGCTCAGATCCAGATTTAAAATATTCCAAACTGAAGGGATGCTCAGATCTGCAGCTTTGGTTTAGGTCCCTATTGGAATGCTCTGGGAAGGTGTGTTTTTAAAAAACAGGAGTAATTCTGATGGAAGAAAGCAAGATACAAAGCAACTGTAGCTATATATAGTTATTAGTACAACTGGTGTGGTCTAAACACAAGACAGTCAGCATTGCCTGAGTTCTAACCCTGTCTCTGCACCTGTCATGTTCTGAATCAGATATGGATTAGCTACTAGACCTTGCTTATATATCCCAAATGTGATCATAATGAGATCCTTTACCACTCTTCCAGGGATGTCTGAGGTTAGCCTAAATAAAGTACATTAAAATTCCATTTATCCAATCTAATTGGGACTGGGGACAGAAAGGATAATCAAAAAATGGATAATTTGGAGATTGGGAAAGAGTGAGGCAGCAGCACCATCCAGGGCCATGGGAGAGATAGCCCATTTGTGGACCTGTGCTCTTTGGCTGTTTGGTTAATATAGAGAGCCGGATAATGGAGGGTCAGATAAACAGGGTTCTACACTATTGTATACAAAATTCCAGCTAATGGCTGAGCAACATAATACAGTTACATAACACATCTCCCCCTTTATGTTCTACATTCCTATCTTTACAATAGTTACACAATCGCATTGTCTTTGAAGTTCAGTACAAATCAATCTGTTAAGTGTGTCTGTACTTTACTGTCATCTGGTTGTCTACTTTCAATAACAGACTGTGGTTGGTTTTGGAATCCTTGAGCTCTGCATGTACAGGTTGTAGTGTTTGCTCTGTTGATTGTTCTAAGGAAAGAAACTATAGATATTGATGGTCTTGGCTGAACTCTGCTGTCAGCCTCCATCACATATGATCTGGGTACTGGATTCTGTTTCTTTACAACAACTGGAGCTGTCCATCCTTTTTCTCCATCCAATTTGACACGAACAGAGTCGCCAGGTTCTGGACCCAGTAGTTCTTTAAATGAATGTCAGCTGTAAAATTGTTCATAAACTCTTTAAGCCTTTTTATCTGACTTGGTTACTCTCTTCATATCTGGGCATTTTGGCGATATGCTCTTTTCCAAAACTGGAACAATCATTCTGAGGTATCTTCCCACCAAGATGGTGTGTTGGACTACCTCCAAAAGTCACTACTGGTGTTGATCTGTAACTCAAAAGGCAAGTGTAAGGGGACTGTTACCCCTTACTAAAACTCTGTGGGAGTTTTTGATTTGCCAGCTCGCAGTATCTGAAGGGGAAGAGTTCATGAGACTGACTGACCCCAGAGACAATGGAAAGCAGCCAACACTCCAGCTCAGCCTGATTGACAGGTTGGACAGGCCAGTGAGGAAGGGGAGAGGCCAGGCCCTGTCCTCCCTGTGAGCTGGGATTGTTCTGGCTCTCTCTCTGAAAAAACAAGCTGTGTGCAGAAGAGGTCCAGCAAAGACAGAGAGCTGAAATAGGAATACAAGCTGTGTGAAGAAGTCCTGCAAAAATAGGGAGCTGAGAGACAGCCCAAGCAAACCAAGCTGTGTGCTGAGGGGCAGTTTTTGCAGCAGCTGAGCCTGACACACACAGCTCAAGAGCGCAGACCCTGTGTTGAGCAGCAGACTGGCAGTGCTCAGAGAGCCAAAAGGAGCAGAGAAGCAATGCAAGAAGCTAGAGACTGGTCACACAGCACAGCCTGCAGCTGGATGTGGTGAGCAGCTGGGAACTGCAAAGTGTGGGGAGAGGCTCTGGACTGGGAGAGGGGTCTGGCCACTTAGAACTTGAGGCTGTGTGGTCACTGCCAGAGCAAGCGTGTCCAGCCTGCAGCCCCTGCAGCACATCCAGGGCCTCTAAGGAAGAGACTGTGGACTGTCCTTACACTCTGCAGGCTGCTGTTTTGATGTCCCTGTGCTACAGAGCAGGGCTGTGTGTTCTCATTTAACCATTCTCATTTTTTTCTTATTCTTTTCTCTTTAATCAGTTGTTGTTTAATAAATTGTATTTGCTTTGAACCTTATGAAGTGATCACTGGGCCAACAAGGCCTGCAGTGTAAAGAGAGCACCTCGGAGTGGGAACACCCTAACTCCTGCCCCTAGTGACTACAAGGTCAGGGATTAAGCCCCAGGAAACCTGGGCCCAGCCTTGTTGGGGTTTCAAGGGCTCTGCTACTCAGGAGAGTGGAGGGGGAGCCCTCAGGATCAGGGAGCCGTGGGGTAAAGGAAGTGGGAGCGGGGACTCAGATCCTTTCGCTGGTTCATTTCACCGGGGTGTATAGAAGTCAGGAAAGTTCCCCACAATAGCAGGATCATTCCCCCGCTTACACAAGTAATGGCGGCTCTTCCTGCTGTAGGATTTTCTTGGTTATCTGTACAGCTTTCTCAGCCTTTCCATTCACTTGTGGGTAACATGGGCCGCTAGTGAGATGATCAAAACCATATTTTGTTTGGATTCACTTAAATTCTGCTGCAGTGAATGGTCACTGTCCATTGTCTGTCACTAATTGTCCCAGAATACTAAAGTGAGCAAAAGTGCTTTCAAGTACATGATTTGGGGGGGGGGCGGGGAAATAGCCCAGTGCAACCAGGTAATGATGTCATCTGACTTTGCATAGATCTGCAACTAGTTCTTTCGAGGTTTCTCTGCTAACAGTGTTTGTAAACTGCATGGTTCGATATTATCTGAAGTTGATTTGATGTCCTTTCAAAAGTCCAATATCATCCAATCCTCCTTCAGGTTCTTCCACATTTTGCACTAGGCCCATCATGGCTACCACATTGCAGTGACAAAAGGTTGTTGGTCTTTGATCTTTTGGTCAGATGCACTTTGACTGCATAGCTATTATGGACGTAGGTTACTTTTGTAATGAACTGGACCATACAGTTCAGAATGCCTTCCGATATCTGTGACTTTAGCTCTGGGAGGGGTTGAAGGTGATTATAAGTTTCTTCTGAGATAACTGTGACATCAGCGCCTGAGCTAGTTTTAAAGACAACAGTCTTGCCACGAATATTAAATTTCACTTTACATGCAAGCTGTATGTCATCACAAGTGATAGATCACAGAAACAATGGTCATTGTTTGTAATATGAGTCAATTCCCAGACTGTTTTGGTGTGGCAAACCGCTGAAATATATCCATATTTCGTGCATATATTACACTATGTGCTTCTGTCTGGATATGCATCATCTCTTGGGATATGACTTTTTCCACATCTTATTTTTGTAGGTTGGAATTTGTCCCTCCTAACTTAGTTCAATCTCCTTGTATCAAGGGCTTTATGGTAATGGCTTTAAACACTCAAGTGTTTGAGATCTTGAAACTAGCTTAGAAACTGTAAACAATTTTCTTTCTGTTTTGCTATTTCAATAGCTGAGGCTAGGGTAAAAGCTGTCTTTAACTGTAGCTGCTATGAAAGGTTGTTGTTTTTCTCTCTTAACCCAATAGCTAGCCTCTCTCTGATACGTTCATATCTTGCATTCCCAAAATCACAGTCTTCATCCAATGTATGCAGAGTTCTTATAAACCATTTAACATTTTCCCCTGGTTCATGAAAACATGCTACTTCATAAACCACATTTCTCTGTAGTATAAAGCGTGAATCAAACAGCCATAATCCTTTCACTGTCATCTTTATGACTGTCTTTATTAAAGTAAAAAAATGTAAAGCTATGTTCTACCAACTTCCCTAAAGCATAAATGTGATACCTGCATATCCCCCATTTCTTTGTGCAGCTTGATAACAATATGAAATCTTGCAAAATATTTCCAGTCTGCTTGTCAAGCTGAAATTCTCTGGGGGCACTGAAGAGTGGCCTGTTGAGAGATCTTGCAACCTTTCTTGTGCTGTGCCTTCTGTTTGCAACATTGTTGCTGGTTCTTCTGTTTCTGCTTTAGTTTACTCCTAACACCTTGTCACATTCCTGTACCAGATACGGACTGGGTACATAGCTTGTTTATACACAGAACTGGTGTTCATCATAAGATCCTTTCATACCATGTCAGGTATGGCTGAGGTTAGCTTAAATAAGGTATTTTCATGCAGCACCACCTAGTGACTAGTGATAGAAAGGTAGCCGTGCTAGTCTGGTGTAGCTGAAACAAAATACAGGATTATGTAGCACTTTAAAGACTAACAAGATGGTTTATTAGATGATGAGCTTTCGTGGGCCAGACCCACTTCCTCAGATCAAATAGTGGAAGAAAATAGACACAACCATATATACCAAAGGATACAATTAAAAAAAAAGGAACACATATGAAAAGGACAAATCAAATTTCAGGACAGAAGGAGGATGCGGGGGTGGGGGGGCGGGGAAAGGTAAATGTCTGTGAGCTAATGGTATTAGAGGTGATAATTAGGGAAGCTATCTTTGTAATGGGTAAGATAACTGGGGTCTTTGTTGAGACCTACCCGTAGAGTGTCGAATTTTAGCATGAATGACAGTTCAGAGGATTCCCTTTCACGTGCAGATTTAAAAGGCTTCTGAAGCAGGATGCAGGTAATTAAGTCGTTGAGACTGTGTCCTTTCTGGTTGAAATGGCAAGAAACTGTTTTTTCTTTGTGATCCTGTCTAATATCTGTTTTGTGGGCATTGTTCCTTTGGCGAAGTGTCTGAGATGTTTATCCAATGTACAAAGTAGACGGACACTTTCGGCACATGATAGCATAAATTATATTTCTGGATGCACAGGAATATGTATTCTTGATCTTATAACTCACTTGGTTAGATCCAATAATGGTATCAGCAGAGTGAATACGTGGACAAAGCTGGCAACGGGGTTTGTTGCAAGGGAAGGTACCAGGGTTGGTATTAGTGTGGTATGTCCTGTGGTTGTTGGTAAGAATCATCTTGAGGTTAGGTGGTTGTCTATAGGAGACTATGGGTCTGTCTCCCAGAGTCACCTAGTGACTGTTACAGTATAAAACTCCATTACTACCTGTGATCTTAAGTAAGCCCTGAAGTCTCTGACTCATTTTTTCCATTTCCAAATGAGGTTAATCCTTTCCTATTGCAAATAGGTGATTTGAGATTGTTTATTAAATATTTACAAAGCAGCTTAAAAACTGAAAGCATTACACACTTATATTCTCACTCATATTGTATGAAATTTGTATTTCATATCCTGAGTAACAGTGGAATGATACATTATCCTCCCCACTGGGATGTACAATTAGAAGAGGCTTCAGTCTAGGTTTTAATGGCCTTTGTATTTTTATTGTAATACAATTTTTGTGTTTTTAATTGATAATACAAACAAGATGTTGCCACTCTAGATGCCTAAAACACTATAAACAATGAGAGAATTTTTATGAAAAAGGAGTTACTGACCAGTCACATTAGCCACTGTTCTTAGCTAATCATTTTAAATGAAAACTACCAATGTTAGGACGTCCTAGTGAACTGTAGGGTCAAATAGTCTGAAAAAAATTGACAAAATTTTAGTTAAGAACTGTATCAATGATCTTAAATATATTTTTATTAACACAGAAACTGGATAAACATCTTTAAAATGATTATTTTCTTACTCAGCGCACTGTGTGGGTAGGAACACTGTATATTTGATAAAAAATAATTTCCCTGGTCTTCTTTCATGAATGAGTGTTACCCATTTGGCTCAAAGGGTCTGGTACTGAGGAACAACTCCCTAGCAGTTTTGGGAATAAAAGGCAACTAGATCAGTTATTGTGTGTTCTATATTGTTTTATTGCACAACAGGTCTTTGGTGGATTCCTTGTAAACCTGAACTCCATGCTGAATTGGCTGTCCTGGATCAAGTGGATCAGCATCTTCCATTACGGAATGAATGTGAGTCACGCACCTTACAGGGAAGATTTGGCAAAGTGCAAAACAGCAGGTTCAAAAGCAAAGTGAACTTCATCCTGAAATTACACAAAATCCCTCAAGCCTGTTTGCCATCTCTCTTCTCATGTCTCATATAGTTCACAAGCTCTTAGCCAAAGACAGAATAGAACAGTGTTTCTTAAACTTTTTAAGACTGAGGAATACCAAACAAGAATTTTTTTTTTATGGGGAAAACCAAGGATTTTTTTGTTGAGCAAAAAACCCACAAAAAACCAACAACAGCCCCCAGGGAAAACTTGTGGAGCAAAACAAACAAAAAAAACAACCACTGGACCAGGAGGGAGGGTAGATGAGGATCTCGGGGCAGGGTGCCTGGCTAGGAGGGAAGGTAGAGGAGGGGACTTGGGGTCTTGGCAGGGGGAGGGGAGTGGGGGGGGTTTGGGTGTGGGGTCTGGGCACGAGGGGGGATGCTTACCTGGCTTGGCACCCTGCTGCAGCAGGGACAGCCTCCAGGAAGCATGCTCTTGTTCCTGGGGGGACAGGGGTGGAGAGCTCAGTCCCCCCCCCCCCAGCTGCCCATGCAGTGGGGAACCCAGCACAGCTGCAGCACCAGGCAGGCTTCCTGCTGGTGGGGAGTAGAAACCCCGACCATCCCTGCCAGATTAAACTCTGCCACTTCCCCAGCAGGCTGGGGAGGGGCAGGGGGAGAGAGAGCAGCAGTCAGTGGCAGCCTGTCAATACAGGCAACCTAGGTGGTCACCTAGGGCACCAAGAAAAATGGCCGTTGAGGGCTTTGGAGGCAGGGGCACCCATCACGCGCCGATCACACATTTCGCCTAGAGCGCCAGTTGCCGGCAGCTCATCTAGGGCTGCTCCAGGCAGCAGTGCATAGGGGGCAGCAGAGCCCAAGTGTGCCCCAAGGTGGGGGAGAGGGGGCAAGGAGAGAGGCAGAGCCTGAGCCGGGTTCCCCAAAGGCAGCAGTTTTAAAACACCGAGGTCCGGGAGTGGCTCCTCAGCTCTGGCCACCCTTCCCTCTCTCAGCAGCAGCGGCTGCTGTAAAAGCTGCCACCTGCACATGTGGAGGAGGAGGAGGCTGCACAGCAGCGGAGGCCCCGGTGGGACGGGGCCATCCTGCGAGCTGGGGGGGAGGGGTGGCAGCCACAGCAGGAACTTTCTATGGGCTCTGCAGGGGGTGGAGGATCAGAATTTGTTCTGTTCTCTCTGTGGCACACCTCTGATTGGCTCACACACTGGTGTGCCATGGAACAGAGTCTAAGAAATGCTGGGATAGAATCATCTAATACAACCAATACAATCTAATGGAAGAATGATCTAATCTATGTTGCTCACCTGTCTTCTGAACAGGTCCTAGAACAGAGGTGGGCAAAAGGGCCTCTGCGGGCTGGATCTGGCCCACCAAGCGGGTTGATGTGGCCCGTGGAGGCCTGACGCTTCTCCACCCCCAGGCCAATTAGGGCCTGAGGGCAGGGGAGCGCATGAAATTTCTTCATGCACTGCGAGGAGCACACAGCACTTCGAAGAGCCACGCGCTCCTTGCAGGGTGGGAGGAGATGTCACATGCTCCCCACCCCAAAGCCCTGATTGGCCTGGGGACGGGGGAGTTGTGCTAAGGTTCCTCCACCCTACGAGGAGCGCACAGCACTTCCAAGTGCCATAAGCTCACACAGGGCGGGGGCAGGGAGAAGGAAGCTTCACGCAGTTCCCCCGCCCCAGGCCCTGGTTGGCCTGGGGGCAGGGGGAGTGCGCAAAGCCTCTTCCCACCCTGAGAGGAGCACATGGCACTTTGAAGTGCCGTGTGCTTATCGCACAGTGAGAGGAGGCTTCGCGCTCCCCCCATCCCCAGGCCAATCAGGGCCTGGGGGTGGGAAAACTGCATGAAGCTTCCTTTGACCTGCCCCGGCCCTGTGAGGAGTGCGCAGCACTTCAAAGTGCCCTGTGCACCTTGCAGGGCAAGAGGCGGCTTCCCGCACTCCCCAGCCTCCAGGCCCTGATTGGTCTGGGGGTCAGGGGAGCATGGAAAGCCTCTTCCCACACTGCCAGGGGCATGGGTGCCTAGTAGGAAGGGGGGGCAAAGGGGCTCCTCCACCCCCAGACCAATCATGGGCTGGCGGTGGGGTAGCCCAGAAGTAGCCTGGCCCCGCCCCTTCTGGTTCAGGTCCCACCCCTTCCGGGTAGCCAGGGCTTCTTCAAAAAAATTTTAAGTGGCCCCTGGCCCAAAATTATTGCCCACCCCTGTCCTAGAAGCTCACCTCTGTCCAACCAAGAAAGTGCAGACTGTCTGCTGTGTGTGTATAACTAGCAACACCTGTAAGTCTGCATTTCTGTCTTTCACTTTGTAAACTTGATACTATGCTTTGTCACAGACAATGGAACTTGTCAGAAGTGAAGAAAACAATAAGCACAAATGCACACTCCCCATCTATGCCACAACACAAACTTTCCTGTATTCTTTTAATAAAACAGTTGATAAGAAGTCTGTCCTACACATAATTAGAAACTATAGCACCATCTACTGGCACCATCCAATACTGACCCAGTAAAACAAATCAAGATCTTCTTTTCAATGAAGGTTGATTACATTCATGCTTCTGGGGCTAAGAATAAATATCTCTATATATGTTTACAATGAGATTTGCAAGACAAAAGGCCTATAGCTAAATGTTTGTCCTCCCCCCCCCCCCATTGAGACTAAGGAAACTCTTCCCCATGTTCTGCTAGTGTGTGTGTTTGGGCTTTACTTTTATGAGGGTCTGATTCCCTCCTTCTTCTCTGTCCTGTCCCATCTCCACTTTAAACATCCTGTCACCACAGAGTCTCTCCAATTCTAGTGAAAGGCACAATAGTCCCAGATGCTTTTCTAGCTTGGAATTCCCCATGAAAGAGAAGGGACTATGTTTTAAAAGCTACAGGGCAGATTCATTTGATATTTAGTCCATAATTAATCATCCCTGAGTCTCATAATCCAAGGGGTGGACAACCTGGGGTCATGAACAGGTGTCAGGGCATCATGGTCACATTGCACTTCCCAAGCTGTTGAACAGAGGGTGGTTCCAATACAGAACAGGTTGAGAACCACTGCCAAAGTTGTGTCATGGTCATACTGCATTTCCCAGTCTCTGAATACAGGCCCAGTATAATAACAGACAAGAAGGGACCACTGCCAAAGTGAAACACTCCGGCTGTGTCTACACTGGGCCACTTATTCCGGAAAATCAGCCACTTTTCCGGAATACGCTGCGAGCTGTCTACACTGGCCCTTGAATTTCCGGAAAAGCAACGATGCTCTACTGTACAAAAGCAGCCGCTATTCCAGAAAAACTATTCTGCTCCCGCTCGGGCATAAATCCTTATTCCGGAACACTGTTCTGGAAAAGGGCCAGTGTAGACAGCCCAGTAGTCTTTTCCGGAAAAAAGCCCTGACCGCGAAAATGGCGATCGGGGCTCTTTTCCGGAAAAGCGCGTCTATATTGGCCACAGACGCTTTTCCAGAAAAAGGGCTTTTCCAGAAAAGCAGCCTGCCAATGAATTTCCGTTTTAAGCATTTCCGGAAATTCATGCCAGTGTAGACACAGCCTCCATGTCTCCGGAATAGTGATAGAAATGTTGCCGTGTTAGTCTGGGGTAGCTGAAGCAAAATGCAGGACAATGTAGCACTTTAAAGACTAACAAGATGGTTTATTAGATGATGAGCTTTCGTGGGCCGGACCCACTTCCTCAGATCAAATAGTGGAAGAAAATAGTCACAACCATATATGCCAAAGGATACAATTTAAAAAAATGAACACATATGAAAAGGACAAATCACATTTCAGAACAGCTCCCATCCAGAACAAACCACACGATCTATCGTCTATAGCCAAGCCCTTCAATACAACCGCATCTGCTCTAATCCCACTGACAGAGACCAGAAGCTTCAGGATCTCTACCAAGCATTTATAAACCTCAACTACCCACCCGGAGAAATAAAAAAGCAAATTGAAAGAGCCAGACGAATACCTAGAAACCATCTACTTCAAGACAGACCCAAGAAAACCAACAATAGAACACCACTTGTCATCACCTACAACCCTCAACTTAAACCTGTCCAACACATTATCAATAAACTACAGCCTATACTGAAACAGCATACCATACGCCAAGAGGCTCTGGGTGACAAACCCATAATCTCCTATAGACAACCACCTAACCTCAAGATGATTCTTACCAACAACCACAGGACATACCACACTAATACCAACCCTGGTACCTTCCCTTGCAACAAACCCCGTTGCCAGCTTTGTCCACATATTCATTCTGCTGATACCATTATTGGACCTAACCAAGTGAGTTATAAGATCAAGAACACATATTCCTGCGCATCCAGAAATATAATTTATGCTATCATGTGCCGAAAGTGTCCGTCTGCTATGTACATTGGACAAACATCTCAGACACTTCGCAAAAGGATTAATGCCCACAAAACAGATATCAGACAAGATCACAAAGAAACAACAGTTTCTTGCCATTTTAACCAGAAAGGACACTCTCTCAATGACTTAACCACCTGCATTCTGCTACAAAGACCTTTTACATCTGCACTTGAAAGAGAATCCTCTGAACTGTCATTCATGTTAAAATTCGACACTCTCCGGGAAGGAATGAACAAATACTCAAACTATCTTACCCATTACCAAGATAGCTTCCCCAATTATCACCTCTAATACCATTAGCTCACAGACATTCCACTCTCCCCACCTCTAATATCAATTAACAGACATTTACCTTCCTTCCTTCCCCCCCCTCCCCCACATCCCCCTCCTGTTCTGAAATGTGATTTGTCCTTTTCATATGTGTTCATTTTTTAAAATTGTATCCTTTGGTATATATGGTTGTGACTATTTTCTTCCACTATTTGATCTGAGGAAGTGGGTCTGGCCCACGAAAGCTCATCATCTAATAAACCATCTTGTTAGTCTTTAAAGTGCTACATTGTCCTGCATTTTGTCTCGGGAAGGCATTGTTGTTCTTAGAATAGTTTCTCCCTCTGCCATTTCCTAAGATATTAGATTTTCTAAACATATGTTTCCTATTTTAGGCCCTGACCATCAATGAGCTCAAAGGAGCAATTTTCCATTTGAATTTTTCCACGTAAGTACTCACACTGTTCACTAACCACTAAAAACAATCCAAGAGCTGAGGGAAGAAAAATGATGTCCAATCTGACACACTTCAGCACAGGGACACATACAAGCATATTATTTATAAGGTATTTGGCATACACAGCCAGGAATCTGACATACTACACAGCTACCCACTGGAGCATAAACAGCATGCTATACTGTGTGATCCTTTGAAAGACAAACTGCAGAGTCAGAAATGTACACAGAGAACCAATGAGTAACAGGAAGAACCGCACACAAGTATATTTTGTAATAAATATTACACATTAGAGGGAGCTGTATTCGTCATTCCAATATATAATGATATTCTTCCAAAATCTCTAACCTCACAATTTTTAAAATGTTCTTTTAACACAAAGTGTCACGAACAAATGGTATGTGATGCTCTAACTAGGTGGGTAGCATTTGATTCCTTGTGTGTTATATTTTTACCCTGCTGAAGTATGTTTATACAATGTCTCCAGTTAGTTCTCGCTTCCGTCACCCAAGGGAAGGTGACTCAGTAAAAGTCACTAGAATTCACTATTGTAAATCAGCAGGTACAGTAATAAAAGAGTTACTGTAATTATTAGGTTAGGCTTTGGTCCTTGCTGTTCCTCATGCAGATAACCTGCACCATCCTGTACACCAAAGGAGTGATGCAAGACAGAGGCATGTTTGGGAAACAGAGAACACGGGTATCTCTGAAATCACTTATCGGGACTTACAAGGAATTTTCAGACAAGAAAAATACATAAGAGCATTTTACCTGGCATTTTTAAGCAGCACAGAAGGCACATAGCGAGAGAAAAACAAGATTATACTATGCATTTATGGAACTCAGGGCATGGACAGGGCCCATATGGGACATCACAGAGATTCATGCACAATGGGCCCTCAGGAAGTTTGTAGTGTGCTGTTAGTAGAACACACGTATTACAGTCAAAGTACTTAATGGCTCATCTGGGAATTCACACAGTCACATCATCAGAACTTAGAAGGGCACATTATAGGAACTCAGTGGGCAGACACATAATACACCTGACAGAAGTTTTATAAGGGTAGTCATAAGCGCTTGATAAAACAGCAACTGCTACTGTAGAATTACAGAGTATACAGTGACATACAATAGGCACATTAAAGCCCATTATAAAATCCCAACTTATATATTTAGAAGAACCAGATTTATTTGTCAAGAGTCTTCCGGGCATTTGAATGTGGACTACATCTCCTTATTCAGGGAGCATCCAGGTGGGTGGTTGAAGGCTGGCAGCTGTTCTGAGCAGCAAATGCATCACTTCCACAACACGCCTTATCTACTGTAGCTCACCAAGCAGAAGGCTCCCTCACCACTGCTTCCAAGAAACTGCAAAATAAATAGAAGATGGCACTCTGTGATTGAAGCATTGTAGGACTTCATGACAGGCGTTATCATAGAGCTAGGTGTGGCAGAAGGTTAATGCACTCCATTTTTCACTAATTAGTAGCTAATGTGGATAACACAAATTAAGAGATCTAGCAAGTGTTGTATTCTCCAAATAGCCTCCAGGGAGTAGTCTTTGGCCAGGAGAGATTCATTCAAGACAGAGCCATTTGAGGCTACGAGATGAGAATAACTTGAAGTGACAACCTTTCAGGTCAGGACCTAGTTGCATTAGCAAAGCCATGGGAAAGGAACAGGGGGAGAGACTTGCACGGTGCCCTCCTTTGCCATTTCAGGTTATCAGCAATACTTTCTTACTTATCACCACTAAACTGTTCATAGTGACCTTTAAAATGAAAAAGATCATGTTTTATTTGAACAGTTTGTTTGTTCACTAGTGTCTGTTTGTTGCAGGGTCCCTGGAGAGGTGTACTTGCAGCAGCAAGGCATCGACTACAGTGCCTGGGGCTTTTGGGAGAACGAGGTTGCTCTCTTGTGCTTGTCACTTGTGTTCCTGTTCTTTGCCTACATCCAGCTGTTAAGAGTGAATCGCTGGAAGTAAACTGGGCAATTTCCAGTTATCATCCATCAGGGCAGCAGCCATGCAGAGTTCACCTTGGCCCCTCCTATCGGTATGTTCTTGATTTCAGATGCCTCCTGATTTGTGCGGTTTTTCTCTTCAATCACCAGAAGCCTGAAAATGTAAAAGTAATTTGACCAAGACTGACAGAGTGTAGTGTCAACATATGTGTAAAACATTCATTAAATATACGTGTTTTACTTTTTAATGCAGAAAATGGTCAGATACTCTCATAACTATCCATGGCTCATAATAATCAGCTGACCTCACACACACAGTGTGGAGAATGGAACACAAGAGTTTTTGCTAAAACATAGGACCCCTTGAAGGAGAATTGTCTTTAGCTAGCAATAATTATTCTTTCCTTTCCATTCTTCCTACACAAATTCTTGGTTATGCTTTAGTCAGTATTTGCTAGGTCTACCCCAACTTCTACTTTTCTGGCCATCCCACATCTTACCTTATCACTATCTATTCAAAATATCCCAATCACCCTTATATCAATTTACCACTTCGAAATTCTGTGCTGGCTATGACTCTGGTAGATCAGGCATCTGCACAGTCCCCAAGTTTCAATTTACTACTGGCAAATATGTATTTAAAATCAGTGTATTTCACCCATTAAAGTATTTGTATTGTTGAAATAGATATTAGAATTGCAACAATGTGTTTAGACTTTATATAGAATGCTTTTGAGTTGCTGCATGTATTACTTTTACTTAAAAACATCTGAATCCAATATTGTAAGGTAATATTTGAGCACTTGCACTATAAACCTCTGTAACTGTAAATCATGAGATAGGAGAGAAATATTAAGAAGTGTGAAATGCTAGTCTCCTACCAAAGGTAGGTATATCCTGCCCAAGAAGGAAGGTCCATTAACACCAGACACATTAAACAGCAAATAACTTTGATGTTCACTCTGCTTTCAACCAGGAAGATGAGTCCTGCAAGTGAATTCCTCCAGTAAACTAAATTTGCAGCTCGAAGCAGAAGGAGAAATGAGAATAAAAACCCATAACAAGGATTAACTGTATTTCATTGTTCCTTGGACAGTAGGGGCAAGGTTTCTAGGCATAAACAAGGGATCACCAGCTGCTAAACATGGGTTAGCCCTAAAGGACAAATAGAGCTTCTTTATTACAAAAGTGTCTATTACTTTTTGAAATGGAAGATTGGAACCCATTTCTCTGTATATATGTTTACCTGTTTTAACCTTGTAAATAACACTTTGATTTCATTTTCCTATATAATAAATCAGTGTATAATTTATTTTAGGATTGGCTACAAGCATTGTCTTTGGTGTGAGATGTAAGGTGCACATGACCTGGGATAAGTGACTGCTCCTTTGGGATTGCTGATTCTTGGTAAAAGGGACCATTTATCACAAAGGCAAGCTTGCTTAGGTGACAAGATAGGTCAGAATAGGTCTGTGACTGTTACAGCGCCTGAGAAGTTTACACTTGATAACTGATTGGTGAAATCTAAGTATGGAATTCATAGTTAGTTTGGGGCTTGTGCGCTAGTTCTTAACAATCTGTCCTGAGGTTGGTACTCACACTCCTGGATCACCACGGGACAGTCCGACATTGGCTTCCTCTCATTTTCCACAATAAGTTCAAGATTTATGTCTTCATGTTCAATATTATACCTCTGCCTACATCTCAGCTCTCACTTTTCTACTCCATTGTGTTCTGCTTCCTGCAAAAAAAAAGTACCTTTTGCCTAAGCTGCTCAAAAATACCCCTCTTTATCCTTCACTAGTCCTTCATCTTGATTCCTCTTTTCATTTACAAATGAAAATGCCCCCTTCATTTACAATTCTGTCTCTTTATTCAAATCCTTCTTTAAAACACACCTTTTCCCCTTAAGCTTGCCAAAGGTGACCCATAAGAGAGACAAGTGCAACCCAGTATAAACATTAAGGAAAACTTCTTGAGCTCTATAAAGCTGTGAAACAGTCAGAAATATTTAACAATTATCTGGATGCAACTCTAAAAATGTACTGTAGGGATGATCCTGAACTGACATGGTCCAATAGGACTGTCCTCTCCCCCCTCCACTCCCCCCCCCCCCGATTCCTATGATAGTATTTATTGTTATTTAAGAACAAGTCAGACATTTCTGGCACCAACGACCTTTGAAGAGACCCCTGGCAAGTGAGGAAAGCGAAGAAGAAATGGGAGGGGAAATGAGCAAAGAGAACAAGATGAATGAATGAAAAGGAAATAAAAGAGGAATGAGAGAAAAAGTCAGGGAAAAAAGGTGATGCTGGATTTTTGCCATGCCACATAAGAGTATCAAAAAAGGAAGGGCCGATGAAGGCAAAAACAAAAACAGCAGAAAAAGATTTCCTGGCCTAATATTTGGCTATTATTTATTTAGAGAACCCCATAATACCACCACTTTTTGCCTGTGAGTACGGCAGAGGTTGGAAATTCTTCAGAGAACATGTTCAGACAAAATATGGATTAGTCCTCACAACACCTTCAGAAAATTCAGTTTCCATTTTACAGAAAGAAAAATATAGGCACAGAGGTTAACTTATCCAAAACCATAGGACAAATCAGTGTCAAAACCAGGAGTAAAACTCAGATACTTCTGGTTCCCAATTTTGCTCAGATTGCTAGATTACACCTCTAACAATACAAAGAGCGAGCAAAGAAAAGCAGAGGAAGAACAGGCATCTAAAGGGAACAGGTTCTAAAGAGAATTGCAGATGATAGAGTTGAAGGGGAAACGAGATATTCTTCACCAGTCAAAAAGGCTGAAATACTATGCAGACTGTTGATTCCCAAACCTTCAAAATTCTCAAGAAAAAAAACAAACTGTTTCTGTTGCTGTATAAACATCTTATTATTGCAAGTAGTTGAATATAACAATGTAACTCACTAATCCTACAGCCACATAAAAACTGAACTTCTCTGCACTTGCCTAAGAGTTCATGAAAAATAGACTAGGGAAAAGATTATTTTTGTCAATATCTCAAATCTAGTACAGTTCCTCTTTAAAATTATAATTGAAATCAGTTTTAAATAAGGTATTTTTAAAAAAATCACAACATTTATTGTTTATTAGAACAATACAATTTGAAAATGAAATATCTGCACATAACAGAACTCCAAAAATCAATAGGCAATCTAGTTAATTTACTTGGTGAAGAAAATACAGTATTTACAAGATTTAAATTAGCCAAACATCCAATAGCTCACATACAAAATCTGTACAGTAATAAATTGTGTTAAAAAGTTTGTCAAAGCATTACCTGACAGACCCAATACTATCATATACATAAATTATTTAAAAGGCACATAAGATTCATCTATGAAAGTGTGCTGCATTACAGGCAGTTACATTATGTCATTAAATAAGACACTAGGATTGCCAGCCTTCCAGGATTATCCTGAAGTCTCCAGGAATAAAAGATTAATCTTTAGTTAAAGATTATGTCACGTGATGAAACCTCTAGGAATTCTCCCAACCAAAGTTGTCAATCCTAGTCAGGACAGCATGAAAAAGTTATTAAAACATGTACAGTACAAGCTTTCAGGGGAGTAGCTGTGTTAGTCTATAACTTTAAAAACAACGTGTAGTCCTGTGGCACTCTAGAGACTAACAAAAATATATAGGATTATGAGTTTTTGTGGGTAAGACCCACTTCATCAGATGAGTTGAAGTGGAAATAACAGAATCCAAGATATATACAACTACAAAAGAAGCACCTGTCAATTGTATGATCTGTGTTGATGAAGCTAATTAAGTGGGCTGGATGTGTCCCATTCATAATTTTTTATGTGAAAATGTGGGTGTCAATGGTAGGGGAAAATGGCCTTGTGTTATCCAGCACTTTAATATCCAGAAAACTCTTAACTGGCATCTGCCATAGATGGCAATACAATGCCCCCTTCTGTTAAACAGAAAAATTCCAACAGTCATCCGGCATCATTTTCCAGCACTTGTGGAAGTCTCAATTGTAAACTTGTGGCAGTAAAGGCTGTTCTTATCCTGCCTCTGAGTACAGTACTGTATAATAGAGAGCCATCACCAGATATTATCTGAGCCATTCTGCAGCTATGGCTGGCAATACACCAGCAACAGGCAAAGGACAGAAAAGAAAACATTTATACTGACTATAGCCCAGAAATTGGGCCTAATTAGGTGCCTTGAAAGAGGGGAAAACAGGAGCCACTTGATGCAAGAGTTTGGCGTTGGCTTGTCGACAATCTATGAGATGAAGGTGCAGAAGGCAGACCTGATGAAATTCATGTCAAGTGCTGAGACAACCAAAGCAATTAAGAAATGCCGTATTTTGCATAAACCAAAATTGGAGCAATTAAGACAACGCACTTGATGAATGGTTCTCCTTTAAATGTTCTGAGGGTGATCAAATTTCTGGCCCAATGTTGATCGAAAAGGCCAAAGACTTATCAGTTGATGGAAATGACCTAGACCTGTGTTTTTCTGATGGTTGGCTGGGATGCTTTAAGATGTGGCATGGTATTAGAAGGCTTAATGTCTCTGGAGAGAAACAGTCTGTTGATCATGAGGTCACAGAAAGATACTGTGTGTGTTTTTAAGAAGCTGACTGGGAAGCATGGCGTAATCCCAGAGAACATCTACAATGCTGATGAAACGGGACACTTTTAGCATTGCCTGCTCTCTTCAACCCTTGCTGGTGCAAGTGAGGTTGGTGGATTCAAGAGGAACAAGGGCCATATCACTCTGCTTATGTGAGCAAATTCTGCTGGCACAACCAAAATCAAGTTGCTTGTGGTTTCAAAATTCAAGTGGCCAAGAGCATTCAAGGGTATTGTCCATCTGCCAGTGGAGTACAAAGACATATCTGTGTGTTTGTCCCACTATACCTTCCTGCTGTGAAAGACCACCTAAAAACTTGACGTGCCAGAAGACACAAAGATTATTCTGGTTTTAGATAACTGTTGAGCTCACCCTTCTGAAGCAGAGCTTGTATCTGACAATATTTTCACAGTCTTCCTGCCTGCAAATGTCACCTCACTTATGCGGCCAATGGATCTGGGAATTTTCAGAACCTGAAAGTCATCTACAGGAGGGATTTTATGAGGAAGCTGCTAAACTTTAAAGGAACAATCCAAGAATTTCAGTCATGGTACAGCTCAAGGATGCTATCTTCAGTGTGGCATGTGCCTGGTCTGCTGTCAACCCAACAACTTTAAAGAAGCCTGGAGAAAATTGTGGGACAAGTAGTATTTGTGGAAGGGTCCTCTAAAGAAGAATTTCAGGGCTTCAAAAAGTAAATCACTACTGCAGATACTTCAAAATAGCAACCCCACAAACCCAATCAGTAAACTGAAGGATAATGAAGTTACAGAGTGGGTAAATGCCGATCAAAATCTAGATGTTACAAAAACCCTGACAGACTCTGAAATTATAGAAATGGTTGTCCATATGGAAAGAAGTGCAGAAGAAATAGATTCAGAATCTCTTGGCCTACTGCTGCATAGTGTGTGGAAACTTTGGTGAAGTTCACTGAGCATCAGTCGTCTTATTCTTCTCAGGAAGTCATGCAGCTGCACATTATTCACAATTTCCTCAAGAAAAGGTAACTGACTTGCTGGCAGGCAGACATCTGCAAGTTGCTTCAAAAGCTTCTGCAGCTTATGCCACTGGACCAGCATCATCAACATCGACAGTAGAAGTTGCTGATATTGATTACCCTGGGGCAGTACAGGAACAGTAAATTACAGTGTTGTATACAGTAATAGTGTTAAAAGTTGTAGGCTGCGTCTAGACTGGCAAGTTTTTCCGCTAAAGCATCTGCTTTTGCGGAAAAATTTTCCAGATGTCTACACTGGCTGCTTGAATTTCCGCAAAAACACTGACGATCTCATGTAAGATTGTCAGTGTTCTTGCGGAAATGCTATGCTGCTCCCGTTCGGGCAAAAGCCCTCTTGCGCAAATGCTTTTGCGCAAGAGGGCCAGTGTAGACAACGCGGTATTGTTTTGCACAAAAAAGCCCCAATCGCGAAAATGGCGATCGGGGCTTTCTTGCGCAAAACCGCATCTAGATTGGCACGGACGCTTTTCCGCAAAAAGTGCTTTTGGGGAAAAGCATCCGTGCCAATCTAGACGCTCTTTTCCGCAAATGCTTTTAATGGAAAAACCTTTCAGTTAAAAGCATTTGCAGAAAATCATGCCAGTCTAGACGTAGCCGTAGTGTATACAGTAATACAGTGCAATGTTAAAAGCTGTAGTGTTAAGTATGGTTATTTCATTTCTTAAACATTTTTGTATTCAGAAAAGCTCAAATAACTGGCACATTTAATTAACCAGCAGTCCCCATTCCCCTTGCATGCCAGATAACAAAGCCTGTGCTGTATTTAATATCACAATTTGGCTTATTAGACAAAAACACAGAAGTCTCTCTTCTGATTAGGAATCAATTTGAAAATATAACTATTTAAATATGTTAAACTAAAATACAAAAGCTCTTTCAAAAAAATTAGGTCTCAGTTTTCCCAACATAAAGTATTCCTCGCCACGGGTCTTTCAATAGTCATACAAAAATGTTTAGTCAACCACCATCTAGGAGGGTAGATCCCTGGGCTTGTGCAATTAAAGAGTCAAACCTGAAGGCCATGTACTGCCTTAGATATATAAATGAGGACAGGACAGGAGATACAGAGCATGAATTAGACACAAACTGCTGCCTGGGGCAGTAGAGTTGAAAAAAGCACCACAATAAATGTTTAAACTGATCTATGGTGGCAATGCTTTTGCCTCTGCAGAACTCCCATTCCTTTAAAGTATACAGGATTACCTGGTCCACCTTTTAATTCTCATGAGATCTAGCAGTCTGCAGTGCAAGGCCTGAGAGATCCTGTGAAAATTCAAAGCATTCTCAAAACTGATATCCACAGGAAAAGTAGTTAAGAGCACACGGTGGAGAAAGTTAAGGTTTTGTTTTGGAAGTAGAAGGGTGTGGGGGTTTTTAAATAAGAAAGGCTAATTAGCATCAAGACCTTTAAGATCTGCAGAAATACATACAAGAAACATCACAAAATTTGTTTTTATTTTTTTTTAAACAGCACTTGAGGTCTTGCATGGCCACTATATTACTCAGGATAACACATGCAGCAACCTGCGCCTTCAATTCCAGTTTCTGATTTCTGCTGCGCTCCTTCAAGAAGACTCTCATCAAGTTTGTGTTCAGCAATGATATCCTCTACACGAGTTATGTAAAGTAAAGATAACAACACTCCAAGGAACTGAAAAATAAAACAGCAAACATAAATAGGAGACAACGTACTGCTTATCCAACCTCCCACTCTAAATCTATATATATAAAAAAATGTTCCTGCAGGACTACTGAATGATGTCATCACATCAGCATCCTCATGCTGCTGCCACTGCCTGCCTCCGTTCTCAGCTGCTTGCTGTGGCCAGCCTCAGTGCTGTCCCCTCCGGGCATGGTCAGCTTCAACTCCAGCTCCTGCTTCATGCTCTGGGGCTGTGCCACTGGGGAGGAGCTGCTGGGGCTGGGTCCTTTCTGCCATCTGAGCCTGACATCCCACCCCACCCAGGCCACACAGAGTCCTCTCCACCATCTGAGCCCAACCCTCCCAGCCTGCTCCCCTCTTCTGCCAAGACTCCGCACCCCCGGCCTGCTTCTGCCCTCTCCCCCCAGCCAGACACTTACCCCCAGACAGAAAGAGGTTGGCAAGCATAATGACCAGGGGGCGCAGACCCCTAGTATTGATATATGAAAATTGGGGGCTCAAGACAGCACAATCTTGGAGAAGAGAAAATCCACATTTGGGGGAATGAAGGAACTGTATTTATGATCAGCTATTTAAAAAAAAAAAAGATACTGATGCCTGTAGTATGGAATGTTAGAATAAGTCCTGGAGGAGACAGATTAGTGGGCAGAATCCAGGTGAAGTAGATAAGGGTCATGAAAAATTGCTCACTATGATATTGCTGTCACAAAGTTCCAGCCACATAAGTTTATTTCATTAACTATAAAATCAAATGCCATTTTGTCTACCAAGGCAATGAACCAAACATTCCTCTTAACGGACAATGTAATGACATAGACTTACCTGAGGAATCAATATGCCAAGCAGGACACCAGCCATGATGCTGTAGTTGTCTAAGAACCAAATGAGGACTGCATGTGTGCATCCTCGGGAATATATAATGTGTTGAACACTCAAACGCTGTAAAATAATGAAATATATCTTCTAAAAACACTTATTTAATATTAACCCTATCAAAACTTAGAAAGAAGAAACATGAAATGCTTTACAATTAAGATATTTTATTTACCTCTTTGTCAATAGTTTTATATCCACACATAGTGTTCATAATATCTGTCTGAAAAGAAAAAATAAATGTCAAAAATTTTAAAAAAGAATTTCAAAATGAAATGTTTTTATTTTTCACTTATATTTATGTAAAGGCAACTTCAAAGCATATAGGAAAGCCATAGCTGGGCCTACACAGCCTCTTTTCCTGACAGGCCCTCCTTGTTCAGCTACGATCATGTCCTGTGCATGGATGGCTAGGCCATTGCACACTAGGATGAGCTGCTAAGTGTGCTTGCCAAGCTGGGCAATCAGGAAAAGGTATTCAAAAATACAAAGGTATTTTAAAAGGATGGTTGCTTCTGGTGTCTGTGACCCATGGCCAGTGAAATTTATGGTGACCAAAGAAATCATTGTCACAGGGAACAAATCATTGTAAAACAACTGCTGGAGGACAATTAGGATAGATACAAGTTACAAAACGTCTACACTCGCACTGTGTCAACACCAGTATGTTTACCATGGCTTTAGGCCATTTGGAGAGAGAGTTTTCCTATGTCAGTGTAAGGGGCACATACTTAAACCAGAGACACCAAGAAGCCTGAGGTATTTAGCATCTGTTTTGTTTCAGTCTTCATTAAAAAGGTAAATTGTGACCTGATGCTTAGGACAAATATTATTAATGACAAGTGAGAAGGAACAAAAGCCTGAATAGGGAAAGAACAAGTTAAAGACTATTTAGAATGAGTTAGATGTAGTCAAAGGTACAGAAGGAGCTAGCTGAAGCAATCTTGGAACCATCTTTGAGAGCTCATGGAGGATGGCTGCCCTGGCCCTGCCTCTTCCAATGAGTCCCTCCCTACTATGGGAGCACAGAACCAGGCCCTCCGCCCCCACATTGCCTGGGGCCTGGCATGTCTGTTGGCACCCGGTAAAAAAGACAACACGGTAGCCTTGTATCCATGCTGGAGAAAAAATGGTTACTTACCTTCGCAACTGTTGTTCTTTGAGATGTATTGCTCATGTCCATTCCATGTAGGTGTGTATGCTGCGTGCATGTGTCATCAGAAGTTTTTCCTCTAGCAGTACCTGTTGGGCCAGCAGGGGAGCCCCCTGGAATGGCACCACTATATTGGCTAATATATACCCCTGCTGGCCCTCCACCTCCTCACTTCCTTCTTACCAGACTACTCCGAAGAAGGGAAGGTGGGCGAGATTTGGAATGGACTTGAGCAACACATCTCGAAGAACAACACTTACAAAGAAGTAACCATTTTTGATTTTTCAAGTGATTGCTCATGTCCATTCCATGTAGGTGACTTCAAAGCAGAAACCCCAGGAGGCAGGGTCAGAGTTCTAACTTTCCACTGAGCAGAGGACAGTCCTACCAAGGGCTGCATCCTCCCTAGCCTAGTGAGCCAGAGCATAGTGGTTAGCAAAGGTATGGACCAAAGACCACGTGGCAGTCCTACAGATGTCCAGAATAGGGACCTGAACCACCAAAGCAGTAGAGGAGGCCTGTGCCCTAGTGGGGCATGAGAGGTGGGGCCAGAACCCCAGCCAGACCATAACACTCCTTGATGCAGGAGGTTATCCATGAAGAAATCCTATAAGCAGAGACTGGCTGGCCCTTGAGCCTCTTTGCGATTACCACAAACAACTGTGGAGACTTACGAAACAGCTTCATCCTGTCTAAATAAAAAGCCAGTGCTCTCCTGACATCTAGCGTGTGTAGAACGTGCGCTTGGGGTAAAACATTGGGGAAAAAAATTCTTAAGAGACATAAAAGTGGGACACCACCTTCAGTGAGAAGGTGGGGAGATGGCGTTGCCTAACCTTGTCCTTGAAGAAGACTGTGTAAGGGGTGAGTGTGAGAGGTAAGGGCTCTTAACTCTGACACATGTCTGGCTGACGTGATAGCCACTAAGAACGACACCTTCCAGGAAAGGTACAGCAACCAACAGGTCACCAGAGGCTCGAAGTAGGGGCCTGTGAGTCTGGTCAGGACCATGTTAAGGTCCCACTGACAAATGGGCTGTTGGACATGTGGGTAAAGCCTGTGTCACATTACTGGATTTTAATGTGAATAGGCAGGACATTGTTGCACCCACTACTGTGTGTTTGCCCCAAATTCTGTACGAAGTGGGCCATGTGAGGTGTCAAATGAAAGCTCATGTTATGCTGATTCTATGTATGCTACTCATAAACTTGTATGATTTTTATATGTAAAGTTATAAATATGGGCTCTGTGCTTGTATTTAAATGTTCTCTGACTGGGAGGGAGCAATGGGCTTCGACCACCTATTGTGAGGATGATTATCCAATGAATGGCTGTGCTAATTAGTGATGCTGCATAAACAAAGGTTCTCAAGGTTGCCAATAAACACCTGAGGAAAGCGTCTTGAGGACCTGCAGATCAGTCAGTGCTCCTCTGCTGGCCCAACTGCTAGGGGAAAAACTTCCGATGACGCATGCACGCAGCACGCACACCTACATGGAATGGACACGAGCAATCACTTGAAGAAGAACTGTAAGTACCTGGGCATGTGAAGAAACATTTATGCAGCATGTACAGATACTAATGCCAGATTCCCTCATTTAAAAATGAATTTGGTCAGGAACAGGAAATCATGGAACTGCACAAAGAACAACTTTGAGGAATTACACAAGTACCTTATTTTTCTGTCTTGTATACAGATTTCACTTTCAAAAAGTGAAAAATGTGTGAAAGGTATTTCTAATATTTATAATTGTTTCTTTATCAAATTCACCCTTCAAAATAACAGCACTGGTTACAAATTGATTATGATGTGTATGATAGATATTGAAACTGTTCCAGCGGTTCTCAAACTTCATTGTACCACAAACCCCTTCTGACAAAAAAAAATTACTACACGACTCCAAGAGGGGGTTGAAAACCTGAGCCCCGCCACCCTGGGTGTGGGGAGGGACAAAGCACAAATGTTTCAACTCCAAGCAGGGGGCCTGTAACCTGAGCCCCACTGCCCAAGACTGAAGCCATGGGAATCCAGTAACCAAAGCAGGGGAAGGCTTTGCCTTCCCAAATCACCTGGCTTGGGCCCGCTCTCAGAACACCTACCATAGGCGTTCTGGGGGCAGAGTGTTGCTGCCCCCAGCGCCCATCCTCCTGGTGCTCCAAGGCTGGACCATGCAGCGTGCCCTCCTGCCTCCCCTGGTGCTCCGGGACAAGAAGGTCTGGTTTGCATAGCGTGCCCTCCTCCCAGGCTAGGGAGGCTGGGGCCATGCTGCACACCCTCCTCCCTCCCCAGTGCCCTGGGGTTGGGGAGGCTGGGGCGAGCACGCACCTGCCTGCTTCCCTCCCCTTCCTGTGGTTGGGGGCAGGGAAGTGGCAGGGCCTCATCAGAAGGGGCGGGGCTAGAGGTGGGACTAGGGATGTTAAATATCGGTTATTGAATAGTCGAGTAATCTCGTGAATTTTTATTGGTTAGTTGACTATTCTATGGTCCCCAGAGGTGGAGCTAGCAGCCAGTGCACTCGGTCCGCTGTCCCAAGGAGTCCCCTGCCACTCCACGTGGGGTGCCAGGCAGGAGCTGGTTCACAAGGAGAACTAGTTCAAAAACCAGTTTCCCTCATGGACCAGCTGCCTGTCGCCCTGTGCTGCTGCCTCTTATACAGAGGCAGCAATGCAGGGTGGCAGCAGCCCCTGACCAGTGGAGAGGGGAGGGAAATGCATGTAGTCTATAGTATTAACCTATAAGCTTTGCTTATCCGATAATCGGTTAATTGAGTACACTATTAATGGGGAGCAGGTTTAAAACTAATAAAAGAAAGTTCTTCTTCACACAGCGTGTAGTCAACCTGTGGAACTCCTTGCCAGAGGAGGCTGTGAAGGCTAGGACTATAACAGAGTTTAAAGAGAAGCTAGATAATTTCATGGAGGTTAGGTCCATAAAAGGCTATTAGCCAGAGGATAAAATGGTGTCCTTGGCCTCTGTTTGTCAGAGGCTGGAGAGAGATGGCAGGAGACAAATCACTTGATCATTGTCTTCAGTCCACCGTCTCTGGGGCACCTGGTGCTGGCCACTGTCGGTAGACAGGATGCTGGGCTAGAAGGACCTTTGGTCTGACCCAGTACGGCCGTTCTTGTGTTCTATTACATCCCTAGGTGGGGCTGGGGGCTCCCAAAAAAATGGCTGAAACCCTCTGGCTTTGGCTTCATTCTGGAGTGGTGGGGCTTGGTCTTGGGCCTCAGCAAGTCTAATATCAGTCCTGGCAACCTTATTAAAATGGGATTGTGATGCACTTTGGGGGTCTCTATCCACAGTTTGACATCCCCTGCTCTAACCAATGCTCTAACCCTGCTCAGTATTTTTGGAAGGGTTCAGATTAAAAACAGAAAAGTTAGTGTGACGGAGTCTCCCCTCCCCCCATGCTTTATGAAATGGACTCATGGACACGAATATATACAACTCAAAGGTGGTTTGAGCGAATTATTTCATGTAACCCATCGATCTTCATGTCATGATCTGCTGGTTCTGTTTATCTTACTCTGTGGTATGTATTATTAATCTGTGTAAAATTAGACACATGGAGCGGGGAATACTATGTGAGTTTCAAATGTGTGAATGGGAGACATGGAGGGTGTTACCTGCAACTTCTAGATGAGCCACTGTTAAACTATCTTTTGTCCTTAAGTCTGAGCCGTGCTTCAGAGAGAGCGGCCACAACCCCTTAACAAAAGGAATAGGAAAGGAGAGGCCTGGCTCTTTTGGCTGGGCTGCACCTGAAGGAAGGAGCCTGAGACCCCAGCGTGGGGCGGAGAGCCCTGGTTTAGAGTGGGAGCTAGAAATGAGGTTTTAGGGTGAGTTTAAGTTTGCACTGAGGTTTCAGTGAAGAATTAGCCAAGCGGTTTTGTTTCTTTTGATTTGTAACTTACTTTGCTCTGCCTACTTTCTCTTATTACTACTTAAATCCTACTGCTTTAACTTAATAAAACCATTTTCATTTTCTATCAAACCCAGTGTAAGCGATTGTTACCTGGGGGGGCAACCAGTGTGCACATTCCCCCTTTCATTGTTAAAGGGGGCTCACCTAATTCTTTGGGGTTTGATCCCATCTGGGGAGTGATCTCTCAGGAGGCTGGGCCCTAAACTGCACTCTCCTTGGACCTGAAGTGGTTCGGTGTCTATACTGCTTCTCGGTGGGGGCAGGGACCTCAGCTCGGGGCCTTGGCTGGGGGAGACCAGCAGAGCTGGCCCAGCAGGACCGGGCAGTGAGGAGCACCAGAGAGCGGGAAGGCAAGAGGTAGTGGCTGCGTCAGCACCCCAGGAGGCACCCCCAGGGATCGTCTGTGACCGCACCTCCGTCACAGTTAGTTTCTGCCTGTCAGTAAGTTGACATTCACTGCTTTCAGGCATGCAGCAAGAAGAGCAGAGGCATTTTTGAGCTATTCAAACCAATTTTCCTGCTGTGTATCACACCACTGAGGAAAGGAGAGGGTTAGTTTCTCATTGAAAGTATTCAGGTTTCTCATCACTGGGGATGAATTGCTAATTAAGCATGTGCGTGCATGTTTGCTGTGTACACGCATGTGAATGCATATAACGCTAAAGGTAAAGCATGAACTGTCCTAAGAACATAGATGTGATGTGCAAATTAACAAGGATAAGAGAAGCATTTAGTATGCAGCCAATTCAGAATTATTTTCCCCTTTACAAGTTCTCCAATGTCATAGATCTAAAGTTTCCACTTCAGGTGGGATTTCTATATAATATATTGGGTCCCAAAACAACCTTGGGGAAGCTATGTTTGCTTCGCATTAAAACCTAGCAACTATCAAAATCTGTTCCTTTCTGCTTCATTAACAGACATAGGGTATGTCTACACTACCCCGCTAGTTCGAACTAGCGGGGTAATGTATGCATACCGCACTTGCTAATGAAGCCCGGGATTTGAATTTCCCGGGCTTCATTAGCATAAGCGGGGAGCCGCCATTTTTAAATCCCCGCTGCTTCGAACCCCGTGCAGCGCGGCTACACGGGGCTCGAACTAGGTAGTTCGGACTAGGTTCCTATTCCGAACTACCATTACTCCTCGTGAAACGAGGTGTACCGGTAGTTCGGAATAGGCACCCTAGTCCGAACTACCTAGTTCGAGCCCCGTGTAGCCGCGCTGCACGGGGTTCGAAGCAGCGGGGATTTAAAAATGGCGGCTCCCCGCTTATGCTAATGAAGCCCGGGAAATTCAAATCCCGGGCTTCATTAGCAAGTGCGGTATGCATACATTACCCTCCTAGTTCGAACTAGGAGGGTAGTGTAGACATACCCATACATCCCAAGATTCTTAACTGATGAACAGTTCTTTAAGAGACTGATGAACAATTTTGGATAGTTATTTTTCTGTGAATCATTGAAATTTAATGAAAAACAGTTAAAATAATTAGATCAAGTAGATTATACATACCTTATTTCTGATACAACAAGTATAAGGCACTCCACAGGCTAATGGCCCTGGTGCAGAACACTCATGGTATGGATTCTGTGACCAATCTTTAAAATCTTCCCCACCACAACACTTAAACTTAAAAAAGAAAAATATGCTGTTTTAATTTTTAAAATTCTAATAGTTTTCTAATAATTGAAGAATTAATCAAATATAGAAAGGAATTCATTTTAAGAAAGCTCAAGTACAGTAAAACTCCATTAGTCCGGCATCCAATGCTCCTGATGGTCCGGCACCATCAGGAACCCGGAAGTGCTGGGGCAGACAGACAGGCTTCCCCCATTTAGCTGCTGCTGAAACTGACCAGCAGCTGAATCGGGGAAGCCGGGAGCAGAGCAGCTGGGGTGCTGCTGGGTTGGTCTCGTAGCGCTGCCCCTCGGGGCTGCGGGACCAACCCGGCAGCACCCCAGCTGCTCTTGGGGACACCTGGGGCAGAGCAGCTGGAGTGCTGCCAGGTTGGTCCCGCAGCGCCAAAGGACGGTGCTGCGGGACCAACCCGGCAGGACCCCAGCGGCTGTGCCCCAGGGGTCCCCGATTCAGCCGCTGCTGAAACAGATCAGCGGCTGATTCCAGGAAGCCCGGGGCAGAGCTTCTCTGCCCGGGGCTTCCTGGAGTCAGCCGCTGATCTGTTTCAGCAGCGGCTGACTTGGGGACCTATGGGGCAGAGCAGCTGGGGTGCTGCTGGGTTGGTCCCGCAGCGCCGAGGGGCGGCGCTACGGGACCAACCCGGCAGCACCCCAGCTACTTTGCCCCAGGCCACGGGATTCAGTCGCTGCTGAAACTGACCAGCAGCGTCAGTTTCAGCAGCAGGCTGAATCGGGGATGCCTGCAATAGAACAGCTGGGGTGCTGAGGGGTTGGTCTCGTAGCACCGCCCCTCGGCGCTACGAGACCAACCCCACAGCACCCCAGCTGTTCTATTGCAGGCATCCCCGATTCAGCTGCTGCTGAAACTGACCAGCAGCGGCTGAATCAGGGACGCCTGGGGCAGAGCGAGACTATCGTAAGGGGGGGCTATGAGAGGTCTGGGGTGGCATCCCCTCCCACCCCACTCCAGACCCCTCATAGCCCCTCCTTCTGATAGTCCGACATATCTGATAATCCGGCACCCCCTGGGTCCTAAAGGTGCCGGATTATCGGAAGTTTACTGTATAAGGGAGGCAAGAGGCAGCAGCTATTATGGAGTCTGTTTATCATACCATACATTCATTAGCAACAGTTATAAAAGAGCATGATCTAAAATTATAGTCAAATCCACAAATAAAGTATGCAGCAGTGAAATGAAAAATTAGATTTAAAATGTGTCCAATCAGATACAACATTTCAAGTTAAAAGCTCAAACATCTTTTATAGAAACCAGTAAAACCAAAGGATTAGAGGCAAAATGAAAGAGGAAAATCTCTCAAAATTATGTTTGTTGAGATAGTTCAATACTATATTTTGTCTATAAAAGTGTATCCAAAGAAAAGCTTCTATTCGACTGACCAGGAAGGAAAAGTTAAACTGAAAGAATCAGTTTGCTATTAATGTAAATATGCCATTAAGGGGTAGTGTTGAAACTGGAAATAACATGTGACTATCAGCTTTGTTTTGATTAGCAGGTATGTGAGTGTATGCATATGCTTATATCACAGTACCACTCAAAACAGAGAGAATATTAAAATATCTAAAGAATCCTGGTCCTGAAGAGCAGGACACAACTTCAATATGTTGTCTATTTAAAAGTGTTTAGCACAGCTATAAGTTGTATAGGCTCCTTTTCAAATATCTGAACACTTTCTATTTCTTCAAAATTATGTGAGAGAATTCTTAAATAATCCAATAAATATTTTAACACAGCAGCTTTTAAAAAGGCCATGAGTCAACTCCATATGCTATTCAATATTGGTCAGCTATACTCAAGATAATTTCTGAATATCAGTAACAGATCTACTTCCTTCAGTTAGCATTTCAGGAATAAATGAGATTTTTTTTAAAGTAAAATACTTCATAGCTTTAACTGCAATAGGCTTTGGTCCTCACTTAATCTTTGCATTGTCTTCAGCAGGATTTGAATCCTTAGGCCCAGATTCACATTCAAAGGCGTAAAAGTTGCAGTCTGCACTCCTCACACCTATGCGGAGAAAAGGGCTTTAAAGGCCAACTAGAATTCCATAAGATCCCTGCTAGCACCAAATCTGATTCTCCAGTTCACCAAAGGGAATCTGTTCCCCCTGTTAATGGGAGTTAGATCAACACACCAATTGAACAATAAACTCCATAATACTTATTCTTGTATGTAACATTCAGAGGGTTACCTCATGTTCCATTGTAACATTCGTTTTAAGTAAACCCTCCCATAAAAACAAACCTGCTTCTGAACAAAATCCATTATGTTTTTGAAGTCCAGATCATCATAGTAATTCTGAATTCCTCTTCGGATATTGTCATTTAAAAAATCAATTGTCTAGGGGACAAAAGCAAAATAAAATGTGTCACTTACATAGTCTACAATGATATTTAAGACTCAACACCTACATAATAAAGATCAGAATTGTGAGACTCATAGATGAACTTATCTTCTTTTGAAGAAAAGTCAACATGATTTCTGTAAAGAGAAATCATGCCTCATCAATCTACTAGTATTCTTTGAGGGGGTCAACAAGTATGTGGACAAGGGGATCCAGTGGAAATAGTGTACTTAAATTTCCAGAAAGTCTTTGACAAGGTTCCTCAGCAAAGGACCTTAAGCAAAATAAGGTATCACGTGATAAGTGGGAAGGTCCTTTCATGGATGGATAACCGGTTAAAAGATAGAAAACAAAGGATAGGAATAAATGGTACGTTTTCAAAATGGAGAGAGATAGCTATTTAACATAGTCATAAATGATCTTGAAAAAGGGGGTAAAAAGTGAGATGGCAGAATTTGCAGATGATACAAAACTGCTCAACATAGTTACGTCCAAAGCCGACTGAGAAGAGCTCCAAAAAGATCACCCAAAACTAGATGTCTGGGCAACAAAGTGGCAGAAGAATTTTAATGTTGATAAATGCAAAGTAATTCATATTGGGAAACATAATCCCAACTATACATATAAAATGATGGGGACTAAATTAACTGTTACCATTCAAGAGAGAGATCTTCGAGTCATTGTGGATAATTCTCTGAAAACATCGACTCAGTGTGCAGCAACAGTCAAAAAATCAAACAGAATGTTAGGAACCATTAAGAAAGGAATAGAGAGTAAGACAGAGAATATCTTATTGCCTCTATATAAATCTATGGTCTGCCCACATCTTGAATACTGCATGAAGATGTGGTTACTTTATCTCAAAAAAGATATCTTGGCATTGGAAAAAGTTCAGAAAAGGTCAACAAAAATGATTAGGGGTGTGGAATAGCTGCCATACGAGGAGAGATTAATAAGACTGGGACTTTTCAGCTTAGAAAAGAGTCAACTGTACGACAGAGATCTATAAAATCATGTCTGGTACGGAGAAAGTGAATAAGGAAACGTTATTTACTTGTTACTATAACACAAAACCCAGGGGTCACCAAATGAAATTAATATGTAGCAGTTTAAAACAAATTAAAGGAAGTTCTTCTTCATGCAATGCAGTCAACTCCTTGCCAGAAGATGTTGTGAAGACTAGAACTTCATGGAGGCTCAGTCCATCAATGGCTATTAGCCAGGATGGGTTGGAATGGTTTCTCTAGACTCTGTTTGTCAAAAGCTGGGAATGAGTGACAAAGGGTGTGTCACTTGAAGATTTCCTGTTCAGTTCATTCCCTCTGGGGCACCTGGCATTGGCCACTGTTGGAAGACAGAACAATGGGCTAGATGGACCTTTACTCTGACCCAGTATAGTCATTGTTATGTTCTTATGCAGCTATTATATAAATACATAACTGATATGTCCTCTGTTATGGAAGATAAAGGATGGTAAACAAGTGCCATGTCAAAATACTATAAGTAAGTAAGCAAGCATGACTCAAAGATAAGCAACATAACTTTTTAGTTTTCAGAGGGAAGTGACTTATGCAAAACAACAGCATCTAGATTTGATCCTAACAAATAGGCTATGTCTACACTGGCCCCTTTTCCGGAAGGGGCATGTTAATTTCAGCGATCGCAATAGGGAAATCCGCGGGGGATTTAAATATCCCCCGCGGCATTTAAATAAAAATGTCCGCCGCTTTTTTCCGGCTTTTAGAAAAGCCGGAAAAGAGCGTCTACACTGGCCCCGATCCTCCGGAAAAAGCGCCCTTTTCCGGAGGATCTTATTCCTACTTTGAATAAGCAGCGGACATTTTTATTTAAATGCCGCGGGGGATATTTAAATCCCCCGCGGATTTCCCTATTGCGATCGCTGAAATTAACATGCCCCTTCCGAAAAAGGGGCCAGTGTAGACGTAGCCATAGGGTTTAGAATTTGAAAGTGGAAGGCAGCTTGGGTGAAAGTGATCAAGAAATCATAGAGTTCACAATTCTAAGGAAGGGTAGAAGGGAGAACAGCAAAATAGAGACAATGGATTTCAGGAAGGCGGATTTTGGTAAGCTCAGAGAGCTGATAGGTAAGGTCCCATGGGAATCAAGACTGAGGGGAAAAACAACTGAAGAGAGTTGGCAGTTTTTCAAAGGGACATTATTAAGGGCCCAAAAGCAAGCTATTCCGCTGCATCAGAAAGATAGAAAATATGGCAAAAGACCTCTTTGGCTTAACCACAAGATCTTGCATGATCTAAAAATAAAAAGGAGTCCTATAAAAAATGGAAAGTAGGACAAATTACAAAGGATGAATATAGGCAAACAACACAGGAATGCAGGGGCAAGAGCAGAAAGGCAAAGGCACAAAATGAGCTCAAACTAGTTACAGGAATAAAGGGAAACAAGAAGACTTTTTATAAATACATTAGAAGCAAGAGGAAGACCAAGGACAGGGTAGGCCCACTGGTCAGTGAGGAGGGAGAAACAGTAACAGGAAACTTGGAAATGGCAGAGATGCTTAATGACTTCATTGTTTCGCTCTTCACCGAGAAGTCTGAAGGAATGCCTAACATAGTGAATGCTAGTGGGAAGGGGGTAGGTTTAGAAGATACAATAAAAAAAAACAAGTTAAAAATCACCTAGAAAAGTTAGATGCCTGCAAGTCACCAGGGCCTGATTAAATGCATCCTAAAATACTCAAGGAGCTGATAGAGGAAGTATCTGAGCCTCTCGCTATCATCTTTGGAAAATCATGGGAGACAGGAGAAATTCAAGAAGACTGGAAAAGAGCAAATATTGTGCCCATCTATACAAAAGGGAAACAAGAACAACCCAGGAAACTACAGACCAGTCAGTTTAACTGCTGTGCCAGGGAAGATAATGGAACAAGTAATTAAGGAAATCTGTAAACACTTGGAAGGTGGCAAGATGATAGGGAACACCCAGCATGGATTTGAAAAGAACAAACCATGTCAAACCAATCTGATAGCTTTCTTTGATAGGATAATGAGTCTTGTGGATAAGGGAGAAGTGGTGGATGTGGTATACCTAGACTTTAGTAAGGCGTTTGATACGGTCTCGCATTATATTCTTATCAATAAATTAGGCAAATACAACTTAGATGGGGCTACTAAAAGATGGGTGCATAACTGGCTGGATAACCGTACTCAGAGAGTAGTTATTAATGGTTCACAATCCTGCTGGAAAGGTATAACAAGTAGGGTTTCTGTTTTGGGACCACTTCTCTTGAATATCTTCATCAACGATTTAGAATTGGCTTATTAACTTTGCAGATGATACCAAGCTGGGAGTGGTTGCAACTGCTCTGGAGGATAGGGTCATAATTCAAAATGATCTGGACAAATTGGAGAAATGGTCTGAGGTAAACAGGATGAATTTTAATAAAGACAAATGCAAAGTGCTCCACTTAGGAAGGAACAATCAGTTTCACACATACAGAATGGGAAACGACTGTCTAGGAAGGAGTCCTGCAGAAAGGGAACTAGGGGTTATAGTGGACCACAAGCTGAATATGAGTCAGCAGTGTGATGCTGTTGCAAAAAAAAGCAAACATGATTCTGGGGTGCATTAACAGGTGTGTTGTGAGCAAGACAAGAGAAGTCATTCTTCCGCTCTATTCTGCGCTGGTTAGGCCTCAGTTGGAGTATTGTGTCCAGTTCTGGGCACCGTATTTCAAGAAGGATGTGGAGAAATTGGAGAGGGTCCAGAGAAGAGCAACAAGAATGATTAAAGGTATAGATAATATGACCTATGAAGGAAGGCTGAAAGAATTGGTTTGTTTAGTTTAGAAAAGAGAAGACTGAAGGGGGACATAATAGCAGTTTTCAGGTATCTAAAAGGGTGTCATAAGGAGGAGGGAGAAAACTTGTTCATCTTGGCCTCTGAGGATAGAACCAGAAGCAATGGGCTTAAACTTCAGCAAGGGAGATTTAGGTTGGACATTAGGAAAAAGTTCCTTACTGTCAGGGTGGTCAAACACTGGAATAAATTGCCCAGGGAGGTTGTGGAATCTCCATCTCTGGAGATATTTAAGAGTAGGTTAAATAAATGTCTATCAGGGATGGTCTAGACAGTATTTGGTCCTGCCACAAGGGCAGGGGACTGGACTCGATGACCTCTTGAGGTCCCTTCCAGTCCTAGTATTCTATAATTCTATGAAATTCAGTGTATTACTGAAGGGAGCAAGAAGTTTAAAATTACATCCTGATCCTTAAAATTATATCCTGATCCTTAAACAATTGACGCCAAGCACTCCACCAACTCTAAAAGCGAGTAGTACAGCCCCCAAATCCTTTCAGTTATTAATCTCTCTGCTGAAACAGCTAACTAATTCAACAGAAAAAAAAAAGCGGTGAGGGGAGAGTTACAGGAATGACCATTTGTACCTATACTTTATGAAAATCAACAGCAACCCTTCCCCGCACTCAGATGTTTTATTAACCATGAATCAAATTTTCTATTTACTATAATGTCCACTCATTTTGATTCTGATACAGTACATGCATTTAATGGGTTGCATTCTGATGTCTAGTTTCTCACTTTAAATGGAATCTAGAAGAATAATTTGCACAATATGAAGTATACATTACTGTCGCCATTAATTACAACTTTTAAAAGTGAAGATAACCCATCTTTTGATGTTCAAATTCAATTTCAGAACTTCACAGTAGCATCAAGAGGAAAGAGCAGTCCTGGAGAAAGGGAAAGCTTGTTTCAAAACAAAGGTGAGAAATACAATGGCAAGATTTCTCATTTAAAAACAATGTGTTTGAAAGCTATCCATAAGAACACATTTTAGAAGAGAGTGATGTAAGGCATTGGTGGGTGACCCTTTATTTTTTGTTCCTTTTTTCCTTCTGAATGTTCTTACTGATTTTGCCAATATAAAAATAGATGTGTATATACTTCTGCTACTTAACATGGCATACATACTTATGTCCTAAAACTTTAACAAAAAGAGCACTCACTATATTACCAGAAAAACACACACACATAGATGAATTAGTCCATTATTCAATTTAATCAGCATGTAATGTGTTTGCTTGATCTGGTCTGTCTGAGCAAAGTAATTTTGTTATTGAAAGAAAGACACTCTGACCTAATAACAACTGAGATAATGAAAGCACTACTGAACTAATATTCATGAACAAGATGAAAATGAAATGCAAAATAGATTGTTGACCCAAAAGTGACCAAGTCTCCCTGAACAGTGAAAACTTTCAGAAAGCAGCTAAGGGAGGTAAAATGGGAAGTAAAATAAAGAAAAGAATATTATAATACAGACAGGTTTTATAAACCGGTTCTGCACATAGTGCAGATCCTTACTAACAAACCATACACACAATCTTTTTTCTTATTCTTAGGTCTCAAGACAAGCTGCACTAACTATGACAATTTCTTTTTTCCAACTAATTTGAAAAAAACTTAAAAACCTGTATCTTTAGTCCCTTACCTTTTAGTGTTCACATGACAAGTTAAATACTTTTACCCTCTAAATAGCTGTAGCCACAAATTTGCATACAGTACATAACATTACTAAGGAATAAAAATGTAAATTAATTTAGCTCACCTGATTTCTGAAGATCAGTGCCACAACTCCTCCAATCAATTCAATGAAGAGACAAATACCAAGGATGTACATGAACTGCAAAATGTAATGGCAAAAAACACCTAAATAAGCTTAGAAGCAATTTTCCTCTGTTTTTCCTTCAATTATTCTACTTAACCTACAACATACTGAACAATTTTCTAAATCTCCATGTACTTTTGAAAGATAACAGGAAAAAAATCAAGGTTATCACGGAATAAGTTTATAGATATAAACTGTTTGTGGTTTAAGAGATCCTTTTCTCCATGTTACTAACTGAACCTTTTTTGATTTGGAAATACTGATTTATTTTCCTGTTTTCAACTCAACTAAAATTAACATAACTTTTTTAACATTCACATTGCATTTATCATGCCAAAATACCTCTTCCACTCTCCATATCACTATTGTAGCTCTTGTAATAGCATATTAATGAACTGCTAAAAATACATAATATTATGTTTGTATGCTTCCTGAAAAGATCAGTAATATTCAAAGTCAGCCAAATTTTGAGAGGGTCAGACGTTCACCACCACCACCACAATTCCTTTTTTCCAAAACATGAGAGCAAAAATTAGTGCTGTGCTATGTGACTAGCGCATCAGAAATGTTTTCCTTCCTGCTTCTGATCTATTCCTTCCTTTCCCAATCCCCAAACAGGAAAACACAATGTGTCATTTGCGAACACATGCACATACCAAGAGTAAACAAGGCCAGAAGAAAACACTGCACACTGTGCACATTAGTAAACTGAGTTTATTCAGACTATTGTGAATAACCAGGAACCACTGTACAGGCAGTCCCCGACTTACGCGGATCCGACTTACGTCGGATCCGCAGATACAAACGGGGCTGCCCCAGAGTACACGGACTGCGGGACCTCGTGGTCCTGCCGCCCGTGTACTCTGGGGCTTTCTCTGCGTCTCCCTGGTCTGCAGACCAGGAAGACGCAGAGCAAAGCCGCGGAGGGGCTCGGGCAGCCCAGGGGCGCCTGGGCTGCCCGAGTCCCCCCACCCGCCCCCCCGCGGCTTTGCAAAGTCGCGGGGAAGCCGGCAGCGGAGCAGTCCAGGCGCGCCTGGGCTGCCTCGCTGCCCGAGCCCCCCCCTGCGGCTTTGCAAAGCCGCGGGGGGGCTCGGGCAGCGGGTCACCCCAGGCGCGCCTGGACTGCTCCGCTGCCGGCTTCCCCGCGGCTTTGCAAAGCCAAGGGGGGGGGCTTGGGCAGCGGGGCACCCCAGGCGCGCCTGGACTGCTCCGCTGCCGGCTTCCCCGCGGCTTTGCAAAGCTGTGGGGGGGAGGGGGGGGCCTCAGGCAGCGAGGCAGCCCAGGCGCGCCTGGACTGCTCCGCTGCCGGCTTCCCCGCGGCTTTGCAAAGCTGCGGGGGGGGCTCGGGCAGCGGGTCACCCCAGGCGCGCCTGGACTGCTCCGCTGCCGGCTTCCCCGCGGCTTTGCAAAGCCAAGGGGGGGGGCTTGGGCAGCGGGGCACCCCAGGCGCGCCTGGACTGCTCCGCTGCCGGCTTCCCCGCGGCTTTGCAAAGCTGCGGGGGGGGCTCGGGCAGCAGGTCACCCCAGGCGTGCCTGGACTGCTCCGCTGCCGGCTTCCCCGCAGCTTTGCAAAGCCGAGGGGGGGGCTTGGGCAGCGGGGCACCCCAGGCGCGCCTGGACTGCTCCGCTGCCGGCTTCCCCGCGGCTTTGCAAAGCCGAGGTGGGGGGGGGGGGCTCGGGCAGCGGGGCACCCTAGGCGCACCTGGGCTGCTCCGCTGCCGGCTTCCCCACGGCTTTGCAAAGCCGCGGGGGAAGCCGGCAGCGGGACAGCCCAGACGCCCCGCGGCTGTCCTGCTGCCGGCATCCTCAGAGGCTTTGCTCCCCGTCTCCCTGGTCTGCTGGAGACCAGCAGACCAGGGAGACTGGGAGCAAAGCCGCGGAGGACCCAGGCGGCGGGACCGCGGTGCGTCTCGGTCCGCCGCCCGTGTCTTCCTGGTCTGCTGGGGTGGGGGGGGGGCACAGCTAGTACGCCCCTCCCCCCCCAGCAGACTAGGCTTTTCTCTGGATGCCTGTGGCAGAGCAGCTGGGGTGCTGCCGGTTGGTCCCGCAGCGCCGCTCTGGGCGCTACTGGTCCAACCCAGGAGCACCCCAGCTGCTCTGGTCCTGATTCAGCCGCTGCTGGTCAGTTTCAGCAGCGGCTGAATCAGGACGCCTGGGGCAGAGCAGATGGGGTGCTGCTGGGTTGGTCCAGTAGTGCCGAGGAGCGGCGCTACTGGAGCAACCCAGCAGCACCCCAGCTGCTCTGCCCCAGGCATCCTGATTTAGCCACTGTTGAAACTGACCAGCACTGACTACAGGAAGCCCGAGGCACAGTTGCTCTGCCCCGGGCTTCCTGGAATCAGCTGCTGATCAGTTTCAGCAGCAGCTGACTTGGGGACGCTTGGGGTTCTTAAGTTGATTCTGTATGTAAGTCAGAACTGGCGGTCTGGATGCCAGTTCCGACTTACATACAGATTCAACTTAAGAACAAACCTGCAGTCCCTATCTTGTACGTAACCCGGGGACTGCCTGTAGTTTCAAGTCCTTTCCTTGCTAGAGACAGAATTAGTCTAAGAAAAAACCACCAAGAGCCTTCATTGTTCAAATCCACAAGCAACAGCAAGAATGGTAAGGTTTCCTGCCATAGAATGGGAAGCAATACAGCTGTATAATTAGAGACTATGATCACACAACCTCATATTCTCAGCCGTTTTCTCTGTATCTATATGGCCCAGAGTTCAATGCCTTCCGAGTCAATTTCCAGTGAACTTTTAAAAACTGCAGTCACCCATCATTTTAGCCTACGATATGAATCACATTTAACTATTCCATAAACTTAAAATTTGGCAGGTGAATAATAATTATGTTTGTATGCTGTTTATGAGCACAACACTGGGCAGGGTGAACGAAATTCCCCTCAAATAGCTACTCATTCTTTCACAGAAATAGTAGAGAAATACTAGATTACTGCTGTTTCCATCTCAGCTCTAAGATTCTGAGGAACTATGTGCTAAAATGTCACCAATATACTGATTACACAGTTGTACATCTTCTCATTGTAGCCCATAGAACCATTCCCCTGTTTCTCCAATGAATGGTAGACTGAAATTTGAATGCAAGCCAACTTGTTTAGACTCAATCTGAGGCTGCCATCTCCTCAGAATGCTTCTCCTGACCACTACCCCTCAGTTAATGCCTTAATCCAGAGGTTCTCAAACTTCATTGCCCTGCAGTCCTATCCTGAAAACAAAACATGATCTCCGTAGGAGGAGCAGAATCCTGAAGACCCAATCCCCAGCAATTCTAAGCCAGCTCTGATGACCCCATTAAAATGGGCTTGCAATCCACTTTGGGGTCCCAATCCACAGTTTGAGAACCACTGCAAAATTCGGCTATAAAAGTTGTTCACAGTTTCAAGCTTCTTTGTTCAGATAGCAGCACTGGCCAGGTATTTTTTTTCTTTCTTTTTCAACTGCCTAAGAGATTGTGCAGGTTCCTCTCAAATGCAGTCCTCGCCACAATACATGCCTTTGCTACCATCAGACTAGACAAATGGCACACAGTGTATCCAAGGCTAAATGTAACTTTCAGCCACTGCAATCCATTTTGGTTGCCTAGTCATAATTTGGGATATTAGCTGTAAATCCCTTCATTACATAGGTTCTAGTTATCTCACCAAAGACTGATTATTCTCCCAGGTGTTATGGTTTTTGTTTAACAACAAAAACACACAGAAATAAGGCTTTGGCTATCTCTTTCAAGAGTGAAGCTCATACAAGTTTGAAGGAGAGCATTCATAGTGGTGAACCCTCTAGAATTAGATACCACCAAGCATTCACTGGCTTTTAAAGTGTGACATGTATCCCTTTCTTTAGCTTTTTTCTAGTTGTAAGCCCTGGAGTCTCTTAAAACAGTTTCTTTACAACTGTAATCTGACATAGCTCACTCAGTTTATTGCTACAAAGGTCTGCAAAGAATATGTTCTTTGTTTTTAGAAGATGTTTGGTTCTAATCTCAAGATATATAAAATGAGTCCAGATACTATGATGATGGGAATCTTATTACCTTACTACTAATTAGAAAATATTGCAAGTATTTATCATATTTACTCTACTTGAAGTAAACAACCTAATCTTTACATATTTGACATTTATTTGCTCATCATTTGTTCACTTACGGTACTAGGACAAGATTTTTAAAAATGCTCAAAATTGGCTGAACTCTGCACCCACAGAAGTCAATAATATCTCAGCAGCAATATAGCTGGACCAATGCTGAGCACTTGTGAAAATCACATTTGTATGAGGGATGTTAAATTTAGATTAATTAACTAATCGCATAGTCTATGGGATTTCCATTGACTATTCCATTAGTCTATAAGAGCACCTCCATCTTTGAACTGTAGCAAGAAGACTACGAGGCTCTTGCTACAGTTCAAAAGCAGAAACCCCTCAGGGCTTGACATGTACTAGAGCAGGGGCGGGCAATATTTTCTGGCCAGGGCCTCTTCAAAGTGCCTTGCGCTTCTGGCAGGGCAGGAGGAGACTTCACATGCTCCACCGCCCTTAAGCCCTGATTAGCCTGGGGGCAGGAGGAGCGCATGAAGTGTCCTCTGCCCCCAGGCCAATCAGAGGTTGGAGGTGGAGGAGCGCACAAAGTTTCCTCCATGCTGCTAGGAGCATGCGGCACTTTTCTAAGTGGCTTACTGCTCGCAGGGCAGGGGTAGGGCAGAGGAAACTTCCACTGTGGCTCTTGTACATGTCAAAAGCAGAATCACAGCAGAAGCAGCGCGAGCGGAAACTGCTTCAGTCTCCACTCGCACCATTTCCCGCTGTGCCTCTACCTCCCCTGCCCTTACAGAGAAGGTGCTGGGGGGAACCGGCTTTTAAGCCAGCTCCCCCCAGCACCGGCTCCTGCTCCCCCCTTTGCTGCCTCTCTCTGATAGGGGCAGCAAGGGGGGAGGAAGTAACTAGTCGCATCACTAGTCGACTACTCTCTTACATCCCTAATTTGTACACATTAAATATTAATCCAAATGACTCATTACAAAGGTATCCATGCAATGAAATATTCATTTGAATATTACAATTTTATGTTTAATTGAAGAAAGAAAAGTGAGTTTATTTTATTGCTTCTTAAGAGTTGAGTGTAACAGCCTTGCTATACATAGTTTCTCTCTGTTATTGAATTGAAGAAGAGGAAAAATATTGTGTTTTATACAATGTTCTAAAAGATTCATGGTGCAACACTTACGGGGGTTGAGGTCAAGTAATATTTACAAATATAAAAACTATATAACGCCTCATAAAAAAAACGAGAGTACTTACTGCTTGAAGAAGGCATATGTTGTCCCTTAAAGAAGCCAATACACCCACGAAGGATACAAGAAACATTACAATGCCCAAGAGTATTAGAATAATTGCTGGGGCTAGAAAGGCACTTTCAAGGGTTTTATACTTCTGTCTTTCAACTTCAGCATAAATTCCAACAGCAAGAACAAGTGCCCCTATCAGCTGAAATGAAAAAAGAAAAATGGTTGTTTTTTCTTAAATAGGTGTAATTTGATTACAGGCAGTCCCCAGGTTACATGGATCCGACTTACATCGGATCCCTACTTACAAACGGGGTGAGGCAACCCCGCACTAGCTGCTTCCCCCCAGCAGACCAGGGAGACGCAAAGCTAGCGCTCCCTCCCCCCGCCCCCAGCAGACCAGGGAGACGCGGAGCGGCTTTTCTCAGCAGACACCTCAACTTGAGAATAAAGGACTGAGGGAAGTGAGGTGTGGGAGAATAAAACTGAGCTCTGGAGAAATGTTTGGCTAGAGTTTCCCCTACAATATGTACCAGTTCTGACTTACATACAAATTCAACTTAAGAACAAACCTACAGTCCCTATCTTGTACGTAACCAGGGGACTGCCTGTAATTGTATTAATTTGTCTTTTTCACTATCTGATATATACAAGTATTTTCACTAATTGTTTACCGCTACAATTACTATGTACTAGATTAAGGGAAAAAACTGGTCTCTAAATTTACCTAATATAATGTTCTCTTTGTATATCACATAACCCCCAAATTAAAGTACATTGCAAGCAATAAGTTCAAAATGGCTTGTACATAGTTAATTGTTTGCCATCACTTCATAGCAATAGAATTATTATGAAAAGCTGATTTAAAATATTTATTGGAGCTCCTGCCAATTCAATTTTTCTACAAGGTGATTGCATATGGACTCTTTATCTATGAACACATGTATTTGATCACAGCTTTTATTACTCTTCTTAAGTTATATCTACACTAGCACTTTTGTCAGTAATGCTTTTGTCTGTCAGTGTGAAAAAATGCACCCATGACTGAGGCTATCTACACTGGGAAGGTTTGGTGACAAAAAAGTGCTATTGACATGCAAAAGTGAAAAATGGTCAAACTGTTTTTTCTGCATCCCATTGTTGACATTTCCTTGCTACATTGGTAGCTCCCCTGTCATCAGATAGAGCAAAGCATTGTGCACTCCACAGTGCAGTGAGGGAAGGCATTCTCAGCTGCTGGGAGCAACATCACCAGTAGCTCTGTGAGCTCTCCATGCTGAGGAATGTCAAAAGCAGTCTCTCAAGAACAGGAGCATTCTAATGATTTTCTGTTTTTGTTTATTCCCCAAAGGGTGCAGTTCACTCAGCTGTCAAACTTCCTGGAACAGCAGAGATCACAAAACAATGAGCACAACCATCAGGGCAGGCATTGTGGGATACTGATGGAAGCCAGTTCTCTCAACGAAACAAACAGCAGAGTCCACACTGGCTTTTTGTCGACAATAAAGGGAGGGCAAAAGACAAAAGTCTCTTGCAGGGATGGAATTTTTTTGTCACCAAAACTGAGTGTTTTTCCTAACAAAAGTTGCATTGTAGTGTGTATGCTCTCACTGTTTTGTCAACAAAAGGCAGTTTTTGGCGACAAAACATGCCAATGCAGACAAGGCCTGATACAAGTGTTTGTTGTAGGCAGCACTACATTGGCAGGAAATACTCTTCCTCCAAAGTAGCTACCGCCACTTGTTGGTGGTGTTTTAATTCTGCCAACAGAAGAGCTTGGCAAAGAGCAGTTGCATGAGAGACCTTACAGGGACACAGCTGCAGTGATACAGCTGTTCCACTGTAAGGTCTGTGATGTAGACATAGTCAATAATCTTATGTAACTTCCAAGATCTTTGCAAGTTCTTGAACTTCTTGCTGCCACAGCAAATCTCACCCACACAACACTTCTATAGATGGTGTGTGGCAGGGTGCAGCAACCCCGCACGCAAGGGGAGATAGGGGGTTCCCCAGGAGAAGGGACTCCCGGGCGGGGATGACCATGGGAAAGCCACCAGAGCAACCACGCAGGATCCAAGGGAAGGGGACACCCAAACCCAACCAGACTCCGGCGCTGAGAATGCCAGGGAGGCGAGCCAGGTGGCGCATGTGGATGACGTCAACGCTGTGCAACTTGACCCTGGGTCACCGGGTGAGGACGTCAGAGCCAAGCGCAACAGCTTGTCGACACTGAACAATGACGCCACATGCTGAGACGGCAGGACACTGAAAAGTAGACCCGGGGACGCTGGAGTGGGGGAGAAGGTCCTCACAGGAGCCGGGACAGGAACCCGAGGGAGCAGAGACCTGACACCGAGTGAGGTGACTCGGACCCCAGGACCACTGGGGGGATGAAGGGGCTGAGGTGACAGAGTAGGAAGTGACCCAGGGCGGGGCTGCAGAACCCGAGAGCGGGTGAGTTTAGGGGTTACTACCCCACCTGCTGGACAGGGAGCACTCTCCCTGCCTTAGGGCTCTGGGTTGGGACTCCGGAGAGTGGGTGGGCCCGAGTCCCCCTACCCCGCACCCCCTAGTGCCTCCGAGGCACGACCAGCCGGTGCGAGGAAGACCGGAGCTAATTTGGGACGGGATACACTGTGATGACTCAATGGAATTTGGGTAAGGGGGAGGGGAAGGGGGAGGTACACAATAAAGATGTCTCTAGAGAATCCGACACAGTGTTCTCAACCTTGTAGTGGTGTACTTGACACTAGTGTCTTTTTCTATGTATGCATTAACACTTATCACTGTATTGTTGAATTGAGCTAATAAATAACTGATTCAATCATACTGAATTCAGTCTAACACCCTTCCCCCAATTCAGAGTACCTATTGTATCAGGCAGTTTATGACTCACAGAAGAGAAGAGAAAAGACAGGCAATGCTTATTCAGCTTAGTATTTACCTTAAGAGCCTTTTTCTACTGTAGCTATTTTTAATTGCTTTTACATCTTTAGAAGGCTGATCTCTAATGTTAATTTAGCTTTCAAAAAGTAAAATGTTTTGACTTATCTGTTATAAATGATTATGATAATTCATATTACTCTAGCTTATATGAAACTTAGGAAAATTAACAAACAATTCAAAGAACCTGTAATAAACCTTGTAACAGCAAATGTATATTAGAAGATTTGCAAAGTTCATTAATTTTAAAAGAATTACTATGCAATATAGCATTTTTAATCTTATTCTAGGAAAAAGTTTATACTAACTAATGCTTTGAGGTTATTGCAGTTTATAAAAATGGGAAAATAGTTTGCTAAAAGCCAATAACAGAACACACAATTTATCAGTCCTGTGTTTATTTAAAATTAGTCTCTCAACACTTGAATACAATTACATATGTTTTTTCAACTTCTCTCCTTTAACAGTGTCTCACCAATAATCTTGAACACCAACTTACTGGAAAAATTGCAAGCTTTTCGGCCATTATAGCATAAATATTAATATAACTAATAATCTTTTATCAAATAAGCTTTTTCTATTACATGGTGCTGCTACATAGGTTTAAATCTGAATTTGATTAAATCAGCACTTTTAGATTTGCCATGTTTTCAAATGCCTACTTTACATGCTGACCATACGAAAGCCTCTTACAGCACCTCTGTTAGGACTGTGTCAGTTTTTCCATTACAAACTCCAATTTTCAGGGACTTAAATCTCAACAATAAAATCTACTCCAGAGTAAAATATGGTAAATCCTGATTTTAAGAGGAATAAGGGATCTTCCGGAAAAGGCTTTATTTTCTGAAAGATCCCGTCTAGACTGGCGCTTTTCTCCGGCAAAGCCCCGAGCCGGAAAAAAGCAGCAGCCATGTTCATGCAAATGCCGTGGGGGATATTTAAATCCCCCGCAGCATTTGCAATTCCGACTTGTCTCATTAGCATCCCTTTTTCGGAAAAGGGTGCCAATGTAGACACAGCCTTGGTATACTCTCCTAAGAAAAGCTGGTTGGTAGAATTTAATACACACTACCACAAGCAACTACACACAAGACCCTGTAGTATACAGCAGGAATGGGCAATAATTTTTCCAAGGGGACCACTTCACCATTTTATGTGGTGGTCGTGGGCCAAGACCACTGTCAGAAAAGGCACATCCTTACGTGGAATGGGCGAGACCTTAGATAGAAAGGGTGGTTCTCTCCAGGCACTGTGTGTCCATGGCAGGGAGAGGAGACTTCTCCCCCACTCATATCATAGAATCTTAGAACCACAGAGCTGGAAGAGACCTCAAAAGGTCATCAAGTCCAGCCTCCTGCTCTAGGCAGGACCAATCCCAACTAAATCAACCCATATCTCCAGGCCCCATTTGCCTGGGGGCAGGAGAGTGCACAAAATCTCTCACCTCCCCCCCCCCAAACCCAGCCAGGGGTGCATGGCCCCTAAGGGAACCACCAGTTGCTTTGAACAGCTGGCGGTTCCCACTGGTGTCGCGCACCCCTGGCAGTAGGAGGAAACGTCGTGCACTCCCGTCCCCAATCCAATCGAGATCTGGGGGTGGGGGAGTGCGCAAAGTCATTCACTGTTCAAAACAGCTGGTGGCTCCCTCTAAGTGACACATGCTCCTGGCAAGGGGGAGGAGAAGAGCCACCAGCTGCTTTGAACAGTGAATGACTTCATGCACTTCCCCATCCCGATTGACCTGGAGGTGGGGCTGCCGCAGGCTGGATCAAATGGCTTGGCAGGCTGCATCCAGCTCACAGGCCATATCTTGCCCATCCTTGGTATACAGTGTTTAAGATGTCCTCAGCTGTCAACATCTAATCAAACCAGCAAGTTTTGAGGGTTTGATTTGCCTAATAGCTGAAATACTTGTCAAGCAAGTATATAATTTATACAAGGGTGTGCAAAGTGGTGGGAATATGAGTCAGAGTTAAGTTTATTTGTGGAAACTCACATTTGAATACCCTAGTTTTCAGAAGTTTATTGTTTTAACACTAGCAAATTCTGTTGAGAGATTTTTTTTTTTCTTGAAAAAACAATGAATAATCTAGTAGCACCTTAAAGACTAACAAAACATGTAGATGGTATTGTGAGCTTTCGTGGGCAAAACCCATGAAAGCTCTTGATACCATCTCCATGTTTTGTTAGTCTTTAAGGTGCTACTAGATTATTCTTTTTTTTTTAATGTTTTTCTAGTTACAGACTAACTTGGCTACCCCTCTGAAGCTTTTTTTCTTGAATTATTGATCCATATTTACAAACCAAACTACATCTAAAGAATTGTCTGGCAGCAATAATATATCAGACTTTTCATATCTGGTGATGATACCTAACTAATTAACAGCAGAACCATACAACACACAATGCACTTTTGTCTACTTAATCCTGCACTCTTGCCCACCCAGCCCCTCCCAGACTATTTCAGATATTCCAAATTTAGAAGTTTCAGTTATTTTCCTTTATTAAATCAACATACCACACAAATGCTTCCTTTCATCCCACTCCCGAAATGGTTACACTGGCCTCACTGAGAACCAGAATGGACACCATTCAGTGTTGTGAAAATGACAGGTTTAAGATGCGTCTCAGATCCAGTAGGAGTCAAAATGTGAACTATACCTCAAGGGATAGTCTGAGATTTCTAACAGGTCATACAGCACTTACTTCTCATTCTGGAAGGTTCCAGCATTTCGCACTTCAAGGTAAAGGTTGAAAATCTCTAGTCTGGCATTCTCTGGTCTAGCAATAGCCATGGTCTGGCATGATTTTAGTTAGCTGGATGTCCACTTATCATGAGTGTGGCCAATTTTCCCATAATCCCATAAAGTTTGTTTAAAGCCACCAGTCCTGTCTCTATTATTTAGCTTTAATTTACCCCTAAATGTCTTGTAAGACCCCAGTAAGCAGTGGAAGTGTTGATAATGCTGCTAGACAATATTGACCTCCACAGTTCAGCAAATTCTCTGGTTTAGCAACAGTCAGGTCTCAAGGGTGCCAGACTAGAGAGGTTCAACCTGTAGTAGTGCTTGTCAGATAAAGTATTACAAACTTGGTCCCATTAAAACTTAAACTCTGTAGAACATTTCTAAAATATTTATTCTGCAAAATTTGAAAAAATTGAAAATTTATCATGTGGGAGCTAAAAAGCATTTATTGGCACTCATTTGTAGCTCTGCCATTTAGAAGGAATGCAAGTTTCCCACAATCATGCTAATAAAACATTTACCCTGTACCGTCATGCAAAACACACATATTCCATACTGTATTATAAAGACTTTTTTGAGTAGCGGGAATTCCAGAATAAAAAACAGACGCATTATTAAAAATCCTTGTGCATTATATTTAGATTAACTTGTAAATTTTTGAAATATGATTTTTTAAAATCCTAGATTAGCATTAATATACAGATCAAAATGTAGAAGGTGACATCCAGCAATGTCATTACTTGTATAAACTTGTCCGCCTGGGCATTTCTCTGACACACCAGAGAAATAATTTGTTGTAAAACGTGCATAATAAATCAGCTTTATTACTGTACTCATTATTTCTACTATATTTAAAATAATCAAAAAACAAAACTCACAGCCTAGATGGCTAAAAACAACAGCATCATTACTTTGCCTCAACCAAGATGTAACAATTTGGGAAAGGTTGTTAGCCCCTCCTGCTCATTCTTTCCTGCTAATGTTGATCCTTTTCCTCCTTCCAGCTGCTACTGAAGTCCAAAAGAACACACGGATAACCATAAAGACATAAGTATATTTTGCATTCTGTATACTTCAGAACTGAATTTAAATTTGGTAATTCATATTTTATTATACCAGATGTGCCTTGATTTGTATTAACTGAATATATATCACCAAATGATAGGAACAGCCTCTGTATTATTGTGTGTGTGGAAACGGGTGGAGTCACTTTCCCAAGCAGAAGAAAAAGTAGATTTTTAACAACTGGTCCCAGAACAAAATTTACAATTTCATTCACATACAAAAAAGTTTAAGCGAGTCATCTAATTCTGTGACTACTCAATATTAGTTATTTTCACCTCGATAATGTGAATGTGGGCAATCAGTTTTTTTTAAAAAACATTATTGGCTAGAAACTCTGGAAAAACAGCTTTTTGAAGCTTTGTATTCATGTTTGAAGAAAATTTCAAAGATAAATTCAAGTCTAACAGTGTTGTAAAATATTTTATGTTTACATCACACCCACTATTGTTACAAACCTTACTACAAGCCAACCTACAATGCAGGCGAGATGTGCATTGATAACATTATTATGGCTAGCATGGCATAAATACTTTTTATACTGAAGAGAGAAATTATACTACTACCTCTTTAGCTGTAAGTGTTAGAAATCTGTTATCCAGAAAATCTAACATTTTAAACAGAATTCTATATGCCCAGTTGAAACCTAAGCAGTGACAGGACCTTGCAACACATTTATTCATTTTGACAGCCAAAACAAGTTTTTTCAGACTATTTTTAATCTATTTTGTGTGTGTATCTTCAATAATGTTGACAAGAAGCAAAAATGAGTTTAACTAAACAGATGTGTCAAATGCACATGTGGAAGTAAATGGGAGGGTGAATGTGCTTAGTACAAAACAAGATGTAATAACAGGAGGGGAAAGTACAGAGTAGTTAGTACAGTCAACAAAAATTTTAAGCAAGTATAACATATTGAAATTCCTTCACAAGCTAGAAGGGATGTTCACTGTATAGAACAAAACTTTGCTCTTACAGATAGATGTCAGTGGGGGACTATTGTCAGCATAACAGGATTAAAAATTCAGCCTTGGGAACTTATTACACATTTGGATAAGTAAGGAACACTATATCACTTGATTGGGAGAAAGCAGAATTTAAAGAGAATCAAGCTTACAACATATTTCAAAGAATACATCATAGGTTCAAAGTGTGAATGAATTCAATTATACTAACAAAGGAAGCTCTCTGCAAGAACAAATGCCATCAGCCCCCATCTTTTCTTCCAACAGTTCTTTCATTGTGCCCTCTGCCCCATTTTCAAGTTCTAAATCGCCTGTTTAATAGATTAAAGAGTTTAGATATAAATAAAGTTATATAAATAAAATGAAAGGGTCACTAAAATATAGAAGCCTTGGGAATACTATATTTGCAAGTCTGTTATTTATAGTTTTTCTTCTTTTCATTTCTGGAATATTTGCTGTAATTTTGTTGAGGATGAAGCGGTATGGTATGGTACAACCTGCCTGGTCTTTGTGCTCAGGTGACAAGAAGTTATTTAAAAGAAGATACAGTGTGTATAAACTTTCCTCCATTAATATACATATTTAAATTCTGTCTCTTCAGGAGTGTCTTGTAAACTATATGTTCGCAAAATCCACTCACATAAACTAATCTTAGTTCACATGAACATTAGGAATTTTAGTTTATAATACTTACCAAAACATTATATCTAATTTATTTTTAATAGCTATTCCAAAGTGTTAGACATGTAGCCTTATATGTATTTTGATATATGACAGGAGGAACAAGTTTAGTATTCTTTCCTGGTTGAAAATCCAAGAAGAAGAAAGGGGAGAATTACATATAAAGACTACATGTAAGGTGTTTGAAAGCTACTTTGCCGGTACTCTGTAATACTAAGGAGGACTTCTCTGTTATTCAGTTGTATTATGCCACATTAAAAAAAGTCTACCACACCAAACAAAAGAGTGGATAATTAAATTAGATACAAAGGTGCCTTTGCAGAAAATCTGCTTACAGCCCAAAAAAATTACGTGGCTTTTAAGGAAGAATGGAAGGCATACCTGTGTATAAATCAAATTACTAGAAACCTTTTGAACACAGAACAACAGAACAAAATCAGTAAAATGTTATTATTGGGAAAAGTATCCTAACGTGGAAAAGCTATAATTACTGTTGGTTGACCTGGCAATCTTTTTGCAGAAAATTCTACTTATGGACTGGTTGCTGGAGTGAAAGTAGGGGTCCAAGAAGGAGAAAAGTTTAATTTTCTATTAAAATAGAAAATAATAAAAAAAGGCTAAAAGATACCTATTATAAAAAAGTCTAAACTAAAGATAATATGGGTTAAGTTTTGATTTTCAGTCATTCCTCAAATTGTAGTTGCTTTTTTCAAAACAAAACCTAAAAAGGTACATTATGAAGACTCAAAAACCCAAAGTAACATGTTCTCCCCGCTCATGCTTTAAAAACAAAACACCTTACCTTAAAAATCTATCCCTATTAGGAAAACTTCTTAGCTCTCCAAAACAAGAAATTCAATAACCTTAAACTTGGAGGTTTTTTAAGACAGAGAAACAAAACTCATCTAGGAATCTGAAATATTAACATATGTGAAATGTCCCTGAACTGCAAATGGTAAAACAGTAAAACTAAAACTTGACAACCTAAAAATGGAAATTAGCTAATTTTTTGTTTTCTTTTTCCTTTTTGGCTTACTGAGTGTTAACCTCTGATCATCATTTTCATTCTCAGGGTGCCTATTAAAGGTGATGTTGCCACTTTTGAGGACAGACATGTAAGTCATATTTGAGGTATAACAGCTTGGGTGATGTCTCTTTCAACAGAAGCTTATGACTATTTTTTCTTCACCTAGCAAGCCTGAGCAATTTTCTTAAGCACTTAGGGCACGTCTACACAGCAGGGTAAAAGTCAGACTTTTCGGTAACCGGGTTTGGTTCTTTAAAGGATTTGAAACCACAGACAGAGGAATACTTCTTTTTAGGGTCAAACAAAGATTTTTTATTTTTTCTATTTACTTTATAATTAATTTTCCATTTAAATCAATTCACTATTTTTTATTCTTTTAAGAATAGAATATTCAAAGAAAAAGTAGAAAAACAGTAGTTAAAAAAACCATAAATAATAACTTCTCCTACAGATATACCCTCCTGATTTACCTTTAAACAATTTATGGAGTTAACAAATATATAATACTCACATTAAGAAACATAGAAGCATTGTTTAGATTCAGGAGATATTCTTTTCTTTATGTTTTTCCTTTCTTTGGATTTTTCGTTGCAACTTACGACCAGTGTTGTTCCCCTTTTGGAGCTTATGTGCGGCAGCGAGATTCAGCGCCGGGGAGGGAGCCCTGGTTGATCAGACCTAGCTTTTTGGAGTCGCAACTCGTCCACTCTTGGTCTGTTTCAGCCAACCTTATATACCCTGTTTCGGTATTTTGGTACTCCTCTACTCGCCTGACAATTGCTGACGTTAGATTTTTGTTGTCTCATTCTGCCCTTACAAAAACTTTCGTCTGCTCCATTTGGGGTAATCAGCACTTTATTGCATACTGCTGTCTGAGTTACTTACTTCCCTAAAAGCGGGGTTATTGGTCATCCAATCAAATTTTGTTTTTATTTTTATCTCCTGTATCTCACAATGCTGCCTTTCCTTTACATTTACAATTAAACTGGTGCTCATTTGACATATTCTGGGTAGGCCTCAATACCTTCCTTTGACAAGAATAAGCTATGCAACTTCAACTACATCAATTGCGTAGCTGAAGTTGAAATAGCTAAATTCGGCTTTTGGCGCTGTCTACACAGCAGGAAGTTGAAGGAAGAACACTTTTCCTCCACTTCCCTCACTCCTTGTAAAATGAGGGTTACAGGAATCAGAGAAATAAGTCCTCCAGCTCGCCATTATTTTGAAATAACGGCTTGCTGTGTAACCGGCTTTGTTATTTCACAATAACGTCAGTTATTCTGAAATAACACTGTTGTGTAGACATACCCTAAGGGAGCTGGTCTACTGCTTTGCACAGTGGTAGAAATACCACACAGTAGAGACTTTCCTTTCCTAGGAAAATCAGTAAAAGACAAACAACATTGCACCTACCTCTGTTAAAAGCCACAGCAAAGACAGATAAAACATCACTGAACAGCCCCACAAGCTTAAAATTGAAATGCCTTAACTGGACACAAAAACAACTGGTTTTCTAGTGGGTGAAGCCTTTCCCCGTCTTAGCTGTTATACCCCCATAGGAGTGAGACAGAGCAATGTTTTGTATTGTTACAGTGTAGTACACAGCTGACTGCCATGCTAACTGCCAATGGAAGTCACTAAGAGCCCAAACCAGTTCATCATGACCCACGAGAACCACAAAGCCGCATCCCAGAGGAGACAAGCGGGACCCCCCGAAGGCCCGTCTGGGGCAGACACAAAATACTTTCATGCCCAGCCCAGGCCCCGGTGTAGCGCCCTGAGGAGGGGGATGTTCCTGGCCTCCTCCCGCACTTGACGGGGCAGCGCAGGAGATGAGCCCGCGGGACGCACCTCCACGCCCAGGATCACCCAAGAGTCCCCCCGAGAGCTCTGCCTCGCGGGCAGCTCTGGTGCTTGCCCGGCGGGAGGTGGGCGCGCCGCCAGGGGCTGCAGGGCGGCGCCTCCCCGCGCAACATCCCCGGGCGCGGTATCCCAGCCGCCTCCGGCCCTGGGGCGGGCGGGGCAAGCCCCCCCCCTTGCGGGGCTGCGGGCCCGGCAGCCGCGGGCGCCTCCTCACCCAGAAGAGCGTGGAGTAGGTGATGAGGGTGAACTTGAGGCAGAGGTAGGAGAAGCGCGCACAGTAGCGGACGTTTTCCGAGTCCCCGGCCGCCATCCTGCTCCGCGGCTGGGCTCTGCCCCGGCCCGCCCCGCTTCCTGCTGCTCCCGCCGCCACCTGTAGCACAGACCGCGAGCAGCACCCAGCCGGCAGCGGCCTGACGCAGCACTGGGCAGGGATTTCCCTACCCCGCCCCATGGGGGTGTGCGCCCCCCCCCCCGAATTTCCCCAACACCCCTCCAGTTTTGTGAACCATGGTGCTGTACAGCCCACCTTCGCCCTCAGTGTCACCCCTCAGCGCCCTGACACCTAGGGTTGCCAGGTGCCCGGTATTGTACTACTCAGGCTGCTATTTGCACACTCTGTCCGGTAAAAAAAAAAAACAGAAAATAGCAGACATGTGCAATGTCCGGTATTTTCTGACTTTTCCAGCTGCGCACCAGACAGAAGCCTGGGAGTCCCAGCTGGGAGGCAAGGCCGCGATTGCTGCCCAGGTCCCTCAATTGGTTGAGTGTGAGGAGCATGGGCGGGACAGGCAGCAAGTGCCCAGGTCAGTACCGCTCCCACTTCTCAATTTGCTCATCCCCCTCCCCCCCAACTTCCCACCCAGACGGTTCTCCCCCACTTCCCCTCCTGATCTTCCCCAGTCACCCCCTCCCTACACTCCCACAGCTCTGCTTCCCCCTGGCCCGTTCCTCTTCCTGGTCTCCCCAGGGCATCTCTCCCCACCCCTGCCAGTTCTGCTTCCCCCCCCCCCCACTGCACCTCCCCCCCACCAGCTGTGTTTCCCACTCCCCCTTCCTCCTGACCACCCTCACGGCCCCCAATTCCCCGCAGCTGTGCTTCCCGCCCCCCCTTTACTCCACTGGATAGCTGCTCCTTCTGTTGCCACCTCCCTTTCAGCCCTGTCAGCAACACTGGTCTTTAGTGGGAACAAGGGAAGGCCCAATTTATCAAAACAGGTTTCTGATAAACTGGGTTGTTTCTTAAAAATAATAAATTAATCCATGCCCCAGGGCAATATGTGAATAACATATACATAAGTCACAAAAAATATAACTATATTCTCCAGAAAATATCATTCCGAGGTCATGAAAAAGTGGTATAAATAAATTTAAGTTGGTGTAAGTTACATGATGTGGGGTTAGAAGATTATGAAGACAGGGAAAACAACTATCATGATGGCTTGATTGTAATAATAAAGAAGATTTTCCTATTTTAGCCCTAGGTAGATGACATTGCAGTACTTCAGCCTGGAAGTAATAAAGGCATTGATCACAAACCCTGACTGAATACAAAAATCAAACAACATATAACACATAACCTCAGTCATGCAGAATGTAATGCTATTATACACAGCCTCAAAAAATATTCTATCATAATCAAAGAGGCTGACAAAGGGGGTGCTGTAGTCATGAACAGACTATGAACAGGAGGCAACCAGACAACTTACCAACACCAGATTCTACAAGCTTCTCTCCTCTGATCCCACTAAAGAATACCAAAAAACCCTAAAACAACTGCTCATGAAGCTTCTGGATACTACTCAGGACCAAATCTACACAGACACCCCCCCAGTCCCTGACCAAGAGTTTTCTCTCTGGTACCCGTAACCCAAGATACACAAAACTGGAAATCTCAATCATTGGCACACTTACAACAGGATTATCTGGCTGTATTGACTCTCTCCTCAGACCCTATGCTGTCAGCACACCTAGCTATCTTCAAGATAGCACAGATTTCCTGAGGAAACTACAGAACTTCAGTAATCTTCATGAAAACACCATCCTGGTCATCATGGACATAGAAGCTCTTTACACCAACATTCCACATAAAGATGAATTACAGGCTATCAGGAACATCATCCCTGATGACACCACTGCACACCTGGTTACAGAGCTCTGCGACTTTGTCCTCACCCACAACTATTTCCAATTTGGAGACACTTAGTATCTTCAAGTCAGCAGTACAGCTATGGGCATCCTCATGACCCCACAATAAGCCAATGTCTTTATGGCTGACTTTGAACAATGTTTTCTCAGCTCTCATCCTCTAACACCCTTACTCTACTTGCACTACATTGATGAAATTTTCATCATATGACCCATGGGAAAGAGACCCTTGAAGAATTTCACAGGATTTCAACAACTTCCACCCCGTCATCAACCTTAGCCTTGATCAGTCCACGTGAGAGATCCACTTTCTTGACACTACAGTACAATTACACGACAGATACATTTTTACCATTTTATACTGGAAACCTACTGACTGTTACACTTCCCTTCATGCCTCTAGCCTTCCATCCAAGAAACATTTGCCAATCAATTGTGTACTGCCAGGGCCTAAGATACAACTGGATTTGCTCCAATCCCACAGACAGAGAAACACCTACAGGATCTACAGCAAGCATTCTTAAAACTGAAATACCTACCCGGAAAAGTGAAAAAAGCAGATTGACAGAGCCAGATGAGTACCCAGACACTAGCTACTTCAAGACAGGCCCAAAATAAAACTACAGGACACCACTTGTCATCACTTGCAGCCCCCAACAAACTCCTCCAATGCATTATCAACAATCTATAACCTTTACTCGAAAATGACCCTTATTGTCACAGGCCTTGGGGGACAGGCCAATCCTTGCCTACAGACAACTCCCTAACCTCAAATAAATTCTTTCCAGTAACCACACAGCACACCTCCATCATACTCATCCAGGAACCCACCCCTGCAATCAACTCTAATGCCAACTCTGTCTACACATCTATATGGGCATTATCATCACAGGACATAACCACGTAAACCATCATATCAGAGGCTCATACAACTGCACATCCACTAATGTGATCTATGCCATCAAATACCAGCAATGCCCCTCTTCTATGTAAATTGGCCAAACTGGACAGACTCTACAACAAAGGATTAATGGACACAAATCAGATATCCAAAAAGGCAATACACAGAAACCTGTTGGGGAACCTTTTTATCTTGCCCAGGTACTCATTAATGGATCTCAAAGTCACTGTATTATTTCAAACCAGTTTCAAAAGCCAGCTGGACAGGGAAGCTACAGAACTTAATTTCATTTACAAGTTTGATTCCTACAACAGAAGTCTCAACAGAGACATTGGGTGGATGGCCCGCTACATTCCACATCCTAATGACATAAAAAAACCAACTAAGGGTACTTAGAGTGGGTACTAAGTGCTCTTATTAGCTTCATTTAGCATGAACACTCTAATTGACAATTTCTTCCCCCCCTTTTTTCCTCCCCCCCCCCCCATTTCCTCTCTGTGCTATTTATTTGAAAACTGGACCTCTTAAATACCATTTATCTGAAGAACGTTTTTTCCAGTAACAGACTAACTGGCTACCCCTCTGAAACATTTGTTTCTAATATTTCTACTTGCTTCAGTAGGGTCTTTGAACTTTGTTCAATAACTTTATTCTTGTTTTTGCTGTAAACAAATCTAAGTCCTGTGTGTTAAATAGATCTGTGCCCTTCTGTTGTAACCGGTAAGCTGAGGCGTACTATTCCTTTGGGAAAAGAAGATCTGGAAATAAGTGTTAAGATCATCAGGGCAGGGGGGTACAGGACACTTAGGGTTCATCTAGATTACATTTTTTTAAAAGGAGATATGCAAATTATGCGCTAATTTGCATATCTTCTTCCGATCGCTTTTTTGAAAGCGGGTTCTCCTAAAGTGAAAGTAGTCTGAACATGTTTTTTTCAGAAAAAAAACCTTTTTTGAAAAAATGCTCTTCCTGAAAAAGAAGTTTACGTGGTTTTTCGAAAAAGCGTTTTTTCCGAAAAAAACACATCCAGACTACTTTCACTTTTGAAAAACCCACTTTCAAACAAGCAATTGGAAGATATGCAAATTCAGTGCTAATTTGCATATCTCCTTTCGAAAAAAACGTAGTCTAGATGTACGCTTAGGGAGACACTCAAAGAACCTGAGTGTTGGAATATGCCAATTGCTTAACTGCGGAACTGTGTGGGCAGTGCTTGTGTTGCTTGTAGCTGTGAGTCAGTTAGCTGAGACTGGCATGTGGACAAGGCTTCCTCAAGCTAAGGGCAGGTGCTGGTAGGGTATCCCTTAAAAGCATCACACACATACACAAACACCCACACACACAAAAATTCTCTGCCTGTTTTCAGAAACTACTAGTAGGGCAGCTGCTCTTCTACTGTCTTTCCCCCAGCACACCTCTGAGTCATACAACCACAATCAAACTATTTGTCACACCCAAGGTGGATTTCTACCTATAGGAAATTAATGTTGCTTAAGTCCTACTTTTGTAGCAGTTACGTGTACAAAGTCCTTACTGCAGTCAACAAGAGTTCAATGCATGTAACAGCTATAGAAACAGGTTCTGCTGCCTGTAGTATCTTGTATTATTTTTCCAGGGTAGCAAACATACAAGACACATGCTTCACTGCTTAACCACTAACTTTTTTTTTTTTTTTTTTTTTTTTTTACAAGTTTGCAGTTCTTTTACCTGGTCTAGAATAACCTCTACAATTGGTGACTTATGTAATATTGTTCAAGATTTAAACAAACATTCTTGCAATATAAATAAATACGTAAGTAGTACTAATACCAGTTGTTATGGCTCTTTTCAATAGTAGATCACAAAGTGCTTTACACAAATTATCCTCATTTTACAATTATTTTCAGTTCTTCTCAGTGGGACCTTCTTTGTGTTAGAAGTAAGATGCTAGCCAGGCTGTTCTGGCTTCTGGGAAGAATTTAAAGGCACGATTTAAATTAATTACTATAATTTTCAATACACAAGCCATGAGAACATTTGGTCCCATTTAAAAAAAAATCTATGTAACTGGCAAGATGCTGGTACGATAATATAGGCACTATATAAATAGAAAATGAATGGGAAGGCAGGAGTGTATTAATGAGCAGCATGACGATACGAGGCAGCTAATAAGATGCAGTGTTGACACAAGGTTGGTTGTAGTAGTCAGATTATAAAGCTTTATAATGGATCATTATGTGGGTGGAAGAAATCTTTTATCATGTTTGTAGAGCTTAATGAAAGAGACTAACACCCTGGTCACCTTAGAATTTCATGTAATATGTATTTAGTTTCATCTCGAAATTGCACTCTCTCCTCTAATCTTGTATTGTTTTCTGCAATCTGTAGGTATTATTGACACTGCTTTTCTGATTTCTCTTTTTTTAAATCAGGAAAAAATCTTGCTCAGATTATCTCTGGAATTTAATGATACTATAACCAAGCCAAGAAAAACCTGGAGGAATACTTTTAGCAGTTAAAAGTATAATGTAGAATAGATAAAAATTATAGGGCATAGTATGCAGAGTGTTGTGGGGTTTTAAGTTGTTTGGTGAAGTTTGTGTGGAGCAGGTTTTTGAAGAGCCTGGGAAGAATATGTAAATCTGTATGATAGGACATCTAAAACTGTATTGCTGCATATGTGTTTCTAGAAAAGGAAATGGAAGGTGTGAATTAGGGTAGCTTTCAATATAAAGAGGGAGATATTTTCTTGGGAGTATAACATACACAGTAGAACCTCAGAGTTATGGACACCAGAGTTCTGAACTGACCAGTCAACCATACACCTCATTTGGAACCAAAAGTATGCAATTAGGCAGAAGCAAAGACAAAAACCAACTGACCAAACACAGTACAGTACTGTGTAAAACAAACTACATTAAAAAGGGGAGGCGGGGTAATAACATTTTTCTTCTGCTGAATAAAGTTTCAATGATATATTAAGTCAATGTTCAATTGTAAACTTTTGAAAGAAAAATCATGACCTTTTGTTCACGGTTATGAACATTTCAGTTATGAACAACCTCCATTCCCAAGGTTTTCGTAACACTGAGGTTCTATCATAACAGTACAAGACCTGGTATGTATAATTCTGTATACATTTGTTTATGCATAATTATATTTTTTCTTCATATTGTCTCATAGAACACCTGCTTTATCTTAATACAGTGAGAGATAATTTGATTCTGTATGTTTGGATCTGCTAGTAAAAAAGATCATGAAATAATATTGTTGCACCAAGGAATCTGAAAAGGGCATATATGGAACCTCACAAACTATTATTGCTTGGATATTATCATTAGGACAATGTGGAACTCAAATAGAGAGTTTTTCTTTGCATTCCCCCACAGCAAATAATTATTTGATCAAAGTGGATGTTAGAGAGAGACAGAAGTACAGATTTTATCTGAAGCAGAGTTGCCAGGTATCTGGTTTTTGCTTGGACAGTCCAGTGTTTGTGGCCCCTGTCCAGTAAAAAAAAAAAAAAACACAACAGAAAATACTGGAAAACTGGCGGGGCCGGGAGGAGCAGTTAGCATGTGGATTTAAAGGCACAGTGACTTTTTTTTCCCCCTCAACAAGTTTGGTCTCCTGGGTTTTTTTTCCCCCCTCAATAAATTTTTTCCCCGCCATGTTCTGGATTTTTCGTGAAAGTATCTGGTAACCCTAACCTGAAGGGCTATTTTCCTCAAAGGGAGCAGAATTAGGTCAAGGCTGAGCCCTCTTTAAAATTCAGCCTATGCAGGTTGTGCCCTAAGAGTGAAGTTTTTTGAGGCAGGACTTATAAAGCACAAAAAGCATATTGTCTCAGGGTATGTCTACACTACTAGCACTGCAGCAGCACAACCACTACAGGACACTATCAAGACAAAGTGTTTTTCCATTATTGTAGTCTACACACCCCTGCAAGAGGGGATAATTAAGTAAACAGATTTCTTCCATCACTCAAGTCAATCTAACTATATCACACAAAGTACGACTTTTTTTACAGCCCTGAGTGATGTAGCTAGGTGGGTCAACATTTTAGGTGTAGAACCAGTCTCAGTAATTTAAAGTATAAATAACTCACAAATTTTAAATACTGCACATTTAGAGTAACATCACTCCATATTGGGCGGGTTTTATCTCAGCAGTATCTGTGTTCATTCTGGGACTCTATTTTACAGATGGGGAGGTGAGACACAGAAAGGCTCAGTCACACATGATATTTGTGGTGGAGCAAAGAATTGAACCCAGATGTCTCACATCTTGGGCCAGTGCCCATCAGACAGGTAATACCCTTCTCAAATTATTGTTCCCCTTGGCTAACTGTGTTGCATTAACTTCCCATAACTTTTAAGTTCCTCTTTTACTACAAAACTATTCTAGTGTCTTCTGTACATTTTTGTTCTGATATTGTTCACTTTCATTTATATCTGTAGCATTCCACTGGCCCATTTCTCTGCTACTTGAACAGTGAAATGCCCGCTTGATGTCAATGAGTTTTGGAAGCAAAAGAAATTCAGGGTTAGTAAAATGCTATCATATGCATCCAGGGATATAGAACTCAACAAGAATAGATTAATTTCAGACATTGTTTGAAGATCACACAAAGAAAAGTTTAAGCACTATCTCAAAGTTTCATTTGATGTCAAATTGTTTAGCTCTTTTATACCCTAACCTCCACCTCCTCTTAGAAGTCTCCTTAAGCCCCTGTTGAAAATGTTTAACAGTTCACTGCTGGCTTACACTTAACAGTTACACCCACATAGCTGACAACAAAATACCAGCATGGGCGACGAGTTATATGGGCTCATGGTGCCCATGCTTCAGGAATATTCAGAGCCGGGGGGCCCTGCTCCACCAATATTTGGAGCTGGGTCTCTCCCCCCGGCCCTGCCTGGAGCTGTCCGTCAGGACTGAGGCTAGGACAGCCTGTTTTTCTGCTTGCTGTTCATTCTTTGAAGTTGTAACCAGTAGTCAATTAAGGGCAACAGCCCAAAAGGAAAAGGCAGTTAAGTTACAAGTATGTGTGAAGAGACAAAAACCCAGAGGTGAGAGAGATCAGAGCTCAATCCTGGAAGGAGAGCAGTTGAAACTGACACTGAAATTATCAAACTGACACTACGTGTAACCATTTGAGAGTGATTGCTTTATTACAAAATAGTCAGGGATAAAATTATAAGACTATTAAAAACATTGAAAAATTTCTTATACATCACTAGAACAAAACCAAGCCAGTACATTATGATAAGATTTTGACCAATCCACTAGGTTACAAAATCACCTGACAATATTTTACAAAATCCTTGATTTGAATATAGACATCATTATGGAACATCCATGCAGGCACAATGGTATGGTGACATTATTTTCATGATCAATTAGACATCACTGTAAGCAGAAGAAAGTTACTTTGTTTCATGTAAAAACTTTGGGAGATCTAGTAAACAAAAGAGATTCTGTGAGAGAGAGTAAGAGACAAAAAGAGATAGAAAGAGTAAATTATGGACAATATTTCTTTCCTAGATTCACTTAATATGTTAAAGAGTTCTCTCTTGAAAACCCAAGTAAGATGCAGGCAATGACTGAAAATGCTGTCTTTTTGTTTGTGTGTGAATTACGAAGGAATTCACTTGTAGGGGTTTTGATAAAAGAACTTTACAGACTTATCATTTTCACTTAGCAAATACTTAAGACTTTTCTTTTGATGGGAAGGGGGTTGAAGGTTTAGAATACAGTGCATACTATGAGAATGAGGAGTCATTAAAACATTAATTCTGTAAATTTTGATCTTCAAATTATGCAAAAGTAAAGAACAGACCACAGGTTGAACCTTTCTAATCTGGGACTAACTGGTCTGGCAACATCTATGGTTTGGCATCCTTGGGGACCCTGTGGTTGGAGCAATGTGTGTGGGGGGGGGGAGGAGGGCGGGAGAGACTATGGCAGCAGAATTATAGATGCTGCCAGACCAGAGAACCCCAGTAGTGAAGCCAGGTTGGCAGCAGGGGGCCAACAGCCGAGGACCCAGCTGGGGTTAAGAGAGAAGTTGGGCCAAGTGCCCTTGGGTCTTCATTGACCTCCCCTAGCAAACTCCCTGGTTTGGGACCAATCAAGTTCAGGGGTGCCAGACCAGGGAGGTCCAACCTGTACCTGCAGGTTAGGAGAAATGTTTTCAGTAATGTTTGAGATATTAATTACTAATTAAACAACCCTGTCTTAAACTCTGTGCAAATATCAATTCTAATTTATAAAAATAAACCTGAAATATAAACACAGGGCCAAGTCTTGCTTATTTAAATGAATGTATACATAGAGTAAATCTGCTGATGACTCCAAATTTTTTTGATTTACACTCATTAATTGAGCACAATTGATTAGATTTCCAAGGGCGGGGAGCAGGGGGATGGATTCAGCTAATTGTTATTGTTAAAACGGAGTCAACTCTAGTCTCATAATTACTGAAAATGTTTCATCTCATTTTTTCTTCCCGACCCAAGAAACCACATAACAGAGTCCACATGCAAATAAGTTTATCTAACTGACTGCATTCAGTTCCTCTTGGGCCAAAATTATGGATCTTTTAAACTTGATTAGAATGGCAGTCTCAGAAGAGCAATTTTTCATGGTTACAATGGGCAAATATACACAGTATAACAGAATGTATTACATATCCAAAATCACCCATCCTAACATACCTGCAGAATGTATGCAACAATACCTGAAACATGAGAACATCTGGAGTTACTATTGTCGGTCACGTTTATCTCTTGGATAAAAACACTAGATAGTCACCCAAATAAAATATAAGCCTACACTGAGAAACAAGCATACTAACCACTTAACTAAAAAGTGATAACTATGAGGATACAGTTTAACAATAGAAAGATGGTTAGAATTAATCAACGCTGTTGCCACAGTGTATGTTTGTTAACTGGAATTTTAAAATATATTTCTAGGTAACTGAGCTTTAAAAGGCCCTACATATTGGCTTCACATGCTCCAGGGTCATGACTTCAGATGCTGTAGATCAGTGGTCCCCAACCTTTTTGTGGTCAATAGCACATTCATGTTTTCAGAAGAGTGTGGCGGGTACCAACAATTTTTCAAGGCTTATTTTGTATTTGTACATTAAATAATATGAAAAACATAATATTTAATATTACATAATATATGAATCCATAAGATAAAGGTAATTTTACATGTAAAAGGTATTAATTACATTATTCGGCAATTACTGTTTCACCTTACATGTGAATTTGCTCTTTTTTAATCGACCTATAAGAAAAATTAAAGAATTTTTACAAAATAAATATCAAACAGTTTTTATCTTATTCGTTTTAAAAAAGTAAAACATTGTTGAACTGGTCCAAATATATTTATTATTCTTACTTTAACATAGATAGCCAGTTATGGTTAATTAAAAAATATTCTTTGTATTGTCACTTGTATCTGGATTTCAATAAACAAACAAATATGAAAAAAAGTTAAACACAAATTAATCATACATGCTCATCAGCACTTAATGGAAAATAGTGGAAAAATTTATGTGGTTTTTCTAATAAAAGTCAGTGTGATTTTTGGCACTGCATTTCTTCAGTCAATTTTTCGTAGTTGGGAAAGTAGGATGATATTCCCGTTCGTAAGCAATCATCAAGATGAGCATCTGTATGCTAAGATCTGTACTTTGATTTTATGAAGTTCATTGTTGAAAACAGAACTTCGCATAGATAAGTGGAGCCAAAATAAGATTTTATTTTGTATGCTACATTTTTTAAGGCAGGAAACTTTTTTCAGTCAACCAGATAACAAAAGTTTTCATCTGTTGCACAGGATTTTAGAACAATATCATTTTGAAGGTCCAAAATCTCCAGTTCCACTTCTTCTGTTCTTACTTGAATGAGACTCACAATTGATGTAGCCATTTCTGTTACCTCTATTTGTGAAGTAAAAGGATTCACAAGAAAGGCAACTACAGGCTTAATGATGGTGAACTGTTCAAATTGTTCCAGAAGTGTTTGAATATGGATAACAAATCGTGATGGGTTAAAAATCACTGTCACATACCATTTTCTTCATGCTTGGGAAATGTATGAGAGACTTTGTCTTCATATGTGATATCCACAGGATCAGTTTTGCTTTGAATGATTTTACAGAACCTATCCTTTGAGCCACATGTTTGTCTTTTCTCTGGAACTCAAGATTTAAAATGTTTAATTTGTCAGTTATGTCAGCAAGAAAAGCCAAGTCCATTAACCAGCTGGAGTCTTCTAGTTGCTCGAAGTTCTGATTTGTGGACTTCAGAAATTCTTTGATCTCTTCAAGTAGGCTTAAAAAACGTGCAAGAACTTTACCATTGCTCAGCCATCATACTTCTGTGTGCAAGATAAGATCAGATTGTTTATCATCAATATCTTCCAACAGGGCCTTAAAAAGTCGGTGTTGCAAAGGTTTCGCTCGAATAGAGTTAATTATTTTAATAACGACATTCATGACATGTTGAAAAGAAAGAACTTTGACGCACAAAGCTTCTTGGTAGATAATGCAATAAGACAAGACAAATTTCGGAAAAGATTCATCCTTCTTGCAGAGTGCAATGAATCCATTGGTGCTGCCCATCATTGCTGGTGCCCCATTAGTGGTGATCGCAGACAGCTTGTGTAGTGGCATACTAATTGATGTTGCATATGATTTGAATAAATTATAGATGTCCTCATCCTTTGTTCACCCTTTCATAGGCAATACTTTTAGTAACTCTTCTTTTACGGTGAAGTCACTAAATACCATCCTCACCATAATTGCCAACTGCGCTGTATCTGCTATATCTGTCGACTCATAGAACTGCAGAGAAAACCAGTCACATATTTCCAAGTCATCCTTTAGCTGAGTTTGCATGTTGCTTGAAATTGCATGTATCCTCATCGTAACTGTGTTGTCTGATAACTGCAAGTCTTGTATTGCCGACAAAATCTCATGCTTATTAGAAAATCCTTGAAACAGGCAATCAGCACCAGTCAAAAATGCTTCCTTCAACAATTCACCATCCTGAAAGGGTTTTTTCTTCTTTGCGAGCAGATGAGCAATTTTAAAGGATGCAATAGTAGCACTTGTAGACTTTACTACTTGTCTAGTGAAAACAGATTGCTGGGCAGAAAGAAGAAAATTAATCAACTCAAATCAAACCTCTGTCAATTCAGATTTAAGTGGATGGCTAATGTCAAAAGAGCTGTGATTAGTTTTTTTGGCGCTGCAACAGTACCACCGCACAATAAGCAAACACATTTCCCTTTATTGTCAATAAAACATTAGGATTCTTCCCACTCTGCGTTGAAATAATACGTACGTTGTCTTTTATTTGAACCACTCATTTTGGGCAAAATGTTATAAAAATAATAAATCGCAAAGCACAATAAAACAGCAGTATCAGTCAGGGGCAGATGAAAGTTTTGCAGGGCCAGCGCAGCACAATTTCACAGGCTCCCCTTTGGAGAAAAAATAGAAAAAAGATGTCAAATGTGAAGTTGAAGGCTATTTTCATATTAAATGTGAATGGCGTAAATTTGATAGAAACTTAAGTTAGTTGGATAATTTTTATTTTAATTATATTGTAATTCGTTTAAAAAAATTCTGCATTAATAAAAAGGGGGTGTAGCGGGTTTATGGGTGCGAGCGCCTCGCGCCCCCTCTTCTTGGCTTCGAACAGAGTCAGGGGCGGGGCTCCGCGGACCCACCGCCTTCGTTGCCCTCCTTGTCCCTAACCCCAGGGTTCGTTGGCAGGGCCTGTTGTGGGGGGGTGCGATCACCTCCCGACCAGGGGTGGCCGAGAGGGTTCGGCGAACCCCGAGTTCAGACCCCCTCCTCCGGCCGGAGAGGGGGGGTTTGGTCGTGGCGTGTCTGGGGAAAAGGGGTTGGGGTCCTGGTCCTTGGAAGGTTCTGTGGCTGGTGCAGTTCACCCAGCTTTCAGTTCTTGAGGGATGCAGGGAGGGTGGGGGAGTGGGGGACCCGGGCCCTCCCTCACCACCGGGTCCCAGCCCGAGGCCCTAAGTGGAGTTGGCGTCTAAACGTCGCCCTCCACGGCGGATGGGGCGGCAGCCCTCAACTCCTCCGCCCACGGGCGCCAAAAGGGCCCTGCCTTGGGCTCCTTCCACTCCCTGCTTGTCCGCCCCGGCGGTGGGGCTGATCGGGGTGCACTCACCACGTCGGAGTCTCCGGGTGCGTCCCAGTGCGAGCCGCCAGCTGCCGACGCCGTCCTTCCTGGTCGCCCCGGGGGCCGAGCCCTTGGTGCCCCTGGAAGCCAGGGTCGCCACCTCCTCGCTCCTGCCCCCCTTTCCGTCTGCCCGGCCGCCACCTTTATGGGCGCCGGAGAGTGACGCCTGGGCGTTCCGCCACGCCCGTGCGCCGCCGCCGCCGCCCCCGCCCTTGCCCCAGCGTGGGCCCGTGCCCCGTTCAGAGCTGCAAGCCGGGGCGGGCGGGCTGGCTGCTTCCGCGCGGTCCGCGCCCTCCCCCGCTCCCGGCGGGGTGCCCTGGGTTGGGCTTGCCGCTGCCCCAACTCCGGGGCTGCAATGCTGGCCGGTGCGCCGCTTGCGGCGCGCGGTTTCTCCCGAGGGAGGGGGAGTCCCGCTTCCTCCTCTAGTGCGGACCCCGCCGGGTCCGTCACAGGGGGGTGTCCAAATGTTGAGCAAAAAAGCACCCTCCCCCCCCCCCCCCAAAAATCATGGCACCTTTAAATCTCACACTCCCTTCTACATGGCAGGGGAAGAATGTCCCAAGTGGCTTTCCAGCTGAGAAACTGAAAATACCAGACATTTTACTGGGGGGAGAGGGGGAGGAGGAGGGTTCAGGCCAGGGGTTTGGATTGCGCCTCAGGGCAGGGGATTGGGGCGCAGGGTCTGGGAGGAGAATTCTGTGGGTGAAGATATCAGAGTGGGAGTAGCTGGGGGGGCTGGAAACTTACCAGCAAGATGTGCTGCTCTCCCGTTTCTCCCACAGGAGCTGCCTGGCCATGTGCTTGGGGATTGGTAGGTTCCTGCAGCTGCCATTGTCCAGGTCCGGCAAATGGGCTTGTGCGGGGGGGTGGACCCTCCCCTGCCAGCTCGCAGCTCCTGCACCACAAAGAGCCCCGCCATGGCTGTTTTGCGCGGGAGGGGATGGGGGGCTGTTGCTGCCTCTCGGCCGGACCGGACCAGCGCGGTGTTTGCTCCGACTGCTGAAACGCCTGCGCAGGCTGCCTGCTGCGGTAGGGGCGGGGTTCGAGCCTCCAAAGCGCTGCGTCAGACTCTCTCGCGGCCCAGGCTGCTGACCCTGCTCTAAGCAGGGGTGAATGCGAGTAGTTTTAAAATGCCCCCGCGGGCGCCATGGCACCTGCAGGCACCGTGTTGGGGACCACGGCTGTAGATTATATAATTCACCCAACAGCAGAAGGATGGAAGGTCAAAGTATATGCCATAGCAGAACTCTTATGTCATTTTTTGCAATTAATAAAAACTTAGTAAAACCAATTTTCTCCAATGACTGAGTTATAAATTTTATTCAAAATATTGTTCCAAAATCTGTTATATATGGAAAAACCACCTTCTACAGCTCCCAGAAGGGTGGGGGCCTAAAGAACATTGCAAAAGAAGGGTCTGTATTTGTTTTAATTTTAGAAAGTGTTTGCTTTTGAGGGTTATTGATCAAAGAGTGCTTGGTTGTTTCCATATTCAAGAGTATTAATAACATTGATATTCTTAGTTAAATAATTTTTTCTAACGATAGTGATATTGTGCAATAAAGGGAAACTGTTAAACGCTTACAGTTTCCAATCCATTTTTACATTATTTAATAAAATATATATCTGCTTATAGACTCTTTCACCTCAAGATCTGACTCAAACCTGGGTTAACATAATGAATGACAGTAGCTTGTACTTCTGAGGGGTTTTTTTAAATGTAAAATACCACAGAAGGTTCCTAAATGTTCATGTAAATAGAAATATTTTTTTCACCCCAGAAAGACCCATCATTTGGTCGGAGGCGGAATTTATCTGACCTCTTACTGAAAATGTCAATTCAAAATACTATTTCTGAATCAAGATGCAACTACAAAGAAAAGGCAAAGAAATGTACTTCATATACTAGACTTAGCATATGTCCACAAGTTGCTAGGATTTATTATTCAAGACCAAACATTTTGAATGTCCCTGAGAAAGAAGAGGCCATTTAATTTCCAAATACTCTATTTATCATTTTTTACAATGAGAGCAGGTTTCAAGGTTTGGATGCATTTATGGTTCACATGCTAAATGATTTAATATTTTTCTTTAATAGGAAGAAGTTTAAATTCAATGGAAGTCATTTTTCATTGTCTGTAAGGATGTATCTGGACTAAAGGTTTTTTTTTTTTTTAAAAAAAGTCACTTTTTTTTGAAAAACACTTCCCCTGTGTCTAGACTGCTGCCGCATTCTTTCGAAAGAAAATCAAAAGACGCAGCAGTTTTTTCGACCATGGAAAACCTCATTTATCGAGGAAGAATGCCTTTTTTTGAAAGTGCTCTTTCAAAAAAAAGGTGCTGTGTAATGCAAACTGTGCTTTTTTGAAAGTCCAGACGCTCTTTTTTGAAAGAGGCTTTTTCGAAAGATACTTTCGAAAAAGCCTCTTTTTAAAGAGTTTAGACATAGCCTAAGAAAGGAAAAGGAGTGAGGAGGCTAAACTGACTCCCAAACTCTCCAGTTCCCTCCAAGCTTTCTTCAGACCTATTTGATATTCTCCTTGATCCTTTCTAATGTGTCTACACTTGTATCTGATCAACAAAACTTTTGTCATTCAAGGGTGCATAAAAAAAGCTCATGAATGACAAGATTTTTCCATGGCGAGTGAAAATGAATGCTGATTTATCAGGAGTACTCTGGTGTTGACAAAGAGAAACCCCCTCATTGGAGATAGAAGAATTTTGTTGACAAAAGTCCAGGGATTTCCCTACACCTCCCCCAAGGGGGGTATACACCCTCCCCATAGTGGTGTATACCCCCCAGTTTTGTGAACTATGGTGCCATAAAGCCCACCTTCACCCTCATAGTCACCCCTCATCGGCCCTGACACCCCCCCCCCCTTGTAAATTCAACCTCCCCCATTTCAATTCTTGGGGAGGCTACTGCAAAAGTCCCGACAAACAGCATTCACACAAGCTGACTTTTAGTGACAAGGCTACGGTGACAGAGCCTTGTCATTAAAAGCTACATAGTGTTGATATATCCTAGATCAGTTTTTCCCCAGGCTCTTCCATTCTCCACCCAGCACTCGGAAATAGCTTTACTCTTTTCTCTCCTACCTACTCTTTTCTCTCATACCTTCTCCAATCTTCCCCAAGTCACTCAAAGCAACGACTCAAGAGTCCAGAGTTATATCTAGATTTCACTGATTCTTCTCAATGGGACTGCAGTGTCTCTCAGAATTCCTCTCCCCCCCCCCCCCAATCAAAGAATGGGCAACATATAAGTCTCCTGCCAACTCTCTATCAGAAACATCAATTATCTGCCAGACTAGGACAAGCCTCCCTCTGGAACTCTTCCAAAAGCATTATTTAATTATTAACCAGGAACTGCTTTCATAGCCACTTCTGCTATTACCAGTGTGGTTCAGAAGTGAGAGTAACTGTTGAGAGGCACCCAGTCCCTGCCAACCTAGTGATGGAGAAATCAAGTTAAGGACAAAACAGATTTGCTTGCATAATATCCTGCAAAATAAGTCATGTTCTTTCAGAGCATTATACACGCAATATATGCTGAAATCTATACTTGCATAATTGCGTAATGGTGCTCTTTCAAAAAGCACCATTTCAAAAGTAAAACCGCAGTCTAGATGCAGTTCTTTCGAAAATGACAGGCTTTTTCGAAAGATCCTGTACTCCTCCTGTTTTCTAAAGAGGGTTCTAGACTGAGGTTTTACTTTCGAAATGGTGCTTTTTCGAAAGAGCGGCATTACACGATTATGCAAATGAAGCACGGGATATTTAAATCCCTGCTTCGTTTGCAATTTTGAAGTGTCTAATTTATATCTGTTGAAAGAGGGATGCAGTCTAGACACAGCCACAGACTACTGCTGCTAATTATTAGCCCATAGTCAGTATGTATAGATTTTGATTTTAAAATTCAGAGAGTTTGCTTTTCTGGCTTTAAAGAAAGTACTGCTATAACTGTTTTATGTACATCCTTAGAACAGTTAAAAATCCGTTTCACCTCAGCTTATTCTCTTCTTTATCAGCCAGTACTTGTTAGGGCTTCTAAGTAAAAATATCTATGAAGCTAAAACCATTTTAGTTATATGGTGGGGATCAAAAAGAAAACTTGTCGGCTCTGCCCTAAGCATGCTTAACTATCCTTAATTTGACCTTGACTAGATCCTGACACTGTCTCCTGGAAACTGAAAGATTCTGTTTCCGTTTATTGTTATAGTTATTAATGTCTGCTCAAGCTCAGTTATCTAACCTTGATAAACCACTGTAATTTAAAACAGTCTCTCCTAAAGTGGCAAACTAAAAATGGCATATCAAAAAGTCACTTACACTACTATTAGTCATTATTATGGGAAAGACTCTATTCATTTAGCCTTTGTCACAGTTTTTAGCACTGAGCTGTTTCTTACTAGCAAAAGGAACTCCTAACATTTCCAGCTGCATTGTGTATTACACTACAGGTAGAAGCTGCACAATATCTCTAATGAAAATAAGCCACACCTAAGCCTCCAGGCAGAGGTGTATCAGCAGCTGGAAATGCAAGTTCCAGATAACAAGTCCCTCCAGACCTCTTGGAAAAGTTCATTAGCACATAATGTTCTCACTAAGTTTATGGAACCGATCCAGTTGTTTTGTCTAAGTAGGTAGAGAATCAGAGAGGGGGCATAATGAACTGGAAGTCTATAGGGATGGAGGAACAGAAAGAGAAGGGGAGTTCAGGGACATAGTAAGGAGGGAGGGAGAAGAAATTACAAGATCTGGATGAGTGTCCAAACCTGGTGTTTAAAACCATCATTTCACTAATCTGCTCTCTATTGCTGTAATGTCTTCCTTAGTTCCAGAACTAAGGATGTTAAATTTAGATTAGTCAAACTAATCAAATAGTTGATGTAATAATTTGCATTGACTATTCAATTAGTTAATAAAGGCACCTCTCCCTTTGAAATGTAGCAAGAACCCTGCCAGCTCTTGCTACATTTCAAAGGCAGAAGCGCCGCAGGGAGCATGGGGCCAGTGGGGGGACTCAAGCAGTGAAGTATAACTTTATATCCTCTAGGCTAAAGAAATAAAATATCACAGAAATTGTACACATTACTTCTTCCTAAACAAAGCTCTGACTGATATGCAATACTTGTGGGCTTGCTTTCATTTATTCTTTATTGTGTCTATATCAGTGGCTTTCAAACTTTTGTTTTTCCATAAACCAGTTGAAGAAAATTGTTGATGCCTGTGACCCAACATAATTATACATTTTGACTAGAGTGTAGGCTCTGAGGTGGGGCTGGAAAGAGGGATTTAGGGTGGAGGACGGGGCTCAAGGCTGGGGCAGGGGATTGGGGTGATGGGTTGGGCATGGGCTTACTCCAGAAAGTCTCAGTCAGCAGTGTAGCTAGGATTCTAAGGCTGGCTTCCTGCCTGTCCTGACACCTCAGACCATGCTGTGCCCCAGAAGCAGCCAGAAGTATGTCTGAGTCCTAGGCAGAGGTGCACAATTGGGAACCAGTCAATGGGAGTGTGGAGAATATGCTAGAGGAAGGGCAGTTCAAGGAGCCCTGTGTGCCCCCCCAGGAACTGGACCTGCTGCTGGAGTGGAGTGCAATGCAGTTCGTGGTGCCAGGACAGGCAGGAAGCCTGCCTTAGCAACCACCACTAGTCACCTGGTTGCCCTATAGCAAAGCAACCCAGTGCCTGGCATTCCATTACCCAGAACTGGATTGTGACCCATGCTTTGAAGACCTGGACAGAATTTTCTTCAGTAGCTCTTCTTCCTTTGCTACAAAAAACAAGGAAGTCATTTACGTTTTCCACTCTAGCTGGACTTTGAAACAAGCATGATAAAGAATAAGGCAGACATGAATAATTGATTATATATTATCTGGGATACAACTGAATTTTTCCATAGAGAAATTAGAAACAAGGCATTACTCTTCCTTGTAATTTAACAGTCCAATAGATATCTAGCATGATTGTTCTGAACAGGTGTGGGAGAACGGATCAAAAGTATACTACAAATTACTAACACAAGTGCTAGAGTGGTTACAGACAGAGGAGGGAGCTACGAGAAGTTTCCACTGCTAAAATCAACAATGCAGATCAATGGCAAATGACGTGCAAGGCCATAATCAGCTATTGAGAAAATAATAGGAGACTTTGGTAGAAACCCTGCTTTAATTTACTCTTCCCTGATAGTGAGAAATAGATTCCATAGAACAAAGAAGTATGTAATTCAAAGGTTTAACACAGAGATACATCTGCTGCTGAAAATTTGAATGCAATTCATGCTGTTAAGATTCAGAGCAAACACATACCACCAATTCAGTATTTTTTTTTTCTAGCTTCAGTGAGAGACAGCTGCACCACTGTAACAGATCATTCTTGGGGACTGAGCTGGCTTTGCAATTATTCAGCTGGGCCTAATATCAGTTCCACAACAGCAGTACATTCAGCTGTCTTCGTTATTTAAGGTGGACTGTGTTCATTCATGGACATAGTTTGTGTCAGTCTTTGCAGAAAGTTTCACTGATCTTAGTTTATTCAAGATCTCTAAATTAGCAAATTATAAGCTATAGAAAGGAAGCAGTAATTAAAATTATAAGGCGGGAGGATCTCTGCAAATGTATTATGCATGCAGTCTTACACAAAATAATTTCTCTCTCTATGAATATTATTGTATTAATCAAAAGAGAAAGACAATATCGTTACAAGGTGTAAGTTTCACACGGAATAGTGCATTCCCTTAGGATAAACTAACAATAGCTTGTTATAAAATGTTTTAATTTTTCCTTCTAGTAGAAGTTACTAAACAAATCAATTTAAAATAATAATGGCACCAATCAAAATATGTAGTTTTGGTTATATATTGCTATAATAAAAACGTTACCCCATTTTTCTTCTAGGTATGTAGCTATCATTTATCCTTTTAAGCCCAAACTTTCTACTGTAAACACCAAAATAATTATAGGAATAATATGGATGGTGGCTTTTGGACTCGCCTTCCCGCAGTGCTTTTATGCTAAGATAACGATTGATAACGGAATGACTAAATGTATTGTTACCTGGCCAGATGATGTTGGACGAAAGCATCAGCTCATGTAAGAGCATCTCATTTGTATAAAATATAAATGAGAAATCTATGCAGCATTGCTTGAAAGTTTAAAGTTTTTCTAAATGCAGTGCTCTTGGATACATGTGTTAAAAGCAAGCAATGTCCTTTTGAACTATATGATGCAGAGGGAAGGACAACTGTAACCTGAGCATTCCTTGTTAGCTAGAAATAAAACTGTGTTCATCTCTTTGATCAGAGAATTTGTGTTGTAACCCAGCTGATGTTGCAGGAGGAGAAAATCAAGGCAATGGAAATGGGGGTTGTGTTGTATAAACATAAGAGAAAACTAAATGTAAACACTACTAAATGGACAATAAATTTTGGTTCCAGTGATCTCCCCAATCCTAGCTTCAGGCAGGAAAAAGATCCAAGTATTTTTATGATTTGGGGATTACATAATTAACTATAAAAAAATAATCTACTTTGATCTTGCAAATAACAATGTCATCATTCTGAGAAGACATACACATGCAGCCTTTTGTGATTAATGCCAGAAGTGGGTGCCAAATGCTTCATGAATAATCCTCCTTTAACACAGTTTATGTGCAAATGACATCTGCTGTAACTGAATAAGTCAGGTGGTCCCTCTCCATAAATGGTGGTTGCTCAAAATAATCATACAAAGCATAATATTTATGTTTTTTTTACATGAAATGAAACTTGTTGGATAACATTAGATAGAGCTCTTTTATACAATCAAAGGTGATGGTATTGCTTTTGGTAGAGATAGCTGGTGGATCCTGCTTAGACAGTTGGTTTATTTATTTGTGTTTTTGTAAATAAATAAAATGATATAAATAATAATCTAAGTTTGAATGCCATTCACTTAGCAAAACTCTAAACACATATTGCCAGTTATTTTTTCTTACCAATTCAGTCATTTGCTTCCAGTACATTAAGTCTGAAGTACTTAATCCAACAAAATTCCCATTAACTTCAACAGGAGTTTTGCAGGATTAAGAACCTCCGAAATAAATCCAGCATCCTTGCATATTGCAAGATACTTTATAATTAGGGCTGTCAAGTGATTAAAAAAAGTAATTGCAATTAATCATGCAATTAAAAAAAGAGGATAATCTTGCACAGACCAGATAGTAACACTTCGGATCATCGTAGAACAATGCATTGAATGGCCAGCACCACTCTACATCAACTTCATAGACTTTAAGAAAGCCTTCGACAGTGTGGACAGGCAGTCCATCTGGACTATCATGCAACATTATGGAGTTCCAGGCAAACTGATTACCATAATCAAGAAACTGTATGAAGAATACTCCTGCCAAGTCATCCATGATGGAAAATAGTTGGAAAAATTCCAGGTCACAACAGGTGTATGTCAAGGCTACCTTCTTTCTCTGTTACTCTTCCTGATTATCCTAGACTGGGTCACAAAAACAGCATATGCTGACTCAGGAAGGGGACTCCCATGGACTCAAACTAGGAGACTTGAAGAGCTAGAGTTTTCAGACAAGTTAGCCCTGCTTGCAGATAAACTAGAGCATATGCAAGAGAAGATGGATGCCCTACAGCTGAACGAGTGGGCCTCAAGATTTGTCAAGAGAAGACCAAGTTAACGAGTATTAACAACAGACAGGAAGGTGAAATTACAATTGAAGAAAAACCAGTGCAAGAGGTTGACCAGTTTGTATACTTGGGGAGTGTTATCAGCAAGAATGGGGGAACTGAAGAGGACATTGGTGTGAGAATACAAAAGGCGCAACAAGCCTTTGCCATACTGTGACCAGTCTGGGGTACAAGAGCCATTGTAGTATGCCAAACGAAACCTTGTGGACCACAACAAATCAGGAACCAATGGAAGTCCAGATTAAGAAGAGAAACTGGTGATGGGCAGGCCAAATCCTGTTTAAGGACTCTGAGGAATGTATCATGCGACAAGCATTAAAATGGAATCCAAAAGGAAAGAGGAAAAGAGAACGTCCCAAACAAACATGGCGATGAAGCTTCTTGGATGAAGTAAAAGCAGCTGGCTTAACGTGGGATCAAATCAAGACTATGGTTAAGGATCGCAAGAGATTGAGAATGACTGTGGAGGCCCTATGCTCCGTTAGGAGCCCAAAGGACTAATAGATAGAATCATGCCATTAATCGCATGTGCTGCTCCTTTGAAACTCTGTGGCAGCATTTCAAAGGGGCCCAGGATCAGCTGGCTCCAGGTTTTGTGCAGCGCTGCTCCTTTGAAGAGCTATGATGGCACTTATAGGGTTGCCAGATGGTTTCAATAAAATACCGGACATATTTGAGATTACATCACAATCTAAATTACATCTTATTTAGAAAATACCAGACATTTATATTTTCTCAATTTGTTTCCTGATCAGAAAGCTCAAATACTGGACTGTCTGGTTCAAAACCAGACACCTGGCAACCCTATGCTTCAAAGGTGCAGCACATTAGGAGACTGAGATCAGCTGGGGACTCCAGCTGATCCCCAGCTCTGCATTGCAAAGCCACTTTGAAGTGCTGCTCCAGCACTTCAAAAGTGTTTTGCAACAGTGGAGATGGGGATCAGCTGGGGACTCCAGCTGATCTCTTGCTCCGTTTGTGCTGCCCCTTTGAAATGCCGTTTTGGTGCTGGAGCGGCACTTCAAAGGGGCTTTGCAACATGGAGCCAGGGATCAGCTGGAGTCCCCATCTGATCCCCAGCTCCGCTGTTGCAAATCACCTTTGAAGCGCCAGAGCGGCACTTCAAAGGGCCAGCACAGCATTAATGCCTGCAATTAATGTGTTTTAAAGGATTAACACCATAATCCTGTCCTGCGTTAATTGCAGGCATTAACACAGGTCAATTGACATTCCTATTTATAATTATGTATAATTTTGATTTTATAGCTTTTGTAATTTGTAGTTAACTTTTTATAGCAACAAATGTTATAAATCCTTCTGCCATGACCCCAGTAAAGCAACTAAATATGAATAAGCTGACATGAAATCTAAGTCACTGTTAGAAAGATAAATAATGTTGTCTTAAAGGAGCCCAGGCTTCAGTTCAAGGAAATACCCTTGGCACATGAAAGAAACGCATGTTTCCAGTTGGTGGAAGTTCCTTCCATCTGCACTGAGGCTTCATGGTGAAATTTTGTTCTCAGAGGCAGGCGGTACCACAGCTCCCATTGAAGTTAATGGGGACCATGCACACACATGTGTGGTGATTTGACACTGGGACAGAAGCTTTTGGAGACACACATTAACTGTAAAGATGTATCTATTTTTATTTTTCAGGTATCACATCACAGGGATTGCCTTGGTTTATCTGCTGCCTTTAATAGTGATGTTTGTAGCATATAGCATTATAGGAATTACTCTTTGGAGGAGTACGGTTCCTGGAGACTACGCTAATAGAGTCTATTATCACCACCAAGTTACTGCCCAAAAAAAGGTTAGAAAAGAAACTCTTACCTTGCCAACTGTTCTGAGTCTAGCTGTGAAATGTAACTTACATTCATTCAAAGTGTGCTGTGATTGTGCATTGGCACATTAAAGATGTATGGAAAAGTCTGACAAAATAGCTTAGGGGGAGGAGAGGTGACAATTTTTCACAGACCTCCTAATGAGTGTGAAAAGTGGTGATTTGTTATAAGACAGTCTCTAAGGGCACATCTACACTTGCTGCACTGGAGATCAAAATTCTGGTGTTCGACTTGGCGGGTCTAGCATAGGCCCATAAAGCTGAGGGCGGCTCCAGCTGGCACCTGTACTCCTCGCAATCATGAGGAATGAAGGAAGCCGACGGGAGCATCAGCCTTCCACTGTGTGGACACTGCTAAGCTCGGTTTATAAGCTGACTCAGCTACATATTCTGCGTAGCTGGAGTTGCATACCTTAAGCCAGCCTTCCAGATCTAGTGTAGACTAGTCATGTAAAATTTAGATTAATTGGCTAATCAAAGAGTCCATGCAATTTGAATCAACTATTCAATTAGTCGATAAGGGCGCCTCTGCCTTTGAAGTGCAGCAATAGCCCCAGGGCTGTTGCTACACTTCAAAGGCTAAAGCATTCTAGGGAGCAAGGGGCCAGTGGGGGGGCTCTGGCCCCGTGCCCCCCGTGATGTTTCAAAGCGGCAGCACCTCATGGAGCCCGGGGTCAGCTGGGGACTGTCAGCAAGGGGCAGGAGGTGACTCTTAGCTGGGGACTCCCAGCTGACCTCGGGCTGCACACGGTGTTTCAAAGCGGCAGACCCCAGGCTTCATGCGGCACTGCTGCTTTGAAGCACCCTCTTCTCCTCCCCCCCCTCCACTTGCTGCCTCTTTCTGATAGAGGCAGTGGGGGAGGAGCGTGGTGGGGGAGTGACTAGTCGACTAGTGTGTCAGCTATCTGATAAGCATTTATCGGATAGTCAACTAGTTGTTCACATCCCTCGTATATACCTGGCCTCAAAGAGAGAGCATCCAGTCTGGGAGAATTTACTGTTTTGCCCAAAGCTACATGGAGTGTAGAAGGTAGTGTCCAGTGGATTCATGCCTCAAGGAATAAGATCTATGTATGCTATAGACAGGAAAAAATTTCTCTTCCCATTATGCAATGCCACAATTCAACTGCTGGCCTCGTTACCTACCTTTCCCCAATATTTCCAGTTTGACTGCAAGCAATTTGTATGGTGCAGGCTGCCTTAGTAAGCTGAAATGTATTAATGCAAAGAAATATATGAAGTCTACAGTCATTATATGCTCTTGTGATGTCTGTGCTCAGAACCACTATCAGCATTAATAGGGTAGAAGTTCTTCTCATTTTTCAGGTATCTAAAAGGGTGTCATAAGGAAGAGGGAGAAAACTTGTTCATCTTGGCCTCTGAGGATAGAACAAGAAGCAATGGGCTTAAACTGTAGCAAGAGATGTTTAGGTTGGACATTAGGAAAAAGTTTGTAACTGTCAGGGTGGTCAAACACTGGAATGAATTGCCCAGGGAGGTTGTGGAATCCCCATCTCTGGAGATATTTAAGAGTAGGTTAAATAAATATCTATCAGGGATGATCTAGACAGTATTTGGTCCTGCCATTGGGGCAGGGGACTGGACTTGATGACATCTCAAGGTCCCTTTCAGTCCTAGTATTCTATTCTATGACCTAAGGCACAATGAGGCCCCTAAGATATTACAAAAAATATGCAGTGATTAAACAATTCAGGTGGAAGAACAGTATTGTTTTAAAATCAGTCACATATAAAACTTCAGATAATTGCAAAGAGACATAATAAAATATTCCTTTTATTTTTCTAGTTTGTGAGGACCATGGTAATTGTTGTGATAAGGTAACCAACAGACAGCAAAAGTTATCACCTCTACTTCATCCTGGGGAGCATCAGGAAAGACATCTATCAGCAAAAGTATATTCAGCAAGTATAGCTTGCAGTCTATCTGCTTGCTATGAGTTCTACTGTGTACAATCCAGTTATTTACTGCTGCCTTCATCAAAGGTTAGTAGCAAAAAAAACAAACAAAAAAATCACAACAGAAAACCCACACACGTGACAAAAAACAAACAGCCCCCTCTAGCTTGGACAGCGGTTAGGAATAGTTCAAAGACAGGCTGAGCAAGTGCAGAATGCTGACAGAACGTGACTTTGGCCATTACAAGGGATGCTGACTACTTTAGACCACAGTGAAAGCAGTACTCCCATTGCTACTGCTGCTTGCTGTGTGCTCCATAATACGTGTGAATGTAAAGGGGGAAGTTTCTGGCAGGGTCGGGAGCGAGACAGATCATCCAGTGGTTAAATATGAGCAGCCAAACATCAGGACAATAAGGAGAGCAAACTCAGGGGCACTGTGAATCAGAGAGGCTTTGAAAACCAGTTTCACAAATGACCAGACAATGATGTGACAGTTATGTATGTTGCTTTTAACAAGGTGTCCCTTGCTGTACATGTACTGGCCTCTTCCCCCAATGCAGTTGGCACAATGAATAAAGATCCTGTTTTTCTGAAATCAGTTTTATTTGGGAACCACTGGGAACATAGAACAGGAGTTTAGGGCACGAAGTCTGATGGCAGGAGGAGAGTGCAAGGGCAAGTGGCTGGTTACAAAGCAGTGGCAATGACAGCCTTCTGCTCCTGGAGACACTCCTAGGCATTGAGTGAAAGGCTTCCCATGACTCGCCCTGCCTGCATTCTAGGATGCCTGGGAGCGGAGACGATGGAACTGGTGAGGAGGGCAGGTGATTTGTCATAGGGTGCAGGAGGACTCAGTGCATCTCATTCTGTGTTTTATGCTCACGTTCCCTGCTTGCTTTCCTGCCCCGTTCCGTGAGGATGATTTCTCTCAGCATTCTCCTCCAGACATTCAGCTGAGCTCTATCAGTCCAGGCAGACTGTCTGAGTTCATTATACATTTCATCCTGTGTACATTTTTTTCCCACTTTCTGGTGTGTGACAGCCAACGTGCAGGGGGAGCAGGTAACAGCTGCACTGGGGAAAACAACAAGGGTAGGCTTTAGAGACAATAACCTTTAGAGAAGGTTAACTCTTTTACAATGAATGAAACAGTGTGCTGCGGAAAAGGCGTGTTATGTACAAGACCAAGTTTTTCATTTTAAACTGAGTGCCTAACCAGGCAGGTAGAACATCCAGCACTGGTCAGCTGAACTCGTTTGGTGGCAGGCATGGTAAGCAAGAGATTGGGGTTCTTGCTCTTTTGTTTCCACATGTATGAAATAGTGCTTGCAAAGAACAGCCCCTCATAGCTATGTAAGCATCAGCATTTGCAAAGGGGGGCAATGTTTGTGAGGGGCCCTGCAAAGGGGGGATTGAGTGAGGGACTGGCTAAGGGGGGGAATCGGGTAGAGGTATATGGGTTCATGCAGTCTGTGCATGGTCACCCCCCTTCCTGACCAACATGGCTGGTCTCCAGGATGATCCCTTCAAGCCCATTGCAAGCAGGGCAGCAAGCCTGAGGTCATGATTTGTTGGAGGATGAACAAATGGAGGTGGATGGCCTCAGTGTTATCATTTACGGAACTTTCCCTATTTCATCCAGGCTGCCATGCATGACATCAGTCTTCTCCAAGAGCATGACAGGGAGCAGATGCTGACTGAATGTGCCTCAAAACCTGTACCTTATGCTGCAATGCTTTGTGCTGCCATGATGCCAGACCACTTACTGCTGGCTTGGCGTGGGAAGGTGTCCTAGTATGAAGGATGGAATAAGGCAGCCCTCACCAAAAACCTTTTGAAAAGGATTACAGAGTACCTCCAGGAGAGCTTTCTGGAGATGTGCAGGGAGGATTCCCACTTCACCTCCAGACAAGTTAAAATTTTACACAATTGTTCAGGGTATATCAAACAGATTAAACCCAATTACATTTAGCCACTGTAGTATGATTACAAACATGAACTTACCAGAAGTGCCCTCCCCACCATCAAGGTCTGGCAGCGATACCATCTGGGAGGAATGGATTGTCTCCAAAGTTATGAAAAGGTGCTGACTGTCGGAGGGATCAGATCCTCCACTTGCCTGCTGAGCATTCTTTTTCTCCTCCTCTACAATGTCTTCATTGTTGCTCATGGCAGCCTGAAAAGTCACTTGGAAGGTATTGACAGTTTGGGGACAGTGATTGAATCCCCCACTACAATGCCAGGCAGGTGCTCATAGAAGCAACCTGAGGCTCTGACCTGGGCCAACCGCTTGCCTGTGCTTGTATTTTCACACAGCACTGCTGAGTGTCCCTTCAGTATCCTTTTCCCACCATGCTTTGTGTGATTTTGGCATAGAGATCAGATTTCTCCTGCTGCTTCAATGTTCTGCCTGCACAGATTCCTCTCCCCATACAGCAGTGAACTCCAGTACCTCCTGCATGCTTTGTGTTGGAGTGCATTTTATTTTTTTATTTAAAATATTTTTACCCATCTCTCTATTTAAAATATTTGAGGCAGCTTACAAAATTTTAAAATGAATATATAAAAAAGTAAAATAAAAGACCCCAAGTGTGGGGAGGGCGCATAAAACCTATTAAGGCACACCAAGAGAAGAAGCGCACATGCGCACTCACACACGAACTCAAGCACCAATAAAAGCATGGGTAAAAAGAGAGGCTTTAGCCTGGCGCTGAAACAATGGTGCTAGAATGTCCTGGGCAGAGAATTCCATCGCCTGGGATCAAAAGCTGAAAAGGCCCTGCCCCGCACAGATGTCAGTCTTATCTCCGTAAGTGGAGAAACATGGAGCAGAACCTCCCCAGCTGACCTTAATCCCCAGGCAGGTTTATACAGCCCTTATAGGGCTTTATAGGTTATAACCAGGACCTTGAATTGTGCCCGGAAACCTACCAGAAGCCAGTGCAGCTTCTAGAGCACAAGCATAACATGCTCTGCATAGTGAGTGTCAGTTAAAATTCGAGCAGCCACATTCTCAACCAGTTGAAGTTTCCGAAAACTTTTCAAAAGCAGCCCCCAGATAGAGTGCATTACGGTAGTCCAATGGGGATGTGACAAGAGCATGAATCACCGTAGCCAAGTCATTCCTATTCAGGGTCACAGCTGGTGCATCAGCCAAAGCTGCACAAAAGCACTCCTGGCCACCGAAGAAATCTGGTTCTCAAATATTAGAAAGGGCACAAGGACTCCCAAGCTGTTCCTTCAGGGAGAGTGCGACCCCATCCAGAATAGGTAACACCACATTCCTAGTCAGATGGCTTCCTGCTCAACAGGACCTCAGTCTTAATCCGGATTCAGCTTCAGTTTATTTGACCTCATCCAGTCCATCACTGCTTCCAGACACCGGTTCAGATTAGTTGCTGCTACAGCTGGATCTGATGTGTCAGAGAAATAGAGTTGGGTATCATCTGCACTTCTCCAAAGTTGCCCATAGATGGTCAAATTTAGCGCTACTCCTCTTGTCAAGGACAGAAATTGGCGTGAAAAGCCCTTAACGTTGGCTGAAGGGGTTTGGTAGCTCTAGACTAATTTTTGTTATAAAAATTGACCTAATGTAGCTAACTTCAAACTAAACTCGTAGGGTAGCCCAGGCCTCACTGGAATTTCCTCAATACAGCTTATGGTCACTTAGCATTTATGAAGAGCGACCATATTAAACACATGAGAGAACATGAACATCCCCTCTGTAAAAGTCAGAATGAAAAACTAGATCAAATACAATCTTGCCATAGCCCAAACTTGTAGGGGCTTTTTGTTTTGTTTTTGAAAGGAAAGATCATTCTCTTTGTTGGCTGCCTCCTACTGCTTTGTCATTTGAGCAGTTAAAGTCTCTCTCTCTCTCTCTCTCTCTTTTTTTGGTGGCATTTAATCCCTCAACAGTCAAATTCTCTCAGACAAGTTCACAGGGCTCCCACTAACTTTAGTGGGAGCCTTTCATATTCCCGTGCTCATTCAAGGGTGAAACGTGGCACAGCTGTTTCTCTCTTTGCAGTTAGTATGATCATGGTAATTTCCGTTTTTGTGTTTGTGCACGTTTGCAGGCTTCGTTCTGGCTTTAGACTAGCTTTCCAATGGTGCCCATATATAAAAGCAACAGAGGGAGACAAACTTAAACTTACTTATCCATCAACGTCACAGCTGATCCGCAACCGCCAGGCAAACAAAGCTAATTCAAAAACAGACACACTGAAATGAGAAAAAGACGACATCAGTATCTTGCTTGCATTTGACACACTGATTTTTATGCTAATACTCTTTAATATTGTTCAAAATACAGTCTAAAAGATACGGTAGTAGACTTTAGAAGCCTGGGGTAGTTTTATTATTTTGGATCATGCTGTTCCAAATGTCATCACCAGTGGAAATAGGATAAGAGTAGTAATTCTGGATGGATTTTTCAGCCTAACCTTTCTCCACTCCTCCCTGACTTCCAAAAGATGCAGGTTTGAATCAAAATCTATGTAGATTTTGTCTGTTTCATTTGAAACAACAAGCAACAACAACAAAAGGAAATGTCTAAATGGGTTATTTCAGCTTTAGTGAAAGAAAACATTTAGACTTTTGGTGCTAGATTCACAAGGGGATTTAGGCACCATTCACAAAATGGAGAGGACAGCAAACAGCAATAGCACTTACTAGTTAGGGCACTCACCTGGAATGTGGGATTTCCATGTTTGAATCCCAGGTCTGGAGCATATAAGTAGCTACCAGACTATATAATCATTCTCTTATGTTCTTTCTCTGAATAGTCAAATATTTCATAGAAAGTGGGCAACCAAGGGCCCGGTGAGCTGGGAGAAAACTAACCTGGGTTCAAGTCCCTGCTCCAGAGCAGGGATTCAAACATGTTTACTCAATGACTGTCCTAATCACCTCTTTTTTGTGAATCTAGCCCTTCACTGTGTTTGCCTTTATTTAAGCAAATAAACAAACAGTTACAATACCTGAAATCAAAATGAAAATGTTATTGTGTGTCAAACAAAACATTTCCTTACTTAGATTCAGATGAAGTGAGAAACTACTAGATGTGATCACCAGGTTCAAAGATCTACTGATGGGTCCCCTGACTGTATTTCTGCTCCTGGGTTAGATAAGATGACTATCTAAGGAGATGGTGGTACCTAGGGATATGGTAAAATCTCCATTCTTAAAAACCTCTAAGGCCAGCCTGACAAAGCCTTGGCACAGATGATCTAGTTGGGGTAGGTCCTGCTTTGAATAGGGCATTGGACTAGATAATTTCCTCAGGTCGCTTCCTAACTTAATCATCTATTATTCTATGATTAGCATTCCCCCCCCTCCTCTTTTGTGCAACTGGAGCAATGGGAAGAAGGAAAACCAAAACTTCTAAGCTTAGTGCAAATGCAAATATGAAGACATCTTTCCTGATGCCTTTATAGTAGTGAAAACAGGACACAATCCTAGCTGGGATCCCTGAATGCAGTTGTGTGTATGGAACAAAGAAAAGACATCTGACACACTATCAAGATGCACCTTTCAAAAAAAAAAAAAAAAAACCATCCAATCTTATTTAAAAATGATCAGTGATGGACACGGTGAGCCTGTGTCCATTCTTCCAGAAAGCTAGTTCATCTTCCATCTCTTCTTGACATACAATCAGTTTGCACTTTAGGTGACTAACTTGAGTTCTCCTCCCACTAAACAGCTCTACAATATACTAATAAGAAACCAAAAAGTGTTGCTTTATTGAGGGAGTGGGCTATAGACTAAACTTCTGGGGGTCAAGCTGTGGTTGCTCTTGAAGGGCTGAGATAGCACATTGCAGAGCTAGCATCACCATCCCCCCTTGACTTGTAGGGCTATGAAGGTTGCAGCTATTTTTTGATGGATCAGTCAGTGACGCTTTTTGTTAGCCTGTTTCCAGTTCATATTTAGAAAATGGTTTCTTCAGTTTTAGAAGTCCTGGCTCAATTTCTGTTCTGGGAAGATATGGTATTTCCCAGATCTAGTAGTTGAAAGTGGAGACTCTTCCCATCATTCAGTAGGCACAGTAATAAGTGCAGTGTATGTCAGGTTACATTATTTACAGCAATTTATGAGCTAACAAGAAGCTGGCTCTCAATAATAAATACAATCCTTGATAATATACATAGAAATTATTAATTATTAAACTGCATTTAAAATATCCATCTACTGAAATTTGCCATGTAAAGTTGTTTAACTTTAAATATCAAGAAGAGGTCACTTGTATTCATTTCGGAAAAACTGTCTGAAGAATCTCATCATTCCAACAAAATGAAGAAACAAAAAGCACAAAATAGTTTCAGAAATTAGGAAACGCTTTATTTTTGCCTTCTGCTAATTTAAAAAGAACAAAAATTGCTTGATTTAAGACAAATTCTGATGAAAGACAAATTCTGATGAGACTGTTGTAAGAGAAACACTGAAGGACCGTCAACTGTAGCAGTATGAGCAAATGATAGTATCACATAGATATGTAAATAAAATAAGGTTTATATGATCATTTTAAATAACTTAAACATCTTACAAAGTAAGGACCACAGTTTTATTCTTTAAGCCACAAACCTTTAAATAATGCACTGTAAGACATCTTAGTTACTGCTTGTTCAACATGGAATTTAAGATGTTCTTAAAAATACATTAAAGACTTGTGCTTCAATCTTAATACACCTCTCATGGATAAGAAGCAGTTTAGAGATTAAAGTCCTGTCTACATCTATCCTCTGCTTAGAAAAGAAGTAGGGCTTATCATCACATGTGAACTATCTTCCATAACATGGAAACATCCAACATTATAAAGCCACCTCTGCTTGGCGTCATCCCATTTTTATTTATCCCAACCAAAAACCCACCTAGCCAAGCACCTCCAAATTTAGGGGAAGAGGTTTCACAATCTAAACTTTGATCCAGATTTGAATTTTTCTGCCCATTCAGTTTCTATGCTGAACCAAATGCTCAAACAGACCCACATTTTCTAGTGTTCAAAATTCAGATCCAAATTTTATAGCTCAGGCCATCTCCAAAAGATTGCTGCCATCGTAAATGAGATTTGTGAAATTAAAATGACAGAAAAAGTAACTTACGCTAACAAAGAACAAAAACCCTATTCAACATAGCAAGCTTCTCACTTCATTTTGTCCATTATTTTGCAATACAGATGCATATTTGGGTTTTGGCAGGTTGATACCTGTGCAGAGATTATGCATTACAGTTTCAACCAGAAGCACAACTGGAACCCCTGTGTGAGCACAACATTTGTACACACAAACTGGCATTTCAACATACTAATCATACAACTGTATACGCAGAATATGGAAATGTGTGTAATTACCAATATGTGGGTGTGCAAATGTCAGATGGTGTACACAAACAAGGATGGTGCATGTGTCATACCCAGAACTGAACAGCTAGTCAAACGTATTTCTACAGATTTGCTTGAGTTCTATAGGCCAGGTCTTTGTCATGCCTGTGGATTCCTCCTTACTAGCAGCGTACATATGAATATAAAAAGCACTGGCATCACTGTTATTAGGATTTATTCCTTTATAAAACAGCAAAGCTTCACAAAGTCCCAAACCACAATAGAGCCTCTTCCAGAAATAATCACGGGACACCAGTTAACACACCAAAAGAAGTTTAATATTTTTCACAAATATTATTTAACACTAGTATATAACTATTACTAGTGTGCAAAGTAAAAAGACTATCTACCTTTGCAAAACCAGTTTGGCATGCAATTCTTCAGGTAGACACACACACTTAAAGCTGCAAGTACTGTTTGTGACTCACATGTTACCTTACAACATTCAATCACAGTGCATACTGAAATGTTATCAATATCCAGGGCAATCCAAATCTTGAGGGTGATGCAGGAAGATGGGAGAGCAACCTACATGGCTAGATTTTCTGCAGAAAAAGAGAAGAGGGGGGAAAAAAACCCATGCAGAGACTTCAATTCATTTTTGGTATGTTAAAAAAAAAAAAAAAAAAAAAGAGTAATTGACTACAAAGGGCAGGGAAAAAGTGTGACATAAAAGCTATTTAATGTAGGCTTGCTCAACTTGCTTCATAGTTTAAAAAATGGATGTGCTAAATAATTATGACAACAGGATCAATACAGCATAGGAAGGAATACTCAATATGTATATAATGTTTTGTCATTATTATTTTATTCCATGGAATAACTGGGCCTGGCACTATTTTTGTGATTTGTTTTATGCACCTAAGTCCTCAATGTCAAAACCAAAGCCAGACCCTGGTATTTCCTAAGGCTCATTCACTTTAGCTGGGTATTTGTGTTTTGACAAGGTGTTTATACATTAAAACTTGCTTTCAAGCAAAAAAACCAAAAATAAAAACAAACAAAAAAAACTCTTTAAAGTTAGAGGGAGAATTTTACACTCCTGTATGATGCTATTTCAGCCTGTTTAACTGCAAACTCGGCAAAACAGCAGCAGTGTGCTGGCTTATTTAGTTAAAAAAAAAGGACAGAAAATTTTTACGAGAAATCAGACTCTGAAGAATACAGCAAAATCTGAAAGAACCACAGATTTCCCATGTCCAGAGATTTGGATTACCCCAATCAATCACTTGGCTTTATTAGTAAAGATTTTCCTCTTGAAACAATACAGATTGTACTTGGTAACACATTACTATTCACAGAAGCAATGGGAAATACCAGTGATACCAGATTTGTGGGACAGAACCATATACTTTTACTATAACAAAACATGAATCAAAGGGGCAAATAAGTCATATTCTAAGTCCCACTATAGAGTTACATTTGCCCACAGTGCTGACACACTGTAATATTTCCATAGTCATTTTAAGTGAAACAACATTAGGCAGAAATGCAGGAGGGAATTGTTACTTCTGCTTCTATAAGCATGAACACCTTGATTTTATGTTCAGTGTCTCAATGGTGCATTAATATGGACGTCGTATCTGCTGGAGAGAATATATTTCATACAAAGTAACAATAGCTCTCAATGTATATGATTTGGCTGTAATTTTATTTCAAACAATAACTTATTTTGACAGCAGCATAAATAATAAACTGAATTTAATGATCTAGAGATGGGGAATGTATGTACCAACCAGGTGGAAAAGAAACATGCAGATTGGGGGTCCAGAGATGAGTGATATTATCAACAGCACACACTCTATTTTGTATCCTATTTTTATGTCATTAGTTGTATTTTTCAATAAAGCAGTGAATTCTGGCCTTCTAACAGTTCAGACTACAGAGTCGCTGCTTTATAAGAAAGTGCTCGAAAGGCAGAATTAAAGCCAGTGTTCTGGAGTTTAGTTTTGCTCAGCATCACGAAGTCTACATCCCACAGCAGTAATGAGAGCTGCCCCTTTCCCGCTACCATCTTCTGAAAGAAGGAATGTCACATTGCATTTTGGTGCGAGATCCTTTACTGTCTGATGCATGATTCTTGAAAAGCTACAAAGAAAACAGATAGGGATATAAGTGTAATCCAGCATCCATCTGTGCAAGACCCAGCCATGAGAAACATAATTCAACAAAATTCTGCACATCAGCTAGGCATGTAAAAAGAGATGAAGAATACTGTTAGAGTGTGCAGGTGATTGGGAAACTGTATAATAATGGTACTTATGAAAAGACAAGCTTTTTAAATGCTAACTTAAGTTGCTGTAGAGACCATGTTTGCCTTAACTTCTATTAGCTCTGCTGGTAGAGGCAGGGCACCTTCTCCCGCCCTTCCCCACCACTAACATTAAAACAAGCTGCCTCTGAGAGGTCTATAGAGCAGCTTCCTTAAGACCCACAGCTGATGAAGAATTGTCTTTACCACTTGGCTTGATTGTTCCTGCCTCCCCCCAGTGCTATGAGGTAGGGATGTAATAGTGTAGTAGATTAACCAATAAGTGAAAGCTTATAGGTTAATGTTATAGACTACATGCATTCCCCTCCTACCAGTAAATTTTTTAGCAGGCTGGCCAGCAGCCCAGCTCACTTCTGGTTCATACCGGGTCCAGGACCTATCCCTGCTGTTGTTCTGCATTTAAAGTGTATTAGGAGCTGGGTGGGCAGGCAGCTCTGGTTTGCGCTGGGTCCAGGAGTTCAGAACCCACTCCAGACAGGGGCTGCTGCCATCCCGCACTACTGCCCCTATCAGATGCAGCAGCACAGGGTGACAGGCAGCCAGTCTGCAAGAGGAGCTGGTTTTCAAACTGGCTCCCCTCTCAGACTAGCTCCCACCTGGCACCCTGTGCCGCTGCTGGCCCCACTCCCAGGGACTATAGACTAGTAGACTAACCGATAAGAATTCATGAGGTTACTCGACTATTCAATTAACTGATATTTAACATCCCTACTCTGAGGTAACTGTGACCAGATGCAGACCTGTATTCACGGCCTAACACACTACAGCAATAATCTTTGTACAAAATGTGCCTTTGGAGAGGTCTGAGGAGAGAAAGAAAAAGCTGACATTTCTAGCCAGGTTTCATCAAAGTTTATGAGCAATCACCTACCAAGGGAACATTTGTTGGCAAGGAGGGGAATGCAAGAACAAGCATTTGCACGAAACCTCTTTTACCTCAACCTCCTTTACCTCTTTTACTCCAGCCTCACTTATAGGAATGATCTTTATCTAGGGGTAAGCCTCAAAAAAATGCATTTCAAAGGAGGACTGAACTATAAAAGAGGGGCAAAACACCCCCAAGGTATCTCTCCCTATCCACCTCTCACTCTTTCACCTAAGATGACAAAAAATAATTGTGCTTTATTATTTCTTTTATAGTCTCTTATTCCCCACACAAAGTTCCAACCTAAATTTTTTTCAAGCTCTGTTTTTGGTTGCTATTAATTTATGTCTGTACACCAAGGAAGCCTTTGGGGTAATAAAAGGGGGAAAGAAACATTTGAATAATCCATCATTTTAGAGAACAAAGAAGCCATTGCTCTGTATCTAGGTCTAAGAGACCAGAAACACTTCAAAGAAAGGCCAATGACAATGTAGCACTTGTTGCAAACACACACAGCAAAAAAACTACTACTTACTGTGGATGTAGTTTATACAGAGTCCCATCTACACCAACTGTTACTTCCAGGTGGTCTACGCCTCTATTCTCCCGTATTTTATCTACCACAGCAGCCATTCCAGCTCCACACACTTGAGCTGCTCTCCTTGATACTGCTCCACAAACCATCTTTACAATTATACTGTCATCGCAGGTACCATTCAAACCCAGCTGCTGGAGGATTGCTCGTACCTGAAGCAATGCTAACCTGTCACTGAAATGAAAGGGGAACAACATTTTTAACCAGGTCACTGAATGAAGCCTTTTACAATATTTAGTATCTATACAACAATTAACTCCCAATACATTTTCACAACCCCTCTGAGAAACACTGTGGCCCTAGGAGCCTCTGAATGCCAACATACCATGACTCACATCAGACCTGACACACTCATTGCCCCCACACACTATTGTCATAATCAGCACCTAAAAGATTCTGTGGAAAGAATCATATGCAAACAGGTGACACACTGGTCCCAACACCATTGTATGATGTATGTATGGAGTAAGGACAATGAGTTATAAATGTAGGATGGAAAGATGTCCTAAAAACGTGTTTGACAGGCAGACCATAAATCCCAGCCTGTCCTAGAAAAATGAATATGTATTTACTTGTCTGACCCAGTTGACTGAAGAGGACACTGAAAAATACATCTATGTGTAAGGTAAACAAAGCCACCAAACAAGAAAGTGGAAGAGATGACAATGGGGGATAGAGTCTATACACCCAGGAAGCCTTTGGGGCAATATCGGGGGGTGGAGGGGGGGGGGGGAGGACACACGCGAAATTTGAATAATCTATCATCTGAGAGAACAAAGAAGCCATTGCTTGGTGTCTATAGTATAAAAGCTGGATCCTCCCGTTAAAACAGGCCTTCGAATGCTGGCAATTTGGAGTAAGTAAGAAACTTCATAAGGCAGCATTATTTCTTACCAGAATTAAATTTAGACACTAGAGTGTTATTTTTGTTTTGTTTATAATCCATTCCTATCTCTTTTGCTGTGACCTGAAATAATTTAAATCCATGTTTTTGTTAATAAACTTAGTCTCGGTTATACTAAAAGCTATCTCAGTGATGTGCATTAAGGTGGATTGTATAAACCCAGCTGGACTAACAAACTGTTGTGTGTACTAGCTCTTTGGAAGCTTGGTATTACCTCTGTGAACACCCAGTAGGAACACCACACTGCAGGGCAGGTGGTTTTGGGGAGACTCAGGGCCAGGAAAATTGTTGGTGTCGCCCTGCAAAGAGTAACTGGGCTAGTAGAAGCCAGAGTGAGATTGCCGTGCTGTGGACATGCTACTGGCCTCAGCATTAACATAGAGGGTCCCCAAGGTTACAAAGCAGGTGGTGACGGAACCTCTTACAGGTCTAAGTGAAATCCCAAAGCATCACAGGCACATCTGGCAAGTTTTTGCTTTCAGAGCCAGATGAGCTCTCAAGAGAACGTCCCATAATCCTGAGTTCATTTCTCTACCTTATGCTGATGCATCCCAGAATCAGTAATCACATACTCATGGCAAACACTGCAGCACATTCTACTTGGAAGTAATATTGGTTCAACAGACTGGAGTTTTTGCTAGTCTCTTCCCTCATCCTTTGTTCTCACGGAGATTTCCATGAGAAAAGTGTTTGTAAGTCTCTATTACTCCATGCTTTTCCTTGATATATCAAGTGGCCTTTAAATTACTTTACAATATATTAAGTTAGCACTAATAATACACTAAAAAACAAACAAACAATTAGTAGCTATTGCCAGGATAGCTTAATAATTATATCTCTACTACTTTTAAATATATAAATAATTAAATGAAAAAGCAAACCCAGAAAGAGCATCTCTGATTACTATCAACAGGGATTGACGAACCGCTGTTTCTACTTGCCCGTGGCGAGTAGATTTCAGCTGGTTGCGCCGTTTGCCCTGTTCACCGGTGCTGTGTGCATACAAGGTGCTGGTCTGGCGCATGCACGGTACGGGGCTGGCGAGTAGGTCTCGCCGTGGTTTGTCGAGCCCTGACTATCACTATCCTCAACTACATCTACACTAGAACGCATCCAGCGGCACAGATATACCAAGGCAGCTGTGCTACTCTAAGATCTTTTCAAAGCTATTCTTTGCTGACAAGGGGTCACTCCCACCAACAATTTCAGCACCCCATGAGCAGCAACAGCTATGTCAATGAGAGAAGTTCTCCTGCTGACAAAGCACTATGTATGCTACCATTTATGCTACTGTATCTTAATTATCTTAAGCTAAGGAGGGCATTTTTTTACACCTCGAGCAATACAAGTTTTCCTGACATACATGATAGTGTAGACATGACCATCACTGGAAATACTCCTATGAACCAAGAAGACATTCTAAAGCAGGGGTCAGCAACCTTTCTGAAGTGGCATGCCAAGATTTAACCCTCCTGTCCTGGGATGTGCTGCTCTCCCAGGAAGGGTGGGGAAGTGAGGCGCTCTCCACCATTTGCCCCATGAGAACCATTTGGGTCAATGCAAACTATTCCACAGAATACCAGTTGCTAATGGAAACTCACTGTTAACTACATAATTATGCTCAATCCATTTTGCTAATGCGGCAGCTGGGGAGAATGGTTTAATTTAATCGATTAAACAGATTAAGCGTTTTAACTTTCTCATGTTCGTTTAGCAAACTTCATTTTAAATAAAGTAAAATATTCAATGTCCAACACAAAAGGTTTCAATGTTTTCTTTATGGCAGAGGTAGGGAACCTTTTTTCGGTCAAGGGTAACTAACCCACAATAAAATTAGCTGGGGACCACACAAGTGAGAAGCAAAAAAAACCTCCTCCAAACCCCCGCAACTTTCACTGATGTAACCCCCGAGACACCTCACTCCTCTGGCACTTCAGCCCCTATGGAGTGAGGGGAAGGGACAGAGAAGACTGGGGTTCGGGGATTCCCATAGGCCAGATTTACTTTTCTGGGGCTCCAAAGTTAATGTATTTTGTGGACCCCCTTAGGCTCTGGGGTGGGAACAAAAATGAGGGGTTCAATGTGCAGTACAGGGCTACCAGCAAGTCGGACAGTGATTTGTGGGGGAAAGTCAACATGGTTTCTGTAAAGGGAAATCATGCCTCACTAATCTGCTAGAGTCCTTTGAGGGGGTCAACAAACATGTGGACAAGGGGGATCCATTAGTTATAGTGTACTTAGATTTCCAGAAAGCCTTTGACAAGGTCCCTCACCAAAGGCTCTTAAGTAAAGTAAGTTGTCATGGGATAAAAGGGAAGGTTCTTTCACGGACTGATAACTGGTTAAGAGACAGGAAACAAAGGGTAGGAATAAATGGTTGGGGTTCCCCAAGGGTCTATCCTGGGACCCGTCCTATTCAACTTATTTATAAATGATGGAGAAAGGGGTAAACAGTGAGGTGGCAACATTTGCAGATGATACCAAACTGCTCAAGATAGTAAAGACCAAAGAAGACTGAAGAGTTTCAAAAAGATCTCAACAAACTAAGAGATTGGGCAACAAAATGGCAAATGAAATTTAATGTTGATAAATGTAAAGTAATGCACACTGGAAAAAATAATCCCAACTATACATACAATATGATGGGGACTAATTTCGCTATAACTATGCGAGAGAGAGAGAGAGAGATCTTGAAGTCATTGTGGATAGGTCTCTGAAAACATCCACTCATTGTGCAGGGGTAGTCAAAAAAGTACATAGAATGGTTAGGAATCATTAAAAAATGGATAGAGAACAAGACAAAAAATATCTTATTGCCTCTATATAGAACCCTGGCACATCCACATCTTGAATACTGCGTACACACTCATCTAAAAAAGAGATATATTGGCATTGGAAAAGGTTCAGAAAAAGGCAACAAAAATGATTAGGGGTTTGGAACAGGTCCCTTATGAAGAGAGATTAAAAAGACTGGGACTTTTCAGCTTAGAAAAGAGGAGACTAAGAGGGGATATGATAGAGGTCTATAAAATCATGACCAGTGTGGAAAAAATGAATAAGGAAGTTATTTATTTATTCCCACAATATAAGAACCAGGGGTCACCAAATGTAATTCATAGACAGCAAGTTTAAAACAAAAGGAAGTTCTTCACTCGGCACACAGTCAACCTCTGGAACTCCTTGCCAGAGAATGTGGCGAAGGCTAGGACTTGAACAGGGTTCAAAAAAAAGAGCTAGATAGATTCATGGAGGTTAGGTCCATCAATGGCTATTAGCCAGGATGGGTAGGAATGGTGTCCCTAACCTCTGTTTCTCTGTAGGTGGGTGACAGGGGAGGGATCACATGAGGATTACCTGTTGTGTTCCCACCCTCTGGGGCATCTGGTATTGGCCACTGTTGGCAGACAGGATACTGGGGTGGATGGACCATTGGTCTGACCCAGTATGGCTGTTCTTATGCAGGACAGGGTGAGGAAGGCAGGGTCTGGAAGGGAGTTTGGTGCCAGGAGAGGGTGTGGGTACAAGAGGGAGTTTGGGGGTGAGAGGAGGTTGGGGGAGTAACACAGAAAAGGTGAGAGGGTGAGATTGCAGCCAAATAGTTAGTTGGGGAGGGAAGCAAAGAAGTGGGGAGTAAAGGAGAGTGCAGCTTCTGCAAAGTAAAACTGCATTCCCCCCCTCGCATCTTCCCTCTGCCCCATGATTCCCCCCGCCTATCTTAATCCCCTGCATTCCGTGCCCCTCAGTGCAACCCCTGCACCCTCCCATTCTGCCCCTGTATCCTCCTTCACTTCCCCTCCTGCCCCCAGATCCCTGTGCCCCCAGTGCACTCACTGGCAGGACAGCAGCACTAGAACTTGTAGCCTCCAGGAGCAGTGCTGGGGTGAGGAGAGGTGGGGGGGGGGGGGGGGGGCGGGAGGGAAAGAAGGGAAAGGATCTCTTCCCTGCCCTGCCCAGCCCTTTGCCTGCAGCTCCGGAGCTGGGGTGGGTAGAGCCCGGAGCAGCCCAGGGATGGCTCCAGCCTGGCCATGCACAGCAGGGCACTGGGGAACAGGCTCCCTGCCCCTGCACACAGCCCTTGCGGAGTAGCACGGTGAAGCCCGGGTGCCAGCACGCTACATGTGACCGGTTGCCCAGCCCTGGCTCTGCAGAGCCTGTAGCCAGGAGAGGGAGGTTAACCCCCTTAGCTCCCAGGAGATGCGCGCGCACACACACACACACACACACACACACACACACACACACACACACACACACACACACACACACACACACACACACACACACACACACACACACACACACACACACACACACACACACACACACACACACACACACACACACGCCTCTCCTGCCCGCTGCCCCAGCAGGAAGCCAGAGCTGTTGCTCCAGCTTGCAGCTGCACTGCTGAGGCTGAAGCCATAGCACGAGCTCCCCGCTGCACAGAGGGCAGAGGGGCTGGGCTGAGCTCCTGCCCTGCATGCCATGGGAAACTGACTTGCGTGCCACTTGTGGCATGCGTGCTAAGGGTTGCCGACCCCTGTTCTAAAGAATTCTTGCACCTTTGCCTCTGGGGCAGATAAAAACAAAATATTTTCTCTCGTATTTACAGAAGTATTTCAGCACAAAATAATTTTTGTTTCCTATGGATGAACTTCCCATTTCATTATTGTGCTCTATAAACAGTTTTGCTAATCTGGCATGAATTTTTTTTCCCTTCCAGATTATAAACTGCAAATTAAGTTGGACAAGTAAAACTACTGTATGACACTAAAAAGGAAAATGTTGCATTTTATAAATGTTAGAATTCCTAAACTGCTAGAAGATCTTACTTTCAGAAAATCAAAAAGAAACCAAACACATGATTAGATATAAACATGCTATAATGGCTAGTCAGACAGTTTAAAATTCGGTGGACTGAGGCAATTAATTTCATAGGAGTATGAAAATGAAAACAGCAACATCTACCCTACAAGAGAGACAGGTCAAATATGTAAGTCTATCCAGGACCACAACATGTGCACCATTTAACAGTTAGCATGTGTATTAGTTTTGACATCAAAGAATCTGAGAGCTACTCAGTGTAGGCCTTGATAGTGCAAATATGTGCCTCTGGATTAGTTTTCCTTAAGATGGGACAGTGAATGAATAAGGCTACACAAGCAGAATTAAATATATATATGTGAATGTTTGCAAGTAGGACCATACAGTTTACAAATCAGTTTGAGCTTCAGGAAGAATTGAATGCCAAGCAGTTACTCAGATTTAATTAATGAGGATACATCACATCTTAATTCTAGAAAAAAATAAAGATCTGCTGATACTCATCACTTCTGAATGAAGATCCCGCTACAAAGACCTCCTTAAAGCACCAGTATTAAATTAGAAATGCACTATTTCAACTGGAGTAATTCTACCTTGCATCAATCTTACCTTTCAATCTGTGAAAGAAACTTGGTTTCAAAGATACCTCTGGTCTTCAGTGTCTCTGAAATTTGACCTCTAAATAGGAATCCTCTTTTAGTGAAGTCAATCAAAATATTGCGAACGATTTCTCCCAGGTACATTCCACTAATCATTTTCTCATACCTGGAATTAAATACAATGGTTCAGTTCAGAAAGAAAATAGTCTAGCTAGTTTACATGGATATGCAGGACAGCAGTGCAGAGTTTGGTAACTGTCTCAAAACTAACTTCTTTAGAATATGAAATGGATTGGCCTCAGCGTTGGCAGTTTATTCAGACTATCTGGGTACAGCTAAATTACAACCCTCTTTCAACAGAGGGATGTAAATTAGGCACTTCGAAAGTGCAAATGAAGCAGGGATTTGAATTTCCCACGCTTCGTTTGCATAATCACATCACAGCGCTTTTTCCAAAAATTGCCATTTCAAAAGTAAAACCACGGTCTAGACGCAGTTCTTTCGAAAACCCGAGGTTTACCGGATCTTTCAAAAAAGCTTTCCATTTTCGAAGAACCGCATTTAGACCACGGTTTTACTTTCAAAATGGCGCTTTTTCGAAAAAGTGCCATGATGCAATTATGCAAATGAAGCGTGGGAAATTCAAATCCCCGCTTCATTTGCGCTTTTGATGTGCCTAATTTACATCCCTCTGTTGAAAGAGGGATGTAATCTAGACACAGGCTCTGTGTTTAGAGCTGAGTTTTAGTCCCTGGAGCAATTGACTTTTTTCATAGAGCATTTCTAAAAGAGCATAAACATATTGGGTAGCACACTGAAAAAAGTAAGCCCATGAATAGTGATAAAAGTCATATTATATGTTCATGAGTATCTCCAGGAGTACAGATCATTACTTCTTTGTTTAATTATTAATAACTTCATCAGTACAGTGAGTAGGGCTGTTTATTGTTATCACTGAAGATTTTATTTTAGTGTCTGGTTGCACATGTCCAGATGTATAACAAATCATTGAATTTACACCACACACACACACACACACACACACACACACACACACTTTGACCCACCATTGCATGTTGGGATGTGCCTCTTACACTAAAGATTATGGAAAATGCATTTTGTTCTATTTTATCCATGTCATTATAACTCCTGATAATTCTTATCAAGTTCCTGAGATCATGCCCAGGAAAAAAAATTGAGAATCTGTGGCAAACTAGGTTTTTAATATTATAGATGTTTACAATAAACAGTTGACACACACCTTGAAAAGGAATAACTGAATTTTCTGAGGAAGCTCTTTTATATTAAATTAGATCCCCCTTCTTTTGGATACACAGACCCAGACCGGTATTTTATTTACCGCCAGGGGTGTTGTGAAGTGTAATTAGGTGTATTCAAATCATGATAGGTTCTTGAGATGAAAGGTGTACAAACACAATTATTGTGTATTATTAGAACACTAGCCAAGTAGTCCATCATAAGACGGGATTTTCAGGTCTCTCCTCCACATCGGTCTTCTCTCCTGAGCCTCCAGTCTCTCACTCCATCTCTCTCTCTCTCTCTCCTCCTCCTCCTGCTTCCCCCCCCCCCCCCCCCGCTCAGCTCTCCTCCGCCTCCTGCCTCTCTCTCCACTTCTCCTCCTCCTCCTGCATCTCACTCGGGGTACCGCAGAGCCCAAATGGCCATTTGGGCTACGCACTTCCCGTGCTGCATGGGGGGCGTGGAGCCCAAACGGTTGCTTGCGCTGGTTGCTCCCACGCGGTGGCCTGGCTGAGCGGCGCAGAAGTCAGCCGAGCGCCATGGCGGGAGGCAAAGGGGGGGCGGGGTGATGATGTTCACGGCCAGGGGGCGGGGCCTGGAGCTGCTGTCACACCGCACGTCTCCGTCCCGCCCCGCTTCCCCTCCCACCGTGGCACTCGGCTGACTTCTGCGCCGCTCAGCCATGCCGCTACAGGGGTGCAAGAGGCCATTTGGTGCAAGCCCCCATGCAGCACGGGCCACCCAGAGGGAACAGCCAGCATTTCGGCGTTACAGACTCACAGACGCTGGGCTACTACATTTAGAACATATGCTTACCAACCCTCTTTGCCCAGCTCCTGTAACTGATTGTCAATTTTGCATCCAGATTTGAGTACTGCAATTCCTGCTAGCTCTCACTGAATTGTTAACATTATTCTCAAATGTTTAACTTATTTGACAATTACAGTAACTCTTCACTTAAGCAATGTATTAATGTTAACCAAGACTAGGTTATCTATTAGAGAACATGATTATTTAAAGTTGTGCAATGCTCCTTTCTAAGGTTGTCTGGCTGCCTGCTTTGTCCACTACTTACAGGATTTTTGGAAAAGCAACCGGTCTTTCTTGGGGTTTGGAACCAGGGTGGGCTGACAGTCCCCCATCAGGTCCCCTAAGTTCCCTGTGAGGTATTCAGCTGGGCAGCTGCAGTTCAGAAGTGGAGTCAGTGTACTTAAGGGGACATGCAGGTTGATCTCTCTCTCTCTCTCTCTCTCTCGGTCTCTCTCTCTTTCTCTAACATGCACGCACACACACTCAGAACACGTGTGCATCTCTCACATATACTCACTGGCACTGTTCAGCCATGTATGCACCATCTGGAGGAGAAAGTGATGCACTCCCGCAGGATTGTGTGGATTCAACATCATGTTCAGTTTAGTAGCATGATTATATTCCCTGGGAAATATACTACAGTCTAATTTCACCACCCAAACCAATTTCACAACCATCATTGCTATGTACAGTACTATATTGTTTACAATTTTTAAAGCTTATACTGCATTTGGTTATACTGCTTTTTGTCTGTTGAAAAAAATTTCCCTGGAACCTAACTCTCCCGCCCCATTAATATTAATGCATATGAAGAAACTGGATTTGCTTAACATCAGTTCACTTAAAGTAGTATTTTCAGGAACATAACTATAATGTTAAGCAAGGAGTTACTACACTCATTTGTTAGAATTTTGCTAACTCACACTCTGCTCAAACACAAACACAGAAGCCATTGATCAATTTCCATTTCTCGGCAGTGATACAGTAACAGAGACAAAGTGAGGTCTCATATAAATAAGCTTTTTAAAAGCAGGGTTCTGATACATCTCTCAATTTGTACTATCCTTTTCACTGATAAAGTACTCAGCTTATGGACATCGATAAATATTTATAAATGTACGTTTACTAATTCAGGATTAAGTATTATTTTAATAATTAAACTAAACATAGGAACATAAGACATAAAAGTGGACAGGACTTCTGGGTCATCAAGGTCACTCCCCTGCTATCATATAATCCTATTCATAAATGTATGAAGGTCTGCCCCAGAATTAGCTAGGTTATTTGCCCCCCCCCCTCCCCCCCCACACACATACACTCGTCCTACTGGAAAGCTGTTCCAGAACCTCATTCTTTCGATCATTCGACACCATCTTCTAATTTCCAGCTTACATTTGTAAATGATCAGTTTCTACCCATTTTTTTTGCGTTAACGTTGAGCTTTTAAGTAGCTTTTCTCCCTCCTTGGTGTTTACCCCCAAGCCCTTTGTATATTTACAGAAAGCAATCATATCTTCTCTAGGGATGTCAACATGTAATACCTAGGCTTATTGGTTAATCCTGTCAATTACATGCTGGATTGGAGGCAGCAGAGGGTGGGGAGCACTGCTGATACAGAGGCAGCAGTGCGGAGAGTGAGGGGAGCAAGCGGGAGCCAATACGTGTGAGGAGTCTGCTTTTAAACTAGCTCTCCGCCCATGCCGTCTCCCCACCCCCTGTTGCCTCCTACAAAGGCAGGGGTGGACATGCAAGAGTCACTACCCTCATCCCCACACTGCTGCCTCTGACAAAGGAAGCAGTGCAGGGGGTCAGGCAATGGAGGCTGTCGCGGAGCAGCCTCCGTCCGCCGAGGGGCTGAGCTCCCCATAGACAGCGGCTGCTCCGCATCCCATGGAGTAGCCTCTGTCCACTGTGAGCCTGGGCCTGCCAGACAGAGGCTGCTCCATGGCAGCAGTCCCTATCTGTGTGGGGTCTGAGCTCCCTGCAGACAGAGGCTACTCCATGGAATTCCGAGTGGCTTCTGTCTGCAGGGAGCTTGGACCCCCTGTGGGCAGGGGCTGCTGCCAATCTGCGCTGCTGCCTCTATATCAGAGGAAGCAGTGCAGGGCAGAAGGCAGAGCCAGTCTACACAGGAAGCCAGTTTTTAAACTGACCCCCCTCCCCGACCAACTCCTGCCTGCCGTCATGTGCTGCTGCCTCTCATACAGAGGCAGAAGTATGGGGTGGCACAGGGGTCTCCAGGAGTGGGGCTGGAGCGCACTGGCTGCCAGCCCTGCCGCCCCCCGGGACTATTGAATAGTTGTGTAACCACTAAAATTTGATGCAGTTAAAACTATCATTTACACCCAGGAAGACATGGCAGCACAGACTTCAGCATGTGTTAGTCACCATAACACAAGTCCAGTGGGGACTCTGGATATGCAGTTGGATCGTTAATCCATGCAGAAGCCTGTGCCACCAAGTCTTTGCTATGACCATTACCTATGCTAGCTAGATTAGCACAGGTATGTTTACCTGTGCAACAACCACAATTTCATTTACTTTATACATGTTACTCCCAGTCTCCTCTTGCAGGACAGACTCTCCTATTGCCACAATCATCCTAGCAGCCCTTCTCCACATCTGTTCTAGTCTGAATTTATCTTTTTTTAACATGGGTGACCAGAGTTATACACAGTGCTTCAGACTCCGCATCTATCAACTCATTGCAAGATACATTCCGCTTTTATTTTTGTTTAATCAATAATTCACTAAATTATAGTGTCTGTCTTGATCCTTTGTACAAATGTGAGATTTTACTGGCTCGCCTATCCAACCTAGGTACAGCATAACATTGCATGGGAGCCATATAATCCATTAACAGCCTTGTACCCTATAAATGGTCTCTCTCTCTCTCTCTCATGTACCCTTTGAATTATATACCCCTTTGACCACTTGTTCCATACTCTCTTTGCTGCCACTGCAAAGAAAACATCTCTCAGCTCCCTCAGTGCCCTGATTCTTTAGGGCCTTCAAATTCTACTGTCACATTTTGGAGCATCTCAAATACTCTGACACGTTCCCTGTATTCCTCATGTGTTTTTACACTTCAATCATACTATACATATTACTGTATATTTGTGTGATGGCTTGTACACACAGCAAGTTAGTGCACAATAAACTGCAGCATGAATCTGTAACACACTAGCTTTCCACACACTAACTCACTGTGCTAACATGAACTAAGAGTTTCAAAGAACGCTCATTCATACTCCCACTTCCAAGCTCTTAGCAAAACCTTCAAATTAACTTGTCACAAATAAAAGGCCAGTATAGAGGTCTGAGCCAATGTTCTAGGCACATCACAGCTCATCCCACCTTAAAAAGCAGACAGCTTCATTCTACTAGCTGAAATTTCCAGGTGGACGTGAGACGGTAGTGCCAAGCACAGTGCAGTGCAGTTTAAGACCCTGATGTGACAAAGGCATGGTTGACCAACAGAGTTCACACTGAAGAAAAGACTGCAACCACTTAACCTGTCAGATAGAGAAAGTCATCCATCTGGGAAACCAGGAACAAGGAAGGTCACAGCACAAACTATTATATCCTCGTAATCCTTCCATTTTCTAACAAAAACAGATCTTATTACAGTACCTTTTAACACCAGCTGAAAGCAACATCACTTATTCCAAGCACATTAGTATTCCATAAATTTTGCATCATATTTCTTGCTTTTATTCCATATTTAAATACCTTTGTTTTCCAGCATTTAATGAATAATCATCAACAGCTTTGTCATAAGTGGTCCTGATGTCGTCCAGGCATCCATTGTCTCCAAATGCACCCCATTCCATGTTCACACACATTCGTCCTTGATCTCCCTCAACCATCTCTATATTTCTCATTTCCTCCATGTAACATGCATTGCTGCCAGTCCCTAAACACGTGAAAAAACAAATTATTTTGTAAATATACTAGAATAAGCATTAGAAACTTTTATGGGCTCTTTTTTGCCTGCCAAAGCAAAACCCTCCCCTAACCCTAACCCTAACCCTCCCCCTGGCCACCAGAGCAGTCCCCCTCCCCACTATGAGACCTGGTCTCGCAGAGCAGCCCCCCTGCCACATGGTCCCCCGGCTGCCAGAGCAGTCCCCGGCACCGGAACAGATCCTTCCCACCGCCACGTGGCCCAGGGCACCAGAGCAGCCCCCGGACACCAGAGTAGTCCCACCGCCATGCAGCCCAAGTTGCCAGAGAAGCTCCTGGCCACTGGAGCAGATCCTCCATATGGCCCAGACCACCGGAGTAGCTCCCTTCCACTGCCACGTGGCCTGGGCCACCGAAACAGCCCCCAGACACCAGAGCAAACCCCTCCCACCACCACGCAGCCATGGCTGCTGGGACATCTCCCCAGCTACCATGCAGCCCAGGCCACTGGAGCAGCACCCCCCAGGGCCCAGGTTGCTCGAGCAACTCCCCTGCTGCCATGGGGCCTGCCGGAACAGCCTCTGAGCCTGGGCCGCTGAAGCAGCCCCCGGCTCCTACACGGCCCCACCCACCAGAGCAGCCTCCTCCCACTGCCATGTGGCCTGGGCCACCAGAGCAGATCCTGGCCACCAGAGGAGCCCTGTTGCCACGCAGCTCGGGCCGCCCGAGCGGCCCCTGGCGTGGGCCACCAGAACAATCCCCTCTCTTCCCCCGGCCTGGGTCGCTGAAGAAAGCCCCCCGGCTACTGGAGCAGCCACAGCTCCTGGCCATAGCTCCAACCCTAATGGCATTAATGTTGTGTAACAGATTGGTTTTCAAATTATAGTCATCATAGGTTGGTTCGTATCTATTAGTTAATATTTCTAATGACCAAAAAAAAACCTAATCCAAATCTAGATTTTAAAATTATAGAATGGATTCAGATTACACTTTTCACAGGAAGCCTGGCTCTTGCTACATTTCAAAGGTGGAAGAACTGCCAGTTCCCCACTGCACCCCTGCTCTCACCCCACAGAGACAGTGCTGGGGGAAACTGGGTTTTAAGCCGGCTCCCCCCAGCATTGGCTCCTGCTCCCCACATCTTTCTGCCTCTGTCTGCTAGAGGCAGCAAAAGGGTGGGAGGGAGCAACTAGTCAAGTTATTAGTTGACTAGACACTTACATCCCTAAGTCTTAATTGCATAAAACTATTTGTTTATAAGGCTATATTACAGTTGAAATTAAAAAAAAAGTAATTAAATACCTACCCACAATGAGTCCTATTTCACAATTCGGATCTTCATATGCACAAGTCATCATAGTGCCAACTGTATCATTCACCACTGCCACCACGTCCAAGTCAAACTCCTTTGAAGAAAAAAATATAATGCTACAGAAAAAGCATTGCAACGTTTGTTAGATTGCAAGGAATTAATCAACTGTCTAAAATGTGTCAAGTGAATAAATGGATAAAAATATTAACTTAACATTCAATTCTTAAATGAGTTAAAAAAACCAAAATAGCACAATGTAATTTGCATGCAGGTATTTTGACTTATTGGTATAATTTGCTGGAGCTGTACAATATACTACTTCCTTGCAGTAGGAATACCAGTACAGGTTAGGATATGTACTTCTTATAGGAATAAGATAACATTCACCGTTCTCTCTCACACATACACGTGTTATAGGCAGTCATATTGTGAATGTTGCTCTAAAGTTTCCATTATATGACCCTCATTTCAACTGTTTATACCTTTTCCAACCTTAAACCAGGTTGAAAAGAACGGTTACTTACCTCGTAACTGTGATTCTTCGAGATGTGTTGCTCATGTCCATTCCAATATAGGTGTGTGCGTGTGTGTGTGACATTAATATGCAGGGAGGTTTTGTCCGTAGACCACATACCTTGCCTGTGGAAGTCTCCTAGGTGAGCTCCCAAGCCCATGTCTGACGCGTCCGTGACCAGTTGGATGGACGGCACTGGTCTGGAGAATGGAACCCCCGCACAGACCTCTGCCCGGTGGGTCCACCATTTCAATTCAAGGAGGACGGGGGCGGGGACTGTCAGCACCCTGTCCCAAGAGTGGACGACCGGATTGTGGACTTGCAATAGCCATATCTGTAGCGGGCGCATGCGCAGTCTGGCGTGCTGCGCTACATAAGTTCAGGCGGCAATGAGGCCCATAGACGCATGCATGTGTGGACAGTGGTCACCGGAAAGTTCTGGAGCACCCTGGCCACTGTCTGTATTGTGAGAAAAGGGGAGCTGGACAGAGAGGCTCTCTGTGCCAGGGAATCTAGGGTGGTGCCCACAAATTCTATTATCTGGGTAGGAGTCAGGGTCGATTTGTCCAGATTCAACAGAAGGCCTAAGTCTTCGAAGAGTTTGTGGGCTGTGGTGATGTGGGCTCTCACCTGAGTCTCTGACTCCCCCCTCAGGAGCCAATCATCTAGGTAGGGGAACACATGGACACCTCTTTTTCTGAAGTTGGCAGCCACCACTGCGATGGATTTAGTGAAGACCCAAGGGGCCATAGAAATACCAAAGGGGAGGGCCGTGAATTGGTAATGGTCGGGCCCATGGTAAACTGTAGGAACCTTCGATGGCGGGAGGTAACTGAAATGTGAAAGTAAGCATCTTTTAAGTCAAGGGCAGCGTACCAGTCTCCAGGGGCTAAGGAAGCGATAATGGACGCCAGAGTCACCATTTTGAATTTTGTCTTGACGATGAAGGAATTTAGATCTCTGAGGTCCAGATTGGGATAAAGGCCCCCTTTTGCCTTTGGAACCAGAAAGTAACAGGAATAGAATCCCGTTCCGAAACTCAGGGGGGAACACATTCCACTGCCCTTTAAAGTGAGGCGATGACTTACTTCCTCCTGTAGCAGAGGCTTGTGAGAGGGGTCCCTGAAAAGGGACGGGGTAGGGAGTTGGGAAGGAGGGGGCGAGTGGAAAGGGATTACATAACCCCTCTCCACTATCTCCAGCACCCATCAGTCTGACGTAACAGACCGCCAGGCCTGGAGGAAATGGGATGAACAGTCCCGGAAAAGTAGAGAGAAGACTAGTAAGATGCCCTCGAGGGTCCCACCAAAACCCCTGACAGGGCCCTGGGGGCTTGTTAGGGGGCCCCTACATAAGAACGGCCGTACTGGGTCAGACCAAAGGTCCATCTAGCTCAGTATCCTGTCTGCCAACAGTGGCCAGCACCAGGTGCCCCAGAGAGGGTGGACCAAAGACAATGATCAAGCCTCTTCTTCTGAGGCGCCGGCGATTGAGAGTGGTGCCGGGGCCCCTGCGGTACCAGAGAGGCACGGTGCATGGAACCATCATGCACCGAGGCCGGTCCTGGTCGGAGAGCCGCTTTCATGAGGAGGATCTTAAGGTGCGATTCCCTCTCATGTTTTGTCCTTGGCTTGAACACCTTACAGATTTTACAGGCTTCTGTGAGGGGTGTTTCTCCCAGACACTTTAAGCACAACGAGTGCGGGTCACCGCAAGGCATAGGCCTATTGCACTTTTTGCAGGGCTTAAAGCCTTGTGGGCCAAGCAATCAACAGAAAACAACAAAAAAGTCTTTAACTTAAATTGCAGACACTTAACTGAAGATTAACTGAAGATTGAAGAAGAACAATGACGACAATGATCACATTCAGGAGCTGAGGGTTGTTCCAATGACCGTCAAGTCACGGCAGTAAGAAGGAACTGAGTGGTTGAGAGGGCCAGTAGAGGTATATACGGACCGGTATACCGGCGACACTGCAGGGGGCTCCCTGCTGGCCCTAAGGGTACTGCTGAGGGAAAAACTTCCAATGGAGTGTGCACGCTGCGTGTGCGCACACCTATATTGGAATGCACATGAGTAATCACTCGAAGAAGAACTTTCCAACTCTGCTGGTTGCCTCTTGCTGAACTGTTCCAGAAAATTTTGCCTAGAAAAGTTCTGCCATTTCCAAGAATACACTTGGGGAACATAAGTTATTTAAAAAAAAAATCTTACAAGAATTCTGTTAAGAAACTCTAGTCCTTACTTTCTTTGGAGCAGGAACTTAAAATGTGTCAGGTACATGCCTCTTCATCACCATGAAAACTCAACTAAATTTGGCCAAATTACAAGCTTCTAAAAAATGTCAGTTCACACATGCTCAGTTGAAATGTGTTAAAGTTTAGTAGATAAATTTCCTGAAGATCCATCTGTGCTGAGCATGCTCCATCTCCTCACAGCTCCTACATACCAACTGGACTTCACAGACCAGTGGTCAGCTGGCAACCTTTTCAAGCCAAAGAGCCAAACTACATCAAAATTCAGAACAAGTGGTCAACAAAGACCCAGTATACAAGAATACCCTTTTGCATGCCTGAAAATATACAACTTAGTATTACTGATCATTGACATGATGATTAATAATAGCATGAATGAAACATTGTACTCATAGGCTTCATTTAATTGGACTTTTGCTGCTGCTGGGGGTGCAATTTGTGGATGTGGGGGTGCAGGAGTCAGGGATGGATTGTATGAGGGACTTGGGACAGAGGACTGGGGTGTGTGGGAGGTGCAGGAGGCGCAGGAGGCAGGGCAGAGCGCTGGAGTGGGGGCCGGATTACCTTACTTGCCCAGGGCTGGGCTGCTGCACCCGGGCAGCAGTAGCTGGATGAGGGGCCAGGCCAGGATCACCACAACCAGATCACAGCCTCCCCTCCCACCCATGCTGCAGCAGGAGGGGAGCTGCTGCCACCAGCCCTTCCTGCAGCTGCATGGGGGCCAGACGACAGGGCCTGTCCCAGGATCAGGGCTGAGGACAGGACACTACAGCCAAATGGGAGCTGGGCACTTTCACTTTCTCATGTTAGTTTACCAAACTTCATTTTAAATAAAGTAAAATATTATATCCAACACAAAAGGTTTCAATACTGTCTATTTATGGCAGAGATGGAGAACCTGTTTTGGGACATTGGCTAATAACCTACAGAAAAATAAGTTGGGGACCACACAAGTGAGAAGCAAAAAAACCAAACCACTCCACACACCCCGTCCAAAAAACCCCCAGTCCTCACTAATGTAACCCCCAACTGAGACATCTCATTTCCCTGGCACTCCAGCTCCATGGCAGGGTGGTGTGGGAGAGGGAGGATTGAGGTTCAAGGCCTCAGGTCAGATTAACCCTTCTGGGGTTCCAGGATCAGTGCACTTTGTAGGGCCCCCTAGGCTCTGGGATAGGGCAAAAAATAAGGGGTCTAGTGTGTGGAGACAGAGTTGCCATTGAGTGGAATTGGGATATGGATAGGGGTGGAGGATATGGGTGGGAGAAAGAGTACAAGAGCAGGCTGGGAGAAGTGTGTCTGGCCAAGGGGAAGGGGGCAGGAGCAGGCTGGCGGTAGGTCTTTGGCAAGGGGGGAGGTGCAGGAGCGGGCTGGGGGTAGTGGTTTGGCCAGGGGGAGGGGGCAGGAGTAGGCTGGAAATAGGTCTTTGGCCGGGGAGAGGGTGCAGGAGAGGCTGGGGGTGCAGGGTCTGGGCAGCACTTACTAGCTTTTGCGCCCTGCGCTGCTCTCAGGCTCCCTGTCCCAGGCATGGCTTCCCGCTGCTCCACTGGATGGATTCTGGCCAATGGAGCAGAAGAAAAAGCCTTCATGCAGCGCATCTGTGCGCTGCTGTTTCCCAGCTGGGGGAGGAGGAGAGTGCAGAGCTGTTTGTGGCTATGCTTCTCTAATCATGCAGCAAGGCTCGGGGCTTTCTCCATAAGAAGCCAGCGCTGGTTCCATTATTGTGCGGGGAGGAGGAAATGTGCAAGGCTGGAGTGACAGCCCTTCCCTGCAGGAATCTGGCATTGGCTCCAATCTTGGGGAGAGGGGTAGAAAGTCAGCCCGGGCGCCTCATTGCAGGGGAGGCGGGGAGCAGAGCTCAAGCTGAGAGCCATATTTGGCTCCTATGTGAGCCATATTTGACTTGAGAGCCATAGGTTGCCAATCCCTGTCACAGACACTAGCCCCACAAAGCAACAAAGCATAGAAAAGCAAGTGGCTTTCTTTGGTC